>NC_045427.1:634439945-634767445 GCF_902635505.1 Sarcophilus harrisii | reverse complement strand
TAAAAAATTAAATTAATAATAAATAAGATGGCCAGTCTCTATAATGTAATGATTAAAGAACTGGATTTAGAGCCAGACAACCTGGATTCAAGCCTTTTCTAAGACTTTGGGTAAATCATTTCTCATCATCTAGAAAATGAGTCTTGAGCTGGATGGTCTCCGAGGTCCCTTTTAGTTCTAATTTCTAATAAGTTCAAGTAGGGGAATCCTTTCTCTTCTATGGGTCTCAGCTTCTCCCCTGTAAGATAAGGATTTGACCCCTATGGGGGTCCAAGTTACAGCCTCCTGGAACCTCAGAGTTGGTTCTATATGACAAGGTCTAAGGTACGGAATCACTTCCATTGAAGTCACCTCCTTAATTTAATACCATAAAAGAAGATATGGACCTGGATATCCTTTCTCTTTAAACAATATTTATTCAATCTCAGGTTCAGAAATATTGCGTAAAGTCTGTCTCCATGGCAACTAGAAGTTACAAGGATCAGGCAAAATCCGTGACATTCTCTGATGGTTTCCAGAACTACGTAAATGCTACCAGAGGGCAAGTTGCATTAAAAAGAAAAAAAAAATCTGCTTTGTTTTGTTTTGAAAAACAAAGTGCTTCTCAAATATTTATACTTGCATTATTGTTTCTGTTCAAAGACATAAACCTAATTGTGAGTTGCTTAACTCCTCTGTCAGAAAGTAAATAGACTACTTCCCGGTAGTATTTGACTCCTATTTTGCTGATGGAAACACTCAATTATCACAAAGTAAAGGATATTATCTCGAACCTCCATCCCAACCACCTACTTTCCACCCATCCTGTTATTGCTTTTCCTGGATCTCTTGGGACCACACCCTGGGTAACAAAGTACTTTGGTAACTAAGTTCTAAAGGTACTTAGAACATGTTCTGACTGGTGAGTCCAACAATGAAAATACTCATGGTCCTCTGTAACTTGCTGACTCCAGACCCAAGATCTCCATATGCTTCTTATCATATCCAACCAGACATTCCTCTGGCGGCCTTGCCATTCACCCTGCTGCATCACCAACACCCTCCACTCTCGACCTCTTATTCTGTGATCAAAAACCAAGCCAAGCTTAACATTGCTTTGGGAAAGAAAGTGTCTGCTGAATTTTAAAGGACTCAGCTTCTGATATTTTGGAGCTGTGTGATCTTGGGCAAAGCCAGCCTGGACAGGAGTTACCCACTCTATATCAGGGAGTTGAGCTAAATGAGCTTGAGGGCCCTTTCCAACTCAGAATCTATTTTCCTATAATCTCTATGGCTCCTCATCCATCTCTCTAACTTCCCATACCAAAGCATTCTTCCCTAGCCAACTCTCCCTTCTATAGGTTGGGTCCTCCTACTATACATAAGCTTTTTGAAAGAAGAGTATGTGAATCTCTATAAACTGAGAAAGATCTTGGTAAATAAGAACAGGGATAAGATCTGAACTTGTGATTTCACTGGAATAAGGAATTCCTGTATAAGAAATTCCTCCACAAATACAGGGTGGTACCTTCTCTGCAATTTACAATCTTAGAGAGTTGCCTAGAGCAGAGTCACAGCTGGTATATATTAAAAGGGAGACGCAAACTCACATCTGGCTGGCTTTAATGTCAGCTCACCATCCAATAGGTCAACCTGCTTCTGTTATTCTTTATTCCTACTATTACCCAATATTTAATATTGGTAAAGAATATCTATAGACATTGGTAGCCACTAAATGGAAGCAGCTAGGTAGCTCAGTGGATAGAGCATTGGCTCTGAAGTCAGAAATCCTGAATTCAAGTCTGGTCTCAGATACTTACTGCTCCTGTGACTCCAGGCAAATCACTTCCTCTGTTTGCTTTAATCCACTGGAAAAGGAGATAGCAAACCACTTGAGTACCTTACCCAAGAAAGTCCCTCAGATAGCACTGACATTCTGTGGTGTGCAGGGTCAGCATGAATTGGACACAATTGAACAAGATTGGCAGACAGTAAGTGATTAATAAATGTTTCCATCATTTAAAACATGATATGGTACAAGGGGAAGATGATGTGGTTATGGCTGTTTGTCCTTCATGCTTAAAGGGGGCCTTGTCATCAGGGAGATGAAAAATTTGCATGAGAGATCTGTGCAAAACTGGAGATGGCCCTGGATGAAATGGGAGACCTGGTCTTTTAAGCTAACCTGATTCTAGTAGTCAAAGCACCACCTGAGAGCTCTGTCCTCATCTTTAATATAAAAGAGCTACATTTCTGGACTGAGAGGGGATGGACTCAAGATGCAGAAAAAGGCATATATTTTCAGCCCCAATCCCTGGGAGCATTTGTTTGTGCGCATCTAAGTATTTGATTTTTCTTTTTCTTTTCCTATATTTTTCTCTTTTTGCTCCATAAAAGGATGAGAGGGAAGAGGCAAAGGAGGCTAGTCAGTGTAGCAAAAAAAAAAAAGGGGGGGGGAGCATCTCACAGACAATACTAAAATGAAGCCAGATTTTAATAGTTTAACAACAGTCACCATCACCACCATCACCCACTTTCCTCTTGCACCTTGAATGAAAACATTTATTAATCACTTACTATCTGCCAATCTTGTTCAGTTGTGTCCAATTCATGCTGACCCTGCACACCACAGAATACTGTCGGTGGAATTTTTTTGGCTAAGGTACTAGAGTCGTTTTCTATCTCCTTCTCCAGGGGATTAAAGCAAACAGATTAAGTGATTTGCCTGGAGTCACAGGAGCAGTAAGTATCTAAGGCCAGACTTGAACTCAGGGCTTCCTGACTCCAGGACCAATACTCTATCCACTGAGCCACCCAGCTGCTTCCATCCATTGGATACCAACATCTATTGTCATTATTTACCAATACTAAATTGATTGATTAAATAGTCATGACCAATTTTCTCCTAGGGAACAGATAAAGAAACATGGTTCCTCTACTCCGCAGTCTACAGGAGAATGTTCCATACCCTCTCAAGTGAGGTCATTACATTAGCTGTTTTTTCATCTTTTGTCAAGGTGGAGTTCAACAGACATGAGAGAAAGGATCCAAAAATGACTGATATGAAAACAAAACATTTCAGAAAATCTAAAGCTCCTGATAGAATCCAGCAATATATATATCAATTTACTTCATACTCTCCAAAAAACAGCTATTTCCCTTTATTTCCTCTTCTAATTAGACCCACCCATCCTCAAATTCCATAAATTGTGATACATAAAAAATAATTTCTCTTTTAATTGTATTTTTCTTTGTATTCTTCCTTGATCACATAGTGACTGGTACATGAGGATAAGGACGGAACCTGAGATTTTATTGATATAGAAATTTCTAAATGAATACACAATTTTTACCAAGTCTTATCAACAAATGTTTATTAAGTGCCTACTATGTACCTGCAGAAGAGAAAGAAAGGAAAAAGAAAAGGGGAGAGGAAAAGAAAGGGGAAAGGAGGAGAGAAGGAAGGAAGGGAAGAGGGGAGAAAAGGATATGTCTACTAATTGTAAGGATTAAGCAAAGCCCTGAAAAATAAGAAACAGTGACCTTTTCTGTTATATATTTTTTCATGTCAACTAAATACTTAGGCTAGTCTTGGTACGCCTAAGTATTACCTAAGTATATAAATGCCTAGTAGCATTTGTCTCGCCATTTCTTTGGAAAATGCACCATGATCCTGAAGGACATCAATGCCCATTAAAGGCTCTACACCCTGTCCACGTATGATTAGTGGAATTATTTCCATTCATCAATCAATAAGAATTTATTAAGAACCTACTATGTGCCAGTGCCTATCACTATGACCCTGAGAAAATCACTTAACTTTTATCTACCTCCATTTCTCCAACTGAAAAATTGGGATAATAACAGCACCTTCTTCCCAGGTAGGATTGCTACTACTCTGGAGGTAATAATTGAAGCCACATTTGAACTCAGGTCTTCCTGACTCCAGGACCAGTGCTCTAATTACAAGGGGGCAAATAACATCAGATTTATAAAGTTCTTGGCACAGGGCCTGACACAGAGTATGAGCCTAATAAATGTTGGTTCCCTTTCTTGCTTGATCACACAGTGCCTGGTACATGGGGATAAGGACAGAACTTGAGATTTTATTAATATAGAAATTTTCAGATGAATAAACATTTTCTACCAAGTTTTATCAACAAATGTTTATTAAGTGCCACTATGTGCCAGCAGAAAAGAAAGAAAGGAAAAAGAAAGGGGAGAGGAAAAGGAAGGAGAAGGGAGGGGAGGGAAAGGGAAGAAAAGAGAAGGGAGAGCAGGAGAAAGGGAAAGGCAGAGGAAGAGAAAGGGTGAAATGTCTAATTATTGTAAGGATTAAGCAAAGCCCTGAAAAATAAATAAGAAAATGTACTTCCTTTTCTTCATTAGTGGGGTGGGAGCTTTGGATATAGTATAGAATGCTAAATATGGCCAAGTTTCTTAAGCTGTGGGTCACCTCCATATGGGGTTGTGTAATTGAATGTGGGAGTAATGAAATTATGATTTGTTGTCAGTAAATAGTTGATATTTAAATACATATTTTATACACTTATATATTGGGATCATATAAAATTTTCTCAGACTAAAAGGAGTTTCAAGTGGAAAAAGTTTAAGAAGCCCTGGAATATAGTATAAGACTCAATTAATGTGTTATTTTTGTGGAAATGCTTTTTTCTTTTTCTCTTTTTGAAAAATTCTTTGATACAAGGTATTACTCTCTTGGTAGGAGAAAGAAAAGGAATATATTTGAAAATAAATCAAGGCACAAATGAAAAATAGCAACATAAGCTTTTTAATTATTTTTTGTTAAAACAAAAAATGCTTACATTTTAAAAAATGTTTTATTAAAAAATAAACCTACCTGCTTGGGGGTCTTCAGGATTCTTATCAGGATGACATTCAAGAGCTCTGATCTTAAATTCTGACAGGATTTGGTCAACCTGAAAGAAAATTAATACTTCACTAAACAAGTAAGGTTAGTGAGGGAAAGCACTTGTATACCAACTTTTTCGCTTCTTCATTAAGACAAATCCTATTCTTGGAAGACAGCATGCATAAGAGAAAGATCATTGTACCTAGAGACAGGGGGAACCCTATCCTGCTTCTGAAGTCATTTAAACTTTCTGCTCCCTGCTTTCATAATTCTTTAAATGGTGAACAAGGTTGAAGAAACTTTCCATGGATGCCATAATAGAGTCTAATCTTTGACGTAAGCAAGAACCTGTCCTTTGAGAGATTATGTTGTCATAACCCTCTAGGAGTCTTTCAGTCTTGACTCCCAGACTGGAGGGAAGTAGAAGTCAGACCCACTGGGTTTGGGAACATCATGACTTGGGATGAACTTTCCCCAAGTTTCAATTTGCCTCTTTGTGGCTTCTGGCCATTGCTTCTCATCGGATCCTCTGAAACGAAGGGAGCCCAAACCTTCTGCCCCAGGACAGTTTTAATTTTAAAGTCAGTTATCATTTTCAAGTTTTCTCTTTTCCAGAATTATTAACTCCAGTTCATCAGACCCCTGTGTAACCCTTCCTCATGCTGAACAACCACCTCCAAAACTCACAATTTCATCCATGTCCTCCCTAACACAATACGCAATATGTAGCAAAGGTGATAAAAATAATACCTATGGTATCTACCCTATTTATTGTGATATTCATACAAGAATACATATGGCAAATGAAAATTATCAGCCTATCTCATTGGCTCCCAGAAAGAACCTCCCTTTAATGGACAAAGACCAGAAAGTCCTCTATCACTATGTGACTATTTAAATAACTTCCCTTTATATCCACTTACGTAAATGGTAAGTTTGCTTTGTATTTATTTTGTACGTATTCCAAATTATTTTGTATTGATTTATCTGCATCTTTTGCATCCTGCCCCATTCCTAACCAGAAAAACATAAGCTTCTTGAAGTCAGGGGCTTTCTTTCTGGTGTTTATTCAATGCAGTGACCAATGGGAGACTCACAGAGACACATGTGCATCATCATCATAGATTGCAGGTATTGTAGAACACATGTACACTTTCTGATTCAACTGAAACAATGCAGACTTATTTTGTTTGATAACAAGTATTGGTTACAAAAGAGAAGAGGGATTAACACTGAAACAAAAAAAAATCTAGGAAAAAAGAAGACTGTCATTTTTTCTAAAATACACAGTAGAGAGAAGAAGAAAATTCAGAAAGAGAATCAAAGAAGTGGGGCCTTGTTGGCTCTATATTAAATATATTATATGTATTTTTTAAACAACCTGAATACAATTGATTCATGGTTTCAGACCAAGCCACTTTTTCTAACTTTCTTTATATAGGAAAAGTTCCAATTTGTTGAGGATTTGCTAATTCATGATTTTTTAAAATGTAATAGAATTAAATTAAATCCATGCAAGCCTTCTAACAATATAGGTTCATCAGTCAAATAGAAAACAGAAGGTAGGAAGAAAAGAATGGGGGAGTGGAGGGGAGGAGACAGTTAGGTGGCAGCTGGGTGGTACAGTGGATACATCACCAGCCCTGAAGTCAGGAAGACCTGAGTTCAAATCTAGTCTCAGGCACTTAGCACTTCCTAACTGTGTGACCCTGGGCAAGTAACTTAACCCCAATTGTCTCAGCAAAAGAAAAAAAAATTGTGAGGAAGGGGTGACACAGTCATCTCTTAATATTGAAGAAAATTTTCTTATATGAATGAAATAATATGACTTATCAGTCAAAAGGATCGACAACAAGCCCATGAGTGATACTTTGGCTCTCTCTGAGCCTCCAGGGACTGTTTCACTTTAGGTACTTATCACACTGCTTTTCCTCTAGTAGGTGCTCAGTAATTAAATGTTCAGTTTTTTGTAACACAGGGTTAGTGAGGTAGAGCTATATGCAGTATAAATAAAGGCCATGACTTACATTTAAATTCATATTTAAATAACATATGCCATATAGACCTTATCTCTTCTGATAATCACCACAAAACAAACTTGGAGGTAGAAGTGATGGTGAGCCCCATTTTAACAGAAATTTTACAGGTTATGAAGCCTAAGTAGGCAAGGGTCAAAGATGGGGTTTGAACCTTAATTTTCTTGACTCCAAGTCCAAACCTCAATCCACTAGACTTGTGCTGCCTAAATGAACTTGAATATTGTTTTCTGTCAATAAAATGGAATATTTTTAATGAAATGGTTTAACATTGTCTATAAAGAAAATAGATTGTAAATCACTTTTGGGTTATGGGGGGTGTTTTAGAGGAGGGGAGGGAGAAAGGACCCAGATCTATGATTTTCTTGGTATAGGGAGCTCCTAAGAAAGAAATTCCTACATGGCTACTTGCTCTGCAAATACTTAAACTTAAAAAGTTTCCTGGAGGCCATAAAAGATTGTGTAATATGTGAAACTATGGCAGAAACAGAAGTTGAAGGCAGGCCTTTCTAGTTGTGTGACCAGCATCATTCTACCCCAATATTCTTCTCCTCAAAAGAGAATTACACTAATAAAAGAAATGCTCATTGGTTGGTTACACTTTATGATAATTAAGAGAACAAGTAGCAAATAGGAAGACTGAGGGGGAAAAGGAAATAGAATTGTCTCCTTTCTTTGTAGGTTAAAAAATTAATATGTCTTTAAGAGTACACACCAACAATTCAGAGCTGAAAATCACCTCACAGTTCATATTGTTCAATCCCACCATTTTATAGATAGGGAAACCAAAGGCCAGAGGTCATCTGGTCCAAACCCCATCTTTTATAGATGAACAAAACATTAGTAACAGAAAAATTGGATATCTGCTTTGGTAGAGGAAGTTTCCTCAAAAGAAGTATACCAATGAAGGTACACGCCCTGTCCTGTCCCATCCCAGTATATTTTTTTAATCAATCTTACATATATTATTATATCCAACCAAAAAGCATTTATCAAGCACTTACTATAAGCCAAGCTTTGTACTACGTGCTGGGGAAACAGATAAAAAGCAAAAGTGGGGAGGATGTCTCTGCTCTCAAGTAGCTTATATTCTAATAGAAGAGACAATTCTCATGCAAATAACTGTGTACATACAAGATATAGATAGTGTGAAAGAAAGGTAACCTCAAAAGGAACTAGAATCTCAGATCTCTGCATCGAGTACACATTAAAATGGAGCCTAAAAATCAAAGAGTACTAGAAAAATATCAAACTAATAGTGGCTTATGTCTGTGTACACGTTTATTAAGTTAGAAAACTTGTGAGGAAAAATCAGAACCTGTTCTGGGGGCTTTTCTTTAATATGGGTGTGTATAAGTATCTAATCTTTTTGTTTTAAATGTAATCTTTTGTTTTTAAATCATCATCACTTCCAAAGCCCGCTACTAAGTAAAAAACCATTTCAAAGGCAACTAAGTATAGGTGCACCTTAACGCACAGGTGTATATATGATTCTAGAAGCTCTCATACAGCAAACAGGACATTGAAGTTAAGAAAACATATTAAAAGTCTCCTCTTTCATAAAAGATTTTATGAACATAATGGGCTTTCTAAGCACCATTGCAAAATTAAAAGCTCAGAACTTTGAGCCAAAAAGGCTCTTTGGGATCTCTAATTCTAGACTAAGAAAGGAGGTTAGGGATGATCTAGTCCCACCTCCTTCAGTTCCCAGAGGAGGAAATTAACAATCTTAATTCTCTTACCGTAGAAAGCTCATCGCATCCCAGTAACTCATAGTAATCTTCAATATCCTCCATCCTAGAGTTCAGTATTGCATCCATTCTGTACTATCGAGACTAACTCCAGCAGCCAACAAACAAAAAACATGCAGCCTAAGAGAAATAGGAAGCTTTCCTCCAATCTCTACAGCCCTGGCTCCAAGCAGCAGCCACCAGTTTTAAGGTGCTCAGAAGTTAATGAGCACAAATGTCATAGGAGACTCTTGGCAGCTCTCCCTTTCATTGGCTGTTTGCATAAGAGAAGGAAATGGGTTCCTGATGGCTGCCCGGGATCTTTGGGATTTGTAGTTCTTGGGCAAAGGATTCTTAATCTATCTGTGTCATAAATCCCTTTGGCAATCTGGAGAAGTTTATAGAGCCTATCTTAAAATAATGTTTTTAATTGAATAAGATAAAGCAAAGTCCTTAAAATAATGTTCTTAAATGAATAAGATAAAACAAATAGGCTTACAAAGGAGGCCAAATTTATTGAAATATAGCTATTTTTAAAAGTTCATAGACCCAAGATTAAGAATCCCTGAATTTTAAAGGCAAATTAGATTTGTTGATTAGTCCAATGCCTTCATGTGGGTGAAGGGAAAGGGGAAGGATGGCAGCAGGAGGGAAGGAGGAAAATAAAATCTAAGGACAAGAAAGTTAAAGTGCATTCATTACCCAGTGTCATACATGTGGTAAGTGGTAGGAATGGGATTTGAACTTGGGTCCTGATCCTGAAGCCCGCATCCTTTTCACCATGTCTCACTCTTTGGAACTTTGTTTTTTGTTATTACCTCGTTTTTAAACCAACCTGTGTTTTCATTAGTGTCAAGAACTTCCAATAAGATAGTTCAGTTTGGCAAGTGTGAGGTCATCCCAAACCCCAGGGATGCAGTCATGAGTAGCATCACTGACTGAGTCTTAGAACCTAAAAGATACTTCATCATCACCTAAGCATGGGTTTTCCTTAAGGCTATATCTTATGGAGAGAGCCACCTGCAACCAGAGAGAGGGCTGTGGGAATTGAATGTGGATCACAACATAGCACTTTCACTTTTTTGTTGTTGTTTGCTTGCATTTTGTTTTCTTTCTCATTTTTTTGCTTTTTGATCTAATTTTTCTTGTGCATCATGGTAATTGTAGAACTATGTCTAGAAGAATTGCACATGTTTAACATATATTAGATTACTTGCCATCTGGGGGAGGGGTGGAGAGAAGGGAGGGAGAAAAAACATTTGGAACACAAAGTTTTGCAAGGGTCTATCTTATGTATTTTGAAAAATAAAAAATTTTATTTTTTAAAAGGGGGCTATATCTTAGGTCTACTTTTTTCCCCAAAATTTTAATTATGCTCTGTCCCTGGGTAATCTACTGAACTCCCATGAGTTCCAGTATCATCTCTACTTGTTTTCCAAAATCTGGTCCAGTTTCCCCTACTGGTGATGTGGGCAGAACATTTCCACCTTGATGTTTCATCTGCATCTAAATCTCAGCATTTCTAAAAAAAAAAAAAAAAAAGCTCATTGTCTATCTGCCTCTTCTCCAAATTTCCCTGCTTCTATTAAGAATACTATCATCTCTCCAATTAGGCAGGTTCAAATCTCAGTCATTCTTGACTCTATTCTCAATGATCAAGTTTGGTCATTTACACTAATTATGCTTGCAAAAAAATCTCTCCTAGCTCCTCTCTACTGCTAGCCAATGAGCAATCACCAGAGTACAGGTTCTTATTATCTCTCTCCTCTGTTGTTGAAATAGTCTTGTTACTCTCCATGATGACTTAAATTTGCAAAATCTCATGAGAGAGAAGGAAGAGGAGGAGGAGGAAGAGGAGGAGAAGAGAAGAGAAGAAAGGCAGGCAGAGACTGAGAAAGAGAGACAGAGAAGAGTTTGAAAAGTGTCACATATAGAAGAGCTGGCATTTCACCATGACTCTCATCTTGGATTGGTGAAGAGAATGCTAATGGCCTATGTCATTGAGTGAGTAGAACAGTTGGAGGGAGAGCTCTGAAAATGAATGACATCCTTCATCTTTCTTGTTTCAAAAGAGGAGAGATGTGGTTCCAGAGAAAGAAAAACTTAGGGAATTAGCAAATCTATAGAGAAGCTAGCATGTCCTCATCCCTGATATCTAGCTTTCCTACTTAGACACTTTGAGGAGCTTTCTTTTGGGTGAGATTGGGGTATTTCTCTCTGTCAAAGTGAGAACTCTTTCTCCCAACGAGAGAGCTAATTCAATCTTTCATTGTCTGGTTTAGTCTATCTGTAAATTTCTCAAACTATCTGCTTGGATAAATGGGTTTTCTCTCTACTCCCTATTTATGATGGTATTTTGTGTAACTAACATTTGGTGAGAGGAGTGAAGTCTCTGGGTATAAGTGAAGTACCACCACCCATTAAAAAATATAGTGGCCAGGATTTGGAACTATGTCCAAAGGACTACAAAACTGTGCCCTACCACTACTAGATCTGTATTCTAAAGACATCATAAAAAATGGGAAAGGACGTCAAAAATGTTTAATGCAGCTCTATTTGTAATGGCAAAAAGCTGGAAATTGAGGAGATTCCCATCAACTGGGGAATGGATGAACAAACTGTGGTATGTGAATATAATGGAATACTATTTTTCTAAAAGAAATGATGAGCAGGAAGACTTCAGAAAAGTCTGGAAAGACTTAAATGAACTGATCCCGAGTAAAGTGAGCAGAAGCACACGAACATTGTGCATAGTAACAGCTAGATTGTATAATGATCAACTTTGATAGACTTAGTTCTTAGAAAAACAATGATCTAAAACAACTCCAAAAGACCATGATAGAAAATAGTATCCAAAGTAAGACCTATGGAGTCTGAATGCAAATCAAAACATACTATTTTCACTTTTCTGTTGTTTTTTCTTCCTCATGTTAGTTCTCTTTTGTTCTGATTTCTTCTTTCATAATTTTAATATGATTATACATGTATAACCTATGTCAAATTGCTTGACGCCTTGGGGAGAGGGGAAGGGAAAGAGAAAAAAAGCTGGAATTCAAAATCTTATAATGTGAATGTTGAAAAGTATTTTTGTCATGGGTCTCTCATGAGTCTCACTTTTATGCGAATTGGGCATTAGGAGGTTGCGGAGGCAGGAATAGTTCAAGAATAGAAATAAATTAAAAATGAACTGAATAAGAATAGGGAGGGGGAAGATCAGGGTTTGGTGAGAATAGTATTAAGAAATAGTCATGAATAAAATAACCCATTTATGGAGAGCAGATGACGCAAAGAGGAGAGGGTTGGACAACATCCTAGACTGCAGAATCTTAAAAGATCCACAGGTCAGAACAGAAATTGGAGCTTCTGACCTTGTGATTTCAAAAGTCTAGATAGCACTTTGATATTCTGGTGTTTCAGAGCCAGTTAAGCACACAA
Source organism: Sarcophilus harrisii (assembly GCF_902635505.1). Taxonomy (NCBI): domain Eukaryota; kingdom Metazoa; phylum Chordata; class Mammalia; order Dasyuromorphia; family Dasyuridae; genus Sarcophilus; species Sarcophilus harrisii. The sequence continues at coordinate 634,755,392 of NC_045427.1, read as the reverse complement.
AAAGCACATGCACCAAACACCAAACACACACACACACACACACGTATACAAATATATACACAAATCACAGACTTGGAAAGAACCTTAGAAATCACACATAGAAATGCACACAGCTAAAGCCACGAATAAAAAATATGAGCATAAAAGCACTCACAGAGACAGAATTTCAGATTCCAACACCCAGACACAGATCTATGTCCACACATACAAAGATACACGCCTTTACACACAAGATCAGTACAAAAAAAGAACAATTCTGGCCTCCCGATGAGTGAGAGCCCTTTGAGAAACCCATCCCAGTTGATAGACTGCCAGATTTGGAGTCAGGAAGATGCATCTTTGTGAATTTAAATCTAGTCTCACTAACTGTGTCACTCTAGGCACATCATTTACCTCAGTTTTGTTTTTTTTTTTCATATATAAAATGAACTGAAAAAGGCATTGACAAGTCACTATCTTTGCTAAGAAAACTCTAAACAGGGTCACAAAGAGATGGACACAACTAAAAAATCTGACTAAACTCTGAGAATAGAGCACCCAGACTTCTGGGCCCATCTCCTGCGCAGGCAGGAATCAAAATTTCCACTTGCAAAAAGGTGTATGAGAGTCCAGAGATAGCTATTCAAGCCTTCCTTTCGATACCCTCATGTGACATATACATCTTACATAAGCAGTGTGCACACCTTACAGTTGTATTTACTTATCTGCTGACCTGTTGCATACCCTCTTTACCTTTGAAATACAAAGTAAACTACAAGCTTCTTGAAGCAGAAACTTGTTCCTTTCTTTGTAAAGTGCCTTGCACACTTGAGTGGGGTTTAAAAATGCTTGTTGCATTGTTGAATTAGTCTGCTGTTAATTCTGCCCTGTCAAGCCACATAAAATGAGCCTTTGTCTTAAAAACCATTCAAATAATTGAAGAAAGCAATGGGCATCCATCTAAGTCTTCTTTGACTCAGACTGAACATCCTAGATTGTTCAATGTACAATAAAATCTTGAGCCTTCCACCACTTTTGCTCACCCTCCTCTAGCCTGTCAATGTCTTTCCTAAAATGGGAGTTCAGAGTCAGACACAATATTCTACATGTGCTCTGACCAGGCCAGAAGCCAGTAGGACCATAACCTCCCTTTGGAAGCAAAGTTCAATAATCCTGCCCACCCACTGCCCCAAGAATGGTGATTTTTTTTTAAACAATTGCTTTTAAGGGTTGCCAATTGGCATTAAGATTTTTAAAGAAAGTAAGTCCTCATCAATTTTCGGTGACTTCAAAGAGTAGAAAATATTTACCCACAATCACAAAATTGCAAAACCTTTTCTTGGTAGTAAAGAATTTAATGGATAAAGTGATCACAGGATATAAACAAATATGTAATTCTAAAAAGAATTGCAAGCTATCGACAATCATGTGAAAGAGTGCTTTACTCACTAACAAGAGAAATTCAGGTTATGGCATATGAGCGTAATGACATGTCACTGTTATAAGAAATGATGAATATGAAAAATACAGGGAAGCACAGGAAGACTTATGTAAACTAATGTAAAATGAAATAAGCTGAAATAGTAAATATATAAAAACTAGAAAAATAGTTGAACTAGGAAATAAACCAAATATTCTATGAGTAGAAAGATGGAATCAGATACAAGAAATATTATGAAGGTAGAAAAAGAAAGATTTAGTAATGAATTAGCTAGATAGAGTGAATGAAGATGAGTAAAAAGGTGAAGATAAAGCCAAGATTAAGGAATTGAGCCTCCAATAGGATGGCGTTATCTTCAATAGAAACAGGAAAGTTTGAAAGAGAAGAAGATATAAATGGAAGAATAGGGAGTGAGTTTAAGATGATTTCAGGAGATCTAGTTTGAAATATTCTATAATCAATTAGTGATTCATAACTAAAGCTCAGGGGAGAAACTGAGGCAGGAGATATATAGATATAGATCTTAGAGTCATCTATATAAAATCATAGCCACATAAACCCCTCAGAATTGATGAAGTTACTAAAGACTAAAATTGCAAATGGAAGGCAGGAGAACAAAATGAATACATTGTTATATAAAGTTTGGGAACCACTGTTGTAGATTGTACTCAAAGGATAAGATAAGTACTCACTCTCCGAGATTACATTATTATTAAAACAATACAGAAAACACAATATCTATAATATATAGGTATTCACAATATTATATACATGTATTTATATATGTGTGTGTGTGTGTTATATGAGGGATGAGCCTTAAAGAGAGCTACCCTCTACTTTCTCTCTCTCCATCTGCCAAAACCTTCCAAATCTCTCCCAGAAGGAGAATTATGACAATTGTTTGTATATAGCGGCTAAAGCCCACAGGTGAAACAGCTAACCTTAACTGAACTACTCTTCCGTTATTTCCTTCCCAAGTATAAGTGACTAAGGAACAAGCCTCAAAGGGATATTTCCAACCTTGGAGACAATTTTGTCAAATCCAGAATTCCAGAGATCTGTGATTTGAGTTGGAATCGGAAAGGTTATTTTGCAATAAAACCTTCCTTGGAGAAGATGATATTAGACAGGAGGAAGACTCCCAGGCCTGGCCTGAGTTGTCAGAAAGCAAGAACCTGGAGGGAATTATTTAGGCAATGAAGAAAGAGTAAGGGGAGATATAAAATTTCTAGTCAATAGCCCCACAGACTGTTTCATGTTCTGATATTGAAATCTCAGCCTTCTGGAGAATTCAACAGAAGTTATGTTATTTCTACTGCTTAGGTCTTTTGTTAGTGCCTGCTTGTTTATTCTCTTATAACAAGTATGTTATGGAGGAGATAAATAGCCATTCTCAGCCTGCTTTGCACTGAACCTTATGTATCTTCCCATTCTCTCTTTTTCTGAATATCTTAGAAGCCAAAACAAAGCTTTAGGTCATTTTTTCCCCAAAAGCTCCAAGATTGGGGAATAAAGAGAAAGTAAATTATAGAAAAAGAGCCTGACTTCTTCCTTTGGAAGTCAGATTCCCCCAAGGCCCGAACCCAAGCCAGGGCTCAGGGCTGAATGAGATCCTTTAATGAGAAGGTAGAGGTTAAACAACCAGCTCTCCCCCCTCCCTCACAGAGCAGCTATTATTCTTACACATAGTAATCCTTTAGAAAGGTGCAAAAAAAAAGTTTTATGTGAGGTCTGATGGAATCACAGATTTCAATGTGAAAGGGACTTTAGAACTAATGTTACATGTAAAAAAACCCATTCTAGGAGAAATTATTACAGGGGGAGGGGGGAGATCACAGAAGGTTTTCTGGGATTGCCATTTGACTCTTCTCAAAAGGATGCTGAATAGCAAATCAACAAGCAAAAACGGAGGAGGATCTTTCTGTCATGGGGCATAATCTAGTTAAAGGCGAAGGAAAGCAGGGACTAAGGTGATTTTAAGTTAAGATGTAGTGGAAACAGTAAAGCTTCCAATTTGTGTTTCCTTAAGCAAGTTTGGGCATCTTTTTTCTACACTGTAAAAAGACTGGGCTCTAATTATTCCTTCCTTCCAGCTTTAAATAAGTTGATGATAAGGTTTAAATGAGATTTCTGATATTAGGGTAAGTTTTGACATCCTTAGCTTTCCTCTCCTCTCCCTGTACAATGGAGATAATAATTTTTCCAATAGAGGAAAAGTGAAAGCGATCCTAAACGTCGCAGACCAAGCTCTCCACTTCACAAGGGCGGAAAGGGGTCCAAAGCGGGGAGATGGCTGGCCCCAGGTCACAGGAAAAGTAAGTGACAGAGCAGGGAATCAAATCCAGGCAAATCCAGCTCTTTCCAAAAATCAAAAATCTGCCCCAAAAATCAGAGATATAGAAGGGATTCTAAATGTTTTTGTTAGGGTCAAACACGCTCAAAGCGCTTTGGAAAAGTTGCTGATTATTCTAGGAAACCCTGGCACAATCCTGGGCGCAAGCAAATACGCCCATAGTCAGGAATAGAGGGAGGAGCCGGACTCCAGTTCCCATAATGCAAAGTGGTGGGCGTGGCATGAAAGGGAAGATGGGAATGAAAGTGTCTAAATCCAACAACCAATGAGCTCGTGCAATCCCCTCATTTTACGAATGAGCAAATGAAGCCCTGAGAAGGTCAGTTTTTGAAGGTGATCGATCCTTCCCTAGTGATTTCCAGGCCCCAGCGCACAATTTCTTTTTGGAAATGCCCCATGACCCCAGAGCAAACGAGAGACTGTCCGCAAATGTACACGAATGCGGGGAGATAGAAGGCAGAAAACTACAAGACCCAGAATCCTCTCTGGCGGAAGCCAAATAAATGATTTCTAATTCTCAGCCAATTGATAGTTTGGCTCGAGACCCAACCTCTACCGGGTCATGAGATCACATCATTTGGCTAAAAAGTGCCTGGGATTTTATCAAGATGTAGCAAGAAGAAACTGGGACTCGGAGGGTTTAAATAGTGCGCCCCGATGATCCCACAGCCGCCTCTATTCCTCCTTCCATCGCCCACCTCCAAACCTCCCACAGACGCTGAGAGAGGGAGGGATCCGGGGCGGCTGGGGGCCGGAAGCACTTTTTGCAGCACCCCCGACGCGGCCCGCCCGCTCCGTAACCTTCCCCCGAGGCCCTCGGCTCCCAGGCTGGGAGGCCCACACTCCTGCTTTCCGCGACCAGACCCGGATCTCCGACCAGAAAGGGCCACGGAGGCCATCTAGCCTCGTTTTATGAAGAACACCGATATTAAGGGGCAGAGCTGAAGTTGGATCGTCTGATTCCAAACTCAACGCTCCTTCAGCCCCGAGGCGTGGCCCCGTCTGGGGTTCTCTGGGCAGGGAAACTGTGCCATTCCCTTCTCCCGCTCACTTGACAGATGAGGCGGAAGGCTTCGCTCACACAGGGAGTGTCTGAGGCCAGACGTGAATCTGACTCCAGGCCGGGCCTCTCTCACGTACCACTTCCCTGCCCTGCGACAACAGGGGGTCGTAATTTTGATTCTTCATCTTCCTCTCCATCATTATCGTTGTTTCTTCCTCCGCAAACAGGGATCCGCCTGATCCTCTGCAGCTTCACATCTAGCGGAAAGAGCCGCAGGCCACAGAGAAAGACTGCACCGCTCGTCCTTGCTAGTAACTTAAGGGCTCCTGACAAGGACCCTTTCCATCCTTGTGTGGGTATTCCCTGCCCTGCCTGGCTTTCAGAAGCGCTTAAACAAAGTCGGCTCATTGTTTGCTTTGTGCCAGCCCTAGGCTGAGCGCTGGAGATGCAGCACAGAAATCCAACAGTCCCTTCCCCCCAAGAAAAATCTGCTTGAAAAATTGTGATTCTATTTCATAGAATCACAGTATTTTGCTTTTGGAGAGACTTCAGTGGCCATTTAATCACTATTATTCAAAAGCAATCGCCTCCATTACAGTATAACTGCCAGGTGATCACTGGGTCTCTGCTCTTGAGGGAGAGCTCAGGGCCTCCTACAACAGCCCATTACACTTTTGACAAGCCCTAATTAGTGGGAAGTCTTTTCTTGGCTTCAGTCGATCAAACATTAAGCACCTGCTCCATCCTAAGCACAAAATTCAAAGACAAAAATGGAAGCGAGCCTTCCTTCTATGACACTGGAGACAACATACACAAATAAGTATGTAAAAATACATATAATGTGGTTTTTGGATGACGAGAACATCAAATCTCAATTATTGGTGATTTAACTCTTGAGTAGTAGGAAAAAAGTTGGAGTCAGGAAAGTCCAAGGTTCCAGGTATTTGACCCTGGGTGAAATTGATTTTATTTCTCAGAACCTGGAACTGCTCATCTGTAAGATGGGAGTAATAAGTGAGAAAAAAAGTTATATAAATGTTAAAAGCTAAGTGAATGTGTGGTTTGTCTGATAAGAGAACAGCGTGTTGGCTGAACTCGCAATCAGGAAGAACTGGATTCAAATCTTGCTTCTGACATCAGCTATATGATTACAGGCAAGCCCTCATAGCTTCAATTAACTCCCTAAAGTTATAGATGGGTTGAGATATGTATTGCTGGAGGAAATTCTCACACGGACAAAACCATAGACCTTTGATTTATTGACCTATGAGAAATTATGTTAGGCTTCTTACAAGGTCCTAAGTCAGTGGAATTGATAGAGACAATAGTTATATAATTTATCATGGTTCAGTATGATTGATTTCATCCTACAAGGAGATGTTATGGACCAGAACTGGAAACAAGGTACTAAGTGGAATTGAGGAGACAGTGGTTAAATCTAGTTTAGGATTGATTTAATCCTACAACAAAAATTGGTTTCCTGGTGATATAATGATTGGTGTGTAGTCAGTGTGGGGTATATAAGGAGGAGGTCTCAGGGCCAGGAAGGACAAGCCCACTAGAAGGTCTTGGAGCCTCAGTCAGGATTCAGTCAAGGAGATTCACAAGCCAGAGAAGGCAGCTTAAGCTCTCGGAACCAAGGAGAGAGATTGGCCTCTATTAAAGCTAACCAGGCCCCCGGAAAAGAGACAAGACTTTGAAGGAAACAATAAAGGATATGGACTTTAACTCCTGGCTGTATTTGGGTTGAGTACTCTGAAATGAAATGAAGGCTGCTTCCAGAAGCCCCCCCAGAAAAACCTGCTCCCAGAGATTACACTTTAGAGAACATTACAAAAATAGGTGTGTTATCAACTGGAGTCTTATGTGTGAATGAAACAAAGTAATACCATTTAAATGTCATAGTAAAGCTTGAGATCACCTTGATCTTCACTAAGAGGAATAGGGAGGTGCCATGATTAAGTTTTAAAAATTAATTTTAAAAACGTTAGTAATCTCTATCTATCCCCAAGGCAGAAATAAGGAACCAGACATTTAAAATGGAAGGATTTTGGATCTAGGAAAGATTTGTACCCCAGGTCTCAACTTTTTCCACTTTGCTACCCTCTCAAACATCTTTCCTATCTCTAAAATGGTATTGATCTATTCGAAATATTTCATCTAGCTTCCAAGCCAGTGAGACTCTTTTAACATATTAAATAATTTGCTCAGAAAGAATGATTGATTAAAATTTTTAAAAACATTCATATAATTGAGAAAAGTAAGGTTTTTTTTTAATTAAAAGTAAATTTTTTTTAAAGAAAAGAAAACCAAATTTTGTTTTAAAAAATTAAAATGTAGAATTAACACTAGTTGAAAATGAAATAAAGGAAACTTGGAAATTATTTTGTCCAATTATAGTCCAACAAAACTGATAATTTAGATTAAATGGATGAATACTTAAAATATATATATAGATAATAGATTCACAGAAAAAGGCAAAAAAAATCTATTGATTAAATAATACAATATCAGAAAAAGAAATTGAACAACCTATAAATGTACTTCCAAAGGAAAAAAAAAAAAGATAAGATATATTTCCAAGTGAATTCTATCAAATATATAATATTACATAAATAAAAAGTCTTCCAAACTATGATACAAATATGACCTTGATACTTATAACAAGGAGAGACATAGCAGAGAAAAAAACCTTACAAACCAATATTCCTGAAGAATAGTAATACAAAAAGAAATAAGATATTACCAAAATATGTTGCAAGAATAGTTTTAAAAGCTTATATACGAGGTTGGATTTATATCAGGTAGACAGGGTTGTTTTAACCTAAGAATATAAACATATAAATATGAAAATATATTATAATATGTGATGAAAATATAAAAGTACAAAAATTAAATATAAATATAAGCATAATATACCATGGCTGACATTAAGCTCAGTCCTCAGCATCTGTTCTTATTGCATTAATTCTTTCCAGTTATGTCTAGTCTTTTTCTTGGATTTATGTATGAATGTGATGGAATACTATTGCACCATAAGAAATTAAATCATTTCAAAGAATCTTGTTTGAACTTATTTGAAGATCGTTTGAAACTTGTATGAACTGATGCAGAATAGAGAATTGTACAAGCGGGAGAATCATTTGTACGACAGCAACAGTCAACACAACAGCTTTTGAAATGAATAGAAAACCAAGAGGAACCATAAACAAGCAGGATAGCTTTGAAAGTTACATGTTAAATATATTTTATATTTAAATATATAAAACATAAGTATTTTATATTCTTAAAATTCAAAGGCAGCTATGATAAGAGATTCAGTTTCATGTACAATCTTCCCTTGTATATGTGGAAATCTTATCTCTCATTTCATAATTAAATTCAGATTTTTTTTAAAAAGGGATAAATGGAATGATTAGACAGACTTTGGTTCAGTAAAAGGAAAAACTACCCGTGAATCTATATAATCCAAAAGTGAAATAGGCAGACACCAGAACTAGTGGTTTCCTCCTCCATTAGATTGTGAGCTCTCTGATAGTAGGGACTGGTTTTTGCCTTTCTTTGTATCCCCAGGGCATGCTCAGCATAGTACCTAGCATACAGTATGTGCTTAATAAATGCTTGTTGACTACAGATCTTCAAGCACAGGATGGAAATCCTCACATATTTTAGATACACTTAGAAAAGCCTCATTCAAAAACCATTGTGCAGTGAATAGAGCACCAGCCTTGAAGTCAGGAGGATCTGTGTTCAAATCCATCCTCAGACACTTAATACCTAACAAGCTGTGTGACCTTGGGCAAGTCACTGATCCCCAATTGCCTTGCAAACACAGATTAGATTGTTCTAAAATGGTAATCTCTAAAATCTCTGCATACAGGAGATTCAAGTCATCTGTGATTTCAAGTGGTTGGAATAAATGATCTCAGAGCTCCCTTTCAGTTCTAAGTTTGTGGCCCTATAATTCTGGGTAATAAAAAAGTAAAAATGTCTTCCTGACTCCAGGCCCGGGGCTCTCTCCACTTTAATAGGTATATGAAAGATGGGGTAGCTAGGTGGCTGAGCCGATAAAATGTTGGGCCTAAAACTTCCTGAGTTCAACTCCAGCCTAGGATGCTTAGTTGTATGTCCCTGGGCAAGTCGCTTAACCCCGTTTCCTAACTGCCAGGAAATGGCAAACAACTCTGTACCTTTGCCAAGAAAACCCCAAATGGGGTCACAGAGAGTCAGACATGACTGAACAAACAGAAGAAAACTATCTTTAGAGGGGAAGCTTTCACATCTGTAAATGTAACTGAAAAGTGAATTTTTCTTGATTGATATTTTCTCCTGAGCATGACTTGGTTATTGAGAGTGGATTACATTCAACACTGTCTCCATTTGTATTGTTTTTCATTTAAAAAAAAAAGTGGAGACCCCCAATCTCCTGGGCAAGGCTCGGGCCGTTTCAGGGATTTGACTGTCGCCCGCTGAGGACAAACTGAATACAGCTTTAAAATATTTTATTTCTAGGAGGCTCCTAGACAGGAGCTCCTGTTGACCACTAGAGGGCGCGCGTTCCAAGTGTAACAGCGGGAGCGCTGAGTGGCCCCGGGCGCGAGAGGGGAAGGCAATTCACTCCGGGAAAGGAGTCCAGTCCCCCTTCCCCCCTCCCCCTCCCTGGGAGAGATGCTCCTGCCGCTGCTCGGGGCAGCCCAGCCCAGCCAGCGCTCTCTTTCCTCCCCAGGGGCCAAGCAGAAAGAGATGAAGCCTTCTTCCTAGGGAGCATCTGACTAACAGGGGACCTAGGTTGCCTAGTGGTTAGAGTCCCAGCCCCGGAGTCAGGAGCTCAAATACAGCCTCAGGACCTATCCTGGGCAAGTCACTTCGCCCTGTTTGCCTCAGTTTCCTTCTCTGTCAAAAGAAGGGAAGAAAATCCCAAATGGGGTCACTCAGGCCAGACTGGACCTCAGTAACCATATCCACACAACCCTTCGGGTACCAGTGTTTGAGTGTGGTGGAAGGAAAATTTTAGTTAGTCCCTTCTGTGTCCCAGGGTCTGTCCTAAGTGCTTCACAAACGTCATCCCTTTGGTCTACACAACAATTCTCCCAGGCAGGTGGTATTCCGATCCCCAACAGAGGTTAGCTTGCTTGCATAAGCTAATAAACACCTGAAGGGAGATTTGAATTCAGGTCTTCCCAACTGCAGACACAGCAATCAGCCACTTCATCCCCTGTATCTAATAAGTATTGGGAAAGGTAGGAGTGGGAGGGGAAGGTCAGAGCGAAAGCCCTTCCTAGCCATCCCTCTGCCTCTCTGAAGCTGGGAACTTTGCTTTCTCAGAAGCTTTTTCTTTGTCAAGATATTTAAACGTTCCGGGGAAACTGAGCTTGAGACTGAGAGATCCTGGAAGGACCAAGGGGCTTCTCCCCTCATCCCACTGCAGCTGTTTTTACTGATACCAAAGCACTCGGCTCTGCAAGGGCCCATGCTCCTTTTACCCCAAGAAAGGTCAAAAGGTAACATCTTGACTGGCAGAACAGTGACCTAGGAAGACATGGGGTTCACTCCTGTCCCTGATACCACCGTTGGAGCTCTTTTCTTCTCTGTAAAAAGGAGGACTAGTCAAAAGCGTCTCTAAGATTCCTCCGCCAGTAGCTGCCGGTCACCTTCATGATCAAATAGCAAAATGCTATATTTGGCGTTCAAAGCCCTTCACAGCCCGTCCCATCTACTTTCCCTGTATTCCTAGACCATGCTCCCAACAACATACTCTTCAATCCAAACACTGGTCTTGGCTGTTCCGTAATTTCCAGACTCTGGGCATTTTCCCTCGGGCCTAGAATGTTCTCCCTCCTCCCCTCTAGCTCCTGATCCCTTTGGCTTCCTTTAAATCCCAATTAAAACCCACCTTCTAGAAAAAGTCTTAAGTACTAGTCTCCTCTCTATTCTCTCCAATGTATCTTACAATTTCCTCTCCCCATTAGATTGGGAACTCCTTGAGGGAGGAACTGTGGATTGCCTTTTGTTTCCAAAGCACACACTTAGTACAGTGCTCAATGCATTTATATTTTTATGATTGAGTTCATGGAGGAGCGACTTTTTTTGTTGTACAGTCAATTGCTTCATGACCCTGTGGGCCTACTATTCATGAGGTTTTCTTGGCAGATATTGGAGTGGTTTCTTTTTGTCAGGCAGGGGTTAAGTGAAAAGAGCAAGGCCTGTCCCGAGAACCTCCGGAGAGCTAGCCCGGACATTACACAACTCTAACTTGACAGTTTAACAGTTGGGGAGAAGACATGTGAGGAGAGTTGAAGTCAAGTCAATTTTGAGGTCCTATCCCCAAAAATGTCTTCCCCAAACCTTTGCCATTAAGGGTCATCTCTCTACTCCCATCCAGCAGCAATTGGTCTTCTGGGATGCTGAGAATAATGAAGCAGTTGGTCTTAGTACCTAGTTAGCAAGCAGTAGTTTTGATGAGGTCAGGGAACCAAATGATGAGGTTAGTGGCAGTGCAGAGAGTTGTGGGAACCTCTCTTTGGTCGGTGCAGGCTCAACCTGTGAAAGAATTCACAAACCCAAAATATTAAAACTGGCAAAAGGAAGTTTATTGGCACTGAGAAGTCAGCTTTTGTTAGGAAACTGACTTCTTCAGTGGCAAGGTCCTAGCAGAGAAATAAAGAGGGGTTAATACTGAAAAGAGAATGTCTTCACAGTGGGCAGGGGTTTTGGCAGGCAGATATGCCAAAGAGTAGTCCCGTGGCATGGCATGATTCCTGCTTTCAGGCCACTGCAAAGAAATAAGCCCCAAAATTGCCCTTTAAATGGGAAATCTGAAACTGAAATTTCATTTACTTCAATGTTGTCACTGCCCCCAGGCCTGGATTTCCAGTAGAATGAGACCACTTAAATTTGAGCTAAGTAGGAATGGTCCTGGACTAATTTTCAGCTCAATAGACGGTGCAGCAGATGAATACAGAGAGGCTTGGAAAGACATGACCTGATGCTGAGTGAAATGAGCACCACCAGCACATCATTATACACTTCAACAACAATACTATATGAGGATGTATTCTGATGGAAGTGGATTTCTTTGACAAAGAGAAGATCTAATTCAGTTCCAATTGATCAAAGATGGACAGAATTGGCTACACCCAGAGAAGGAACACTGGGAAATGAATGTAAACTGTTTGCATTTTTTGTTTTTCTTCCCAGGTTATTTTTACCTTCTGAATCCAATTCTTCCTGTGCAACAAGAGAACTGTTAAGTTCTACACACATATACTGTATCTAGGATATGCTATAACATATTTAACATGTATAAGACTACCTGCCATCTAGGGAAGGGAGGTGAAGGGAAGGAGGGGAAAAGTCAGAACAAAAGTGAGTGCAAGGGATAATGTAAAAAATTACCCAGGCATGGGTTCTGTCAATAAAAAGCTATAATAAATTTAAAAATTAAAAAAAGAGGGTATAGCTACTCAATAGAAATGTTGGGTCCAGATCTGTAATATTCTTCTCTAAAATGTTATCTTCTCTTGTTGGGGTTTCCTTAGGGTGTTTAGAGGCAGTCTTAGTTTCAGTTCTGTAATCACCCCAAATGCAGCTAGGGACTAAAGTCCAAATCCTTTATTGTCTCTTTCCAAGTCTTGTCTCCTTTCCTGTGGCCCGGTTAGCTTTCTTAGAGGCCTATCTCTCTCCTTGGTTCCGAAAGTTTAAGCTGCCGCCTGCCTTCTCTGGCTTCTGAATCTCCCCGATTGAATCCTGGCTGAGGCTCCAAGAGATTCTAGTGTGCTCGTCCTTTCTGGCCCTGAGAGTTTCTCCTTATCCTCCACAGTGAGTATACACCAATCATTATATCACAGGAAACCATTATTTGTTGCAGGATTAAATAGATGCTAAACTAGACTTGACCATTGTCTCCTCAATTCCACTGACTTAGTACCTTGTAAGAATCCTTTGTTTCAAGTTCAGAGTTCTGGCCCATAACACAGATACACAGCTAAATGAGACCACTTAAGTTCAAGCCAAATAAGGAATGATCCTGGGCCAATCTTAATGAAACCACTTAACTGTGCCAAGAGTGGATCCCTGTCAGGAGAATTTCAGAGCTCACCTCAAAAGTCAAGGACAGTTTCAGGGTTCCCCCATCATTTGAAACGGGAAACTCCCAAATAACCTATTTCCTTTTTTAGGGGATGGGGGTAGTTCATCCCTCCAGCAATAAGCTTGTGAATCCTTAGGAGCTCTGCCTCTCTTCTTGGAAATTTTCTGTGTATTCCCCAGGTTCAAAAATCCTTAATATAGATCTGAATGACAGGAGGTCAGGTGTGGGAGAGATCTATATAATTCAATTTAACATCCATTCTTTGGCATTTCGAGGTCTACACAAAATAGCCCCATCTTATACTTTCTAATCCTGTTCAACAATCATCCCATCCACTCACTCACGCTACATATCAAACCTATCAAAGCATTCTGGAGGATGCCAAGTTTTAAAAGTGGTACCAGAGACTAGAAGGCAGAACTACAAATCTGAGCTTACATAGAGAGCTCAATCTCACAGCCTCTGAAAGAATCCTTAGCTATGGCGCCTGGCTACTTTCTCCTTCCATAGTGTTTTGTTTTATTAAAGTTTTTTATCAAATCCATGGATACTATTTCAACATTAACCCTTGCAAAACCTTGTGTTGCAATTTTCCCTCCCTTCCTCCACCCTTTCTCCAGATGGCATATAATCCAATATATGTTAAACATGGTAGAAATATGTTAAATCCAATATATGCCTACATATTTATACAATTATCTTGCTGCACAAGAAAAATCAAATCAAACAGAAAAAAATGAGAAAGAAAAATTTTTTTAAAGAGGCAAGTCTAAGGAAGTGGCTCAGGTAGGTATATACTGGTTATGACTCAATCAATAATGATGGGTCCCTTCTAAAAGAGACTTTTTAAGTCAACACTCTTCCCAATCTCTCCTCCCCAGATCTGGGTTACACCCTCAGTACTGAATTATTTATAAACAGGGTGAGTGAGGCGCTTGCATTACAAAGGTGCTTGACTGATGCTATCTCCTTGTGACTGAGGCTGGGGACCCTGTCCCCAGAAGGCCAAGATGCTGATCCCTGACTTGGACCAGGCAGCAATACTGCAAATGGTTCTGGTCTGCATCACTGTGTGATTGAAGAGATTGCCTGTTGAATGATTGGCTAGACAGAACTGGGGTGTATTAAACAAGACATTAAATTGCCAAAGTACAGAGGGTTTTCTCAGACCCACAAATACATGACCCTGCTTAGGTATCAATTTTGTGTCCATTTTTTCCTGCTAGATGGAGAATGAAATGACTATGGTTTTATTAGTTTTGAAAGATCAGGAGAGGGAGGACCAGAAGTCTGACATTTTCAGTCCATACAAGGTTCTGCCGGAGGCCAGAAGATTGGGAATGAGGTTACCCAATGACCTGCTTAAATCAGTCCAGGGGTTACTGAGACAGGGACCTAACCAGAGCCTGTACTGAATTTGGAAGAAAATTGGGGCTGCAAATACTAGATAGAAATTATGTTAAGTCTGAGCCCATTCTACCCAGGGACTGAAGGATAGAAGAAGCTATTCTTTCAGATGCTGGGGGAAATGGTTATATTTCTGCTCCTGCTATGTCTTTGTAAATATCCCTTTGTAAAAGCCTATTGATGTTAAATGATTAAGTAAAGCTGAGATCCTCCCTAATCACTAGTAATGAACATGTAGGACAAGGGTTCTCAATCCCAAACCATTTGAGATTCAAAAAAACACAAGAATCCTGAATGGTAATGTCTTGAAGAGTGTGTCCTGAATCTTACAAGTAAAATCCTTAAAAACAATAGCTTTCTTTTCAACAATGAAGTGATTCAGGTCAGTTCTAATTAACTTGATGGAGAGAGCCATATGCATCCAGAGAGGACTATGGGGACTGAATGTGGATCATTACATAGTATTTTCACCTTTTTTATTTATGCTTCATTTTTCTCATTTTTTTCCCTTTTTGATCTGATTTTTCTTGTGCAGCATGATAATTGTGGAAACACATATAGAAGAATATAGGATTACTTGCTAAGGGAAGGGGAAGGGGAAAGGGAAGGAGAAAAAAATCTGGAACACAAAGTTTTGCAACGATGAATGTTGAAAACTATGTGTATATTTTGAAAATAAAAAAGCTAAAAAAAAGAAAAAATAAAAGGCCAGAATAAGAAAAAAAAATCTAGCCTTTTCTACCTTTGTGAGGCAGTATATTTGCCACATATGTACACAAGTCTGTCCATTCTCTCTCTGCAGATTACTTTGTATATGTTGCCTCTGTTCTTGTGGCATCCCTCCTCTCTGAGACTTGCTATGTCCTGATAGTTGTTCTCCATGTATCAAGTCCAATCTATCTTCGACTCGGCTATCAAAGTGACTTTCCTTAAGTATAAATACGTCATTCCGCCCCACATCCCAAGCCCCTTTCAATCAATTCCAATAGCTCCCTATTACCTCCAAGATTTGACATTCAAAGCCCTTCACACAATGGCCCCCTCTTCTTCTCCCGATTACATACTCTGCAATGTAGTAACACTAGTTTCCTGACTGTTCCTCATACAAGAGACCCCAAGTCCCGATTCTATAAAACTTCAGTGTCTACCCCCTATGCCTGGGACACGCTTACTCCTTAAGTCTTTCGATGTCAATTGATTAAGTGAAAACTAAGGTCAGTTGATTGCGTATTATTAACTCCATGATACTATGAGCTCCTTGGGAGTTGGTACTGTTTTCACCTTCCTTTATATCCTCAGTTCTTCATATAGAGCCTGGCACACAGTAAGTGTTTGTTGACTGGACTCAGCTTCATATACATCCCCATACACATATGCACTCATGGAAATCAACCCGCATCACATGTGAACTCCTCAGGTTCTTGGGAAAGCCTGAATCTTGGGAGCAATTAAAGATTTTAAACAGGATGTGCTCCCCAAACAGCAACAGACAATATCTATCCTCCAGCTTCTTAAACTGTGGGTCACAATCCTATTTTTGTCTTGCAATTAAATGTGGGAGTCATGAAATTATGATTTATTATCAGTAATCACTTTGGTTTTTCTATCTATTTTATATATCTATATATCTAGGTTCACATAAAAATTTCTTGGCCAAAAAGGGGTTACACAAGTTTAAGAAACCCTGGTCTATTCAACTTAATAATAAACTTATATTTACTTGTAAGGTACTATAGTAGGGAAGACAAATAAAAAAAATTAAATCATCTCTCTCCTTAAATAAAATACATTATTTTTTTATTAAAAAAAAAGTTTTCCGAGTATTTTTTGTCCATATGTATCACAGAAAATAAGCACTTAGGTGCCTACTATCTGGGAGGCACGGTGCTAATCAAAATAGGTACAAAAATGGCAAAAGATAGTTCCTGCTTTCAAGGAACTCACAATCTAATGGATTTACTATATAATTATTATAAAATCATCTCATCACATCTTTCCTTTGAAAAAGGAAAATCAATTAAAAACACCTAGTCTAGGACAGCTAGGTAAGGTAGCCCCGTGTTTGTGGCTCTTTGGGGAGCACATTCTGTTTAAAATCTTCCTTAATTGCTCCCACGATTCAGCCCAGTGCCCTATAGTTAGGAGGACCGGGAGTTCAAATGTGAACTCAGACTGGCTATGTGAGACTTAATCCTAATTGCCTTGCAAACAAAACAAAACTAGTCCAACTCCTTCATTTTTCTGAGGAAGAACATGGATCTGAGGGCAATGTTATTTCCCCAGAGTCACATGTGTAGTAAGCAGGACTGAGATTCTAATCCAGGTCTTCTGGCTCTGATTCTACTATGGCTGCCAGTGTAGAGAATAGAGAAATGGGCCTGGAATGGAAGACACAGAAATTCAAATCTGGCTTCAGACTCTTGCTAGCTGTGTGATGTTGGGAAAGTCATTAAACCTGTTTGCCTTGGTTTTCTCAGCTGTAAAACGGCAATCATATCTCCTACCTCTCAGATCTGTTGTAAGGACCAACTAACATATGTTAAAAGCACTGTTTAGGACAGCGTTCTTTATTAATGATATATTGTGATATAAGTTATATAATACATAATTATATAACAAACAATACAATAATGTAAAAACAAAAATATAACAGGTTATATAATTATGACATGTACTAGTCAATGTATTTGTACATATCATAAACAAAGTAATATGATTATTAATATATATCAATGTATATATTAACATAATTATATACTACATATAAATGTTTTCTTCTATTTCCTCTTTCCACTGTTCCATGATAGATACTTTCTAAACTTCTAATGGGTTTTTTTCCCATTTTTTTGGTAGGTGGTTCCTTTTTTTCATCTAGGAAAAATATTGCTCCAAATGTTTTTGTCCTTGTGAGTCCCTGTCTTCTCTGTTTCCCTGATTTCTTTGGGGTATAGGCCTAGTCGTAAAACAGCCAGGTCAAAGACTATGTGTATTTTAATGCCAAATTTCTTTCCAGAATGGCTAGACAAGTTCACAGAGAACCCCAAAGTATGACTGTGTTCTGTGGGAGGTTTTAGAAAGACAGGTGGAAAAGGCTCTTTCTTGGTTTCAGCTAAAGTAACCATCGTCTGTGTTTAACCAGTGAAATTCTATTCAACATCTGTTATGACTCCATGGAGATCTTGTGTTTGTTCTAGATGCCTTTAAGATTTCTTAAGTAAGAGCTAAGAAAATCCAAGGGGCTGCCCCAATTGATTCACTGAAGTCTACATCCACAATCAGCCTATGATGAAGGGAATTCCCCATCTAAGCATCTATTTAGCGGGATCTCTCTCCTGCTAGGAAATGAGAAGTACTCTCTTTCTATAAAAGTGATCTAACTTTTAACACCAATAAAAAGCTATTTTTGCTCCCATGTCATCATTCTCATGCTGGTTTTTCCCTCACTTGAACCTAGATACTCCATGGCCAATAATCTCCCACTCATTTTTAAATCCTTCATAGACTAGCTTTTTGCTTTCCAAGCCTACCTGCCTACCTAGTCAACCAAGTTTTAGGTTTAACCAAGTTAGCAATGATCGCCTTTTAAAAAAAGTATCTTACTGATGTACTTTTCACTATTTTTCACATAGCTGTCTTTCCTACTGACTATTCCCTTTCCAGCAATATAACTATTCCTTTTTTAACAAATAAGAACAATTAAGGAAAACAAATCATTCCAGAGTCATCAACCTCCGCCTGTCTCCAGAAATCCAGGGGATATGACTCCTTAATCTTCAGAAGTAACTATTGGTCACTATGTAGTCAGAATTCTAAAGTCTTTCCATGTTTTCCTTTCCATTTATGGTAATTGGAAAAACCGTCCTTCTAATTCTGTTTGTCTTTCCACATTTCTCTAAATTCTCCATATTTGTCATTTCTTATAATATGAAATATCCCTTTTTCATCAACATGCTAGTTTATGTTCTTGCTATTGGTCAGTCCTATCTGACCTTTCATGAGCCTATCTGGGATTTTCTTGGCAAACATAATGGAGTGATTTGTCATTTCCTTCTCCAAGCCATTTTACAGATGAGGAAACTAAGGCAAATAGGATTAAGTGACTCCTCAAGTCATATGCCTAGTTTTGAGTCAAAGGGAATGAATGTCAGTGATTTTATATATATATATATACACACACACACACACACATTATACATACACATATACAATATACACACACTCACATTGTAAACTCCTAATTACTTCAAATTTATCTTTTACAATCCCAGAATAGCTCCTTGAGGAAATTTTTTTTAAATTCCTGAGCTGAAGTGTCATGCACAGAGTTTATACTTAATAAATGCTTAATTGAATTAAATAAAAATGAGTTGTTGAATGAATTCTCCCAGAAACAGGCAGGACTGCCATTGTCTCAGTGATCAAGGCAGAGGCTTTAAACTGCTAAATTCTATCCTTGGCTCATTAAGTAAGCCTGTGTGCCAGCAATATGGGTCAAATTAAACTTATAGAACAGAGGCTTAATTTAGAATTATTTTTTAACTGAGAGGCAGCATTGTGTACTGGAATTACAGTATCCTGGATGTCAGGAGACGTGGGTTCTAGTTTCACCTCTGGCTGAAATCTCTGGGTCTCAGGTTGCTTGTCCATGAAACGAGGAGATTGGACCGAGTGCCCAGGAGCCTTGCAGTTCTGAGGTTCAATGACTCTAAGGGTTCCTTAGATAATATATGGCTCTATTATAAGCACTTGAACACGCTAATACAGAATACAATGATGATGGATCCCAGCAAGATCTGTTACCTGCCATAAGAACAGGTAGATGAATGAAAGTATCTATGAAATGATTGCTCTGTGCTAAGTCTGAGGACAGATGGAAAGTCAAACCGGCTACTACCCTGATGAAGCTCACGTTCTAATGGGAAGAAATCACACATTGAGGAGATTTCAGCCGGCAAGCAGATGGGAAAGGCACCTGGTCCTTAGGGATAGCAGCAGAGCAGATGGTGATAAATCATTTTTAATAGCAGATCCACTGATCAAATCTATCTACTTCTGAGGTCAAAGTATGACAGCATCAAAGACTTTCTTTTCCTGCTCTTTAATAGCTGTGATTGGTTAAGGGGGTAGATGCAGTATTTGCACAAACGCTGATGCTCTAGATATGTTTGGGCTGAAGCTGAGAGAGCCTGTGTCCTAAGGACACAGATTTGGGAAAGTCCCTGAAACCACGAAGTTTGATATCTAGGTGAGTGGAACCTAGAACCTCCAGAACATAAGTGATCATCAAGCCTCCCAATGATGGGGAGACCATTACTTAGTGTCCATGTTCTCCTGGTTGAAGGTAAATGTTTTAAATTCTAATGTTAGCGGAGATTTTTTAGGCAGGGAGTACTTTGAGTGTTTCTAACAACACATCTCATCTATCCTTCTCTCTGCCATCTCTTACTATTCTAAATTACTTTAAGGCTCCACTCAAGAGTTTCCTGCCATATTAGACTTTTCCCATCCCTAATCTCAACCCCTGCCCAACTGCCAGGACCTCCCCTTTCAGAAATTACTTGTACATGTTGGTGACTACTTACAAACCAAAACTGAAGAGAGAATTGTGCATGAGTTTTTGTTAGTAGATGTGTACTAAATGCAGCCCCTGAAGCGGAGATGCAATAAAAGTATGGATCGAATCTCTGTTACTTGGGCTAATTCTGGCCTAGCAATTATCACCAAAAAAGCACAGGTTCTCCCCTAGCCTGCAGCACCCCATGCATACATGGAACCATCGGTTACAGCAAATGGAGAAATTTTGAACGCTGTGGATAAATTCTCTTATTTTGGCAGTATACTTTCCAGGGATGTCCACAGAGATGATGAGGTCAACACACACACTGCCAGGGCTGGCTCAGTGTTTGGGAGATTGTGAAGGAAAGATGATCTACCACTGCCATGACAAGAAACTGAGTTGCTTCCATTTAATTTGTTTTATGAAGATTCCAAAACTCACCTGAAAAGGTTCTGAACCCCAAGTTCCTTTCTCGAACTAAACTGCCAAGCAATGAAACCGTACTGCAGGAAGCAAAACTCTTGATTGGCTGAACATTATTTTTCTAATATCAAACATACATTTGCCTAAAAATCTCTTACAGCAGAATTCATGCAAAGCAGGTGCTCACATGGTGGTCAGAAGCAGCAATACAAAAACATTCTCAGTCTCTCTGGCAAAGGATTGCTCAGCATGAAGGGACCTGCCCATCAAAAAAGGTGCTGTGCTCCCTGAATGAAGCAGAATTGCAGCAGCTGAAAAGGAACATTAGATGTGCACATTTAGAGATATCTCCACTCTAAATGTTTAAATGGACTTTCTGAACCCCATTTGTAATAAAGTCTTCCTAGATCTGATTTGCCTCAATCAGACACATTCAACTCCAACATAATGTCATTTTCATCCTCTTTGATTAAGAAGAGCAACAACCAAATAACTAAGGCTTTCCCAGTACCAATACTATTGGGATTTCTCAATACCAAGCTGCTAAGCTCCATGAGGGCAGGGACTGGTTATTTTTTGTCTTTTTAACTCTACTGCCTAGTACAGTGCTCTGCACATAGTAAGTAGGCTATTGATGAATATTAAATTGAATTGAAGAAAGTTTAGGACTTTATGATAGACTTGAGTATGGGGGAAAGGAAGGGTAAGATTCAATGATGATTCCCAAGTGCTATGTTAGGGAGAATGATAGTAGTAATAAATTAATAAAAATGGGAATGTTGGGGGAAAGGCTACATAACAAGGACTCTGCCTTTGGATATTGGTTGAAGGGACCTTGGAACACTCCTAGTCCAATCACTTTATTCTACACAGCAGGAAATTGAGATCCAAGAAGACAAAAGGACTTATAAGGGTGAGTTTAAGGTGATGGCTGGAAATAATAGGCCTAGTAAAGGTCCAAGTCCTTGGTTAGAGCAGGGAGCAGATGCTTATCATCAATCATCATGGAAGTGGTGAAGTTGAGATACTCAAGAATATGATGATTAAGGAGTGGGAGAAGGACGTAGGTAAGAAAGGACAAGAAAGAACACCTAGAAGAAAGGTAAGAAAAACCAAGAACAGAACCTTGGGAAACAGTTATTGTTATGGAACTGAAAGAAGGAAAGGAATTCTTGAAGAATCTGTCAGGCAGGAAAGAACATTTTGGTTTTATTTGATCTCTAATCCTTTAACTCTTGAGAAAACAAAATACCAGCCCTCCCATTTCTGGGAACTGAGTCTTGATCAGGCAGCTAGGTGACGCAATAGAGTGCCAGCCTGATGTTCTTGACTCCTGAGTTCAAATGCAGCCTGTGCATTTGACACTTAAGCTGTGTTCTCTCAGGCAAGTCACTTAACCTCAGTTTCTTCAACTGTACAATGGATATTAAAAAGCATCTACCTTCCAGGATTATTGTGAGAATCAAATATCATAAAAATTGCATACATTTAGCAGTGCCTGGCACATAATAAATGTTAGCTATTAGTCACAAAATTCAACAATTTCATGTCAATGAGCTTTAATCCTGAGCCAGATCCATCTTTTTCCTTTGGTTTAGGCAAGATTGCAAACTTTGGATTCCTACCTAAATTTGAACTGATGTAGAGGTGGCTACTGGGATGATTTAAGAATACATATTGGGACAGCGATTTGGCCAGGAACCGGACCACTGTTTTGTGCTTCTTACAAAAATATCAGGACTACGATTCAAGGAATGTGTTGTAAAAGTCTAATGGCTCATCATATACTGTTATTTTAAAATCATAGGATCATAAATTTAGAGATATTAGGAGGGACTTTTAAGGTTAATACAACTGCCTCAAGGAAATTGAGGCCTAAAGAGCTGAGATTACTTGTCTCATTTCAGAGCTAGTGAAAAGCTACTACTTCTGGCCATCTTTCCACTGCTCCTTGCTGTAACCCATCTCTCCTCTTAGGGCCTCAGTAAAGGAGGGGGATCGGAACACAAGTGCAAGGATCCCTTGAAATTGAACCATGAACTGCAGGTTAAGAGCCCATCTTTTCAGGCCCTAAAACTCTCCCCATTATTTAACTCCTCTGGCCTTCTGCAAACATGGCTTCTTTAGGAAATATGTCAAATGTACAAAGGGCCCTTAGGCTTGTAACTGAAAACATTTCAACCATATTGTTCGGCCTCAACACTTCAGAAACCCTGAGATTTCACCCACGTTGGGTTCCCTCACAAAGGCGACAACGAGATCCCAAATTCGGAGCTGGGAGGGATCTTGGGGCGTATCTATTCTACACCCCCTCCCCGGTTTCACAGAGGGGAAGGGCACCACCTGATGAAGTGGCCGGGTCCTCTGACTCTGTACCGCCCGGCAATGTCTCTCCCATCCCACCGAAGGCAATGGCTCCGAGGGACTTCGCCAACACACGCGCACGCACAAAAAACAAACCTCTCGGCATGGCCGGCCTCCTGGTAAAGGCTGGGCTGCTCCTCAGTCTGTGGCCACCCAGGGCTGGTCCTTCTGGCTTGGCAGGGCCTGGAGAAGCCCCGGCACCCCTTTCCGCCAGGTGTCTGCACCTGCGTGCTTACGGCGGCTTCTCCTCTAGCCCAGCCTCCACAGGACTGGCCCAGCTCTGCCACACAGAGGCAGAGGGTCTCCCCGCTCCTGTGCCCAGCAATCACCGTGCCACGGTCTGCCCCCTTCCTCCGGCCTCCCCAACCCCCCGGCGCCCTGGCCAAGCAGCGGCTCCCCCCGGCAGGAATGCCGTCCTTCACCTCTCCGAGGTGCCCCGCGCCCATGGCACTCCCCCGGGTGGGGCACTGCCCCCGGGGGGGGCAGCCCTCCCCGATCCTCCCAAACCCCGAATCTGCGCCCAGCAGACCACCCTGCTTTGAGGCTAGGTGACTTTTCTGGACGCCCTGTTTGCAGTTATTGATCTTTGTATCTGGTGGGCTTCCCTTTCTGCCCCCTCCCCCTTGGCCTTGTGAGCTCCGGGAGGTCGGGGCGGGGGTCTGCCTCGGCAGGCTGCCGTGCTCACCCTCGCCTGCGCACCGCAGCCCCTGGAGCCCGGGACTCCTCCCGCCCCGGGCAGCGCGCCCCCCGCCTGCCGTGCTGCCGCTCCTGCTGCGCGCTGCACAGCTCGGCCGCCAGCAGCCTTCGGGCCCCCCCCCGGGACGCGGCAGCTCGGGGATGCGCGCAGGGGTGGAGGGAGGGCACAGAAACGACTCCTTTTTTTTCCCCACTTTTTTCCCTGCTCGGCGGGCTCCGAGCAGGCGCCGGGACACAACCAAGCCCACACTTGCGCGCCGATCCACACTCCCGCGAGGGAAGAGCGGGGCGAGGGGGTACTGGGGGGGAGGGGTGCTCCCGTCCCTTCCCGGGCCGCGGCCGAGCAGGCGGGAGGAAGGTGGGGGCGGGAAGCGGGCGGCGCGAGCCAGGCACACGCCGGGCGGGCGCGAATCGGCGCGCGCGCGCCCGCGGGCCGGCCCAGAGACGGAGCCCCGCCCCGTCCGCCCCTTCCCCGCCTCCCCCCGCGCGCCCTAGCGCCGGGCCACGTGACCCATTTTGTTGTGGTCCGGGCCCGCGTGGGTGTCAGTAGTGGCCAGACCGGGAGGGGAGGGAGGGGAGGGGCCGGGAGGGGCGGGGCGGGGCCGGGTGGCGCGGGTCACGTGACGGGGGTTTAAATCTCCCGCAGCCGGCGCGGCGGGGGCGCCAGAGCTGCTGCTGCGCGTCTGCCGAGCGGGTGGGCGGGGGCGGGCGGCAGAGCGCGGGCGGCGGAGGCGGCGCCGAGGCCAGGCCCAGGCCCAGGCCCAGGCCCAGGCGGGCAGGAGGCGGTTGAAGATGGCGGACGAGGCGGCGCTCGCCCTGGAGCCCGGCGCGGGCGGCGGAGGTCCCGCGGAGCCCGGCGGGGAGCCGCTCAGCAAGCGGCAGCGCAGGGACGGCCCGGGCCCCTGCCCGGGGGCGGAGCGGGCTGGCGGGGCGGGGAGCCCGGGCCCGGAGGCGGCGGCCGCCTTGCTCGGGGAGGCCTCGGACGCGGTCGCCCCCGGCGGGGACAATGGGCCGGGCCCGCGGGACCTGCGGGGCCTGCCCCGGGAGCCGCCGCCGCCGGACGACGACGACGACGACGAGGACGACGACGAGGAGGAGGAGGAGGAAGAGGGGGGCGAGGACGAGGACGAGGCGGCGGCGGCGATTGGCTACCGAGGTGCGCAGGGTCCGGGCGGCCGCGACTGCGCACCGCCCCCCGCGGGCCGTCCAGGCGGGGAGAGCCGGGGGGAGGGTGGGGGGGAAGGGAAGGGAGGGAGCCAGGCCGGGAGGGAGGGCCGAGCCTTCCCCGCGGGGCCCGCGACCCCCTAAGCGCCCCTCCCCCAGGCCTCCTCGGTGGCCCCTCCGCGGTCCGGGGTCCCGGGTAGCAGGCTCTGGGGGCGGCTGTGCGCTCTGGCGGCCGCCGCGCTGGGGCCCTGGGCCGAGATGGTCATTTCTCCCTCCGCGCCCCGGTGCGGGACCCGAGTACCCCGCCGCTTGACAGGCCGAGGGCGGGCTGCAGGAGCGCTTCCCGCGGCAGCCCGAGCCAGTCCGGCCCCGGGGTTTCTGGAGTTCGCAGGGATTCTGTCGGACTGGGCCGGGCAGGCTCGGGCTGCAGAGGAAGCAAAAGCTTCCTGTAAATGGGGGCAGAGTCAGGGGCAAGGCAGTGATGCCCCCCCTGGCACTGGCGCTTTGGTGCCAGGGGCATCCCAAGCGCTGACAGGTTGTGTTCCTTCGGGCCGGCTCGCGGAGGCTCCTGGAAGTGAAAGGGGGGAGGGGGGGGAGGCCGCTCCTGAAGTTAGAGAAGGCCACATTCACTGGTCCTGATTCTCCGCCCCCCACCCCCCTCCCGATCCCTCTTTGCATATGTTTTCAGCTACTGCTACCTAACACTCTGCAAAGGTTTGCACTACAAGACGTACGGGAGTAGTGCTTACTGTGCTGGTGTCTCTATGAGGGAGAAGGAGCAATTTAGTTTGTGATACTGACCGGCAGCAACTATTAGCATAATGTAGCCGCAATTAGCATCGAGCCCTTTGGTCCTACTGCCTTTTGAAGAATTGCTAGCTGTAACCTGTTTGCCTCAGTTTTCTTAACTGTAAAATGGGGATGATAACTAGCACCCTTCTCCCAAGGGTTGCTGTGAGGTTTAAATCGAGTAATTGTAAAGTGCTTAGCAGCAGCGCAGTGTCTGGCACTAAATAAATGCTATGAAAATGTTACCTGTTATGAAGGATTTCTAGCTACATGTTAGATGGATAATAGAAACTGATTGAAGGAAGCAAGGGTGAAAATTACCATTATTTGGTTTACCATTAAAAGTGCTCCAGTTTGATGGGCAGCCAGTCCTACTTTAGTAAATATTAAATTTGTTTTTCACTGAATTAGATTCTCTAGTTGGATTCGTAATTACTGGGAATGCAGAATCTTTGAGATGAAAACAATGATGCTTATTAATTTAGCCAATTTAAAGTATAATAAAGAATTGATCTGAAGTCTATTTCTGGTGTCTCATTGTAACGAGATGGCCCTGGAAGCCCAAATGCTGGAGGCCAAGTTTAGGTGCATTCTCCCACCAGGAGAGGTGAGGCACAAAGTCTTGCCACTAAGAACCAGGAAGGTGCCCCAGGCCATTAATAATATTTAGCTATTAACTCAAAAAACTCCCAATTTTGTTGGAGCTTTAATCTGCCTTGTGAGAAGAGTGAAAACATGGATGATATTGTTTTTTAGAAGTCATCTGAATTTACTTAACTGCAAAT
Organism: Sarcophilus harrisii; assembly: GCF_902635505.1. NCBI lineage: Eukaryota > Metazoa > Chordata > Mammalia > Dasyuromorphia > Dasyuridae > Sarcophilus > Sarcophilus harrisii. Next base: position 634,729,342 of record NC_045427.1, on the reverse strand, counting down.
GTGCTCCAGTCCACAGAAAAATATAAGGGACTGAAGATAAGAACAGATTTTTTGATCTCCCAATTTTCCAATACCTATCACAATGGCTTGCAAATAGACTTTCAATACAGTCAATTAATATAATAATAAAATAGACATTTGAAATAGTAATTGAAGTAGGAAAGAAGAAGGGAATAAGCCTTTATATAGTGCCTACTGTATGGCAAGCACTTTTTATAGTTATCTCATTTGATCTTAACAACAACCCTGGGTGGTGGGTGATAATTACTTTCCCCGTTTTATAGATGAAGAAATTGAGGCAAACAGATAAGTGACTTGTCCAAGGTCACACAATCCAGGGGGATTTTTAACTCGTGCTGATTTCAGGCCCAGCACTCTAATCCATCCTTTCTCTAACTGCTTTTAGTGAGTAAAATTTTGGGGTTTGTGTATTTTTGAAGATAGTCATAATGGATCTTTAATAAAAGCATACTTTCTTTTTGGTCCTGTGCCGTAGCCAACTTTCAGGGAGGAATTTGCCTCCTTGGAGCTGCAATTGTTTGCCAACTTGTTCTCTGAGAACTGAGGCGTGTGCTACTATTGCAGCGCCATTTGTCAGGACAAACCTGGACCTGGAGGCCATTTCTTTCACCTGTGCTGTGTTGTCCCTTTGGGTCTGATCCTTGTTAGAGAGGCGGACTGTGTTCTAAGGTAATTTATTTCTGTTTTGCAGAAAATCTCTTCAGTGATGAAATTCTTGCCAATGGTTTTCATTCCTGTGACAGTGACGAGGATGACCGAGCCTCTCATGCAAGCTCCAGTGACTGGACTCCCAGACCTCGAACAGGTGCAGGTTTGGGGATGTTTTTGGTCACTCTGAGGCCATTTCCATCAGAATGCTAACCTGTCAGGGCCATGAAAGGTGTCCTGCAATGGGACATTTTGTCCTTGTGTTAGCTTGAGTTCCAGGATCTCCCTTTTGGTTTGTTGCCAAGTCTTTTTAGTGGCTCCCCAAGGCTAAGGGGTTTCGGGGAGGGGGAGGAGGTGACATGAGAGTGTCTAGAACAGCATCATGCAGAAGGAATTTGTCATCTGCCAGAACAGATAGATGCTGGCATGGCCACCTGCATGTGAGGCAGGAGGCTGCTAGCCTCTTCTCCCACACCAGCTAGGTAAGTGACTTTGAGCAGGTCACTTAATCTCCTGAAGCCTGTGAAAGGATTGGTTGTTGTCCCTCAAAATCAAAGAGGACCAAGAATCATCATGTCTGAATGTGGCTCAGAAGCCTTTGCTGAGGGTAGGGCACAAATAGCTTGCATGCCCGTTTGGAGTGGACGTGTCTCATTTCTTGGCTCCCACAATTCTGTTTGCTCATAGAGCACAGCGCTTCCTTTGATGCAAGGAGGCCATTCTGAGCGGTTCTCCCATGTCTCATTCAATTCCAAGGTTCTTCAAGACAAAGTAGGCAGATAGACCTTTATAGTCTATTCTAGCTCTGATACTATAGAAGCATCCGCTTCAGCCTTCTTGGATTTATGTCATCAGGAAGAGCCTTTCTCAGTAGGACAGTATCCATCAGACTGGGTCTTCACTTTATCCATCCAGGAGGAAAGGGTTAAAAGTATCTTAGCTGACTGGGCTTGGTCTCATCTTGGTATTTGGCTCTCTGATTATAGAACCTGAAGAGCCCTAATTTGGGAACTTTCAAGTCAGGAACTGATGCCTTTGTAGTACAGTGCTATCCTTGAGCTTTTTCCTCTTGGGATAAAAGAAGGCTTCTGGAATCCAAAGTCACATTTTTCAAGATGACATATGTCAGGATGGTTGCTGCCTTTTCAACCTTTTGTTGTTTATATTTCTTAAGAACTTTTTGCCTTGGCCTTCCCTGCTGATATTTCACATGAAGGATCTATGTTTTTGTTTTGATATTAAATATGGCTCTCACTTATAGATTTTAATATTTATTACTAAAGTTTTGGGGTTTTTTGTTTTTGTTTTTGTTTTTGGCTAAGTGTATCTTCTAGGTGCATCTTAGCTCAAAGCATAGTACATTCTGTAATGCAGGCACATCATGCTCTGTGGTTCTGTGCCAGAGCCCCCCTATGTCTCCCATGCATCTCCAAATTTTGAAATTCCTTAAATTTTCTACATTGTGGTGTCAGTTTTCGGGGGGGGGGGGGGGGGGGGGGGGGGGGGGGGGGGGGGAGGCGAGACTTAAAGAGTTTTAAGTGAAGTTCTGCACTTAACACTTAATAAATGCTTGTTGACTTAATTGGACTCATTACCTATTTGGATGTAAGTACCTGTGGCTTTAATGAACAATCTAAGATTGACTTCTCAGCTCTTTTGAATTGAATGTCCATGTGGAATGTATATAAAATAGTGTGAAAATGTGATAGATTGTCCTGGAAAGTTGTTCTGCTGTAGTCCTCATAATTAATGCATTTAATAAGAAAGCTACAGTGAAAATTGGAACTTTAACTTTTTGGAGATATATTGACCTGTACTTTTGAGAAGGAGATTTAATATGAGAGTTACTGATAGAACTCGGTCTAGCTGACATTTTAGTGAACAGTAAAAATTCCCCCCTACTTTGTTTTTTTTTTAAGATTCTTGATTTTTAAAATCTTAGATTTTAGCAGTGTTTTCCCTGCAAAGAATTAAAAGTACAGTATGTGATAATCTTTTAATACCATATAGTTTGAAAATACTTGAGAAATTAGAAGAGGTGAGGGAACAGTGTTAAATATTTGTAAAGGTGCTTCTGGGAAGTGAGTCATCTAGGTGAATAGCAAATTCTTAGTCTAAATTTGTGAATGCTAAATTAAAGATGAATCTCCACCTTCCACAGTCCACAGAGCTAAGGTTGGTAGAAGAGAAGACTCCTTGACTGCCACAGAGAGTTCTATGTAGATAGTTGTAGCCCCAGTTTACATTAGGAGGTACTTCTTATGGCTTCTTTAGGTGGGTAGTCTTGACCAAATTCCAGACATGTAAATAATATCTTTTGGGACTTTTGAGAATATCTTGAGTTGATTCTCACTGAACTTGCATTTTTTCAACTTGGAAAAAAAAATCTCAGAGTTGTAGATGTCTTTAGAAGAGTGATTTGATCCCTTTTTTTTTTCCCTTATAATCATAGGTCCTTACACTTTTGTGCAGCAGCATCTCATGATTGGCACAGACCCTCGGACGATCCTAAAGGATCTGTTGCCAGAAACAATCCCCCCGCCTGAATTAGATGATATGACACTCTGGCAGATTGTTATAAACATCCTTTCAGAACCACCAAAAAGGAAAAAGAGAAAAGATATTAATACAATTGAGGATGCTGTGAAATTATTGCAGGAGTGCAAAAAAATCATCGTTCTGACTGGAGCTGGGGTACGTATGTATGGTTGTTAAAAGAGTAAGCTTTTAATAAATGTTTCTCTTCTTCATACTTTTCCCAGTAAAGTTGTGTGGGGTTTTAAAAAATAATTAGTTTAATTTTTTATTACTTATAGATGTAGTAATGAGTGTGTATGATTGGCTGCAGGCAGATTCAGTATAGCAGCAGGATATATATTTACTGTCAAATTAAATTATCAAAAAGAGAAAAAAAAGCCCTTCCCTAGAAACCTTCAGGATAATCGCTCCATAAGACAATAAATGACGAGTGGAATCAGGGCCTAGCCCTTAACGTATACATCAGTTACATGCCATTGTTCACTCCAAAGGAAGCTGGGAGATTGGCTTCAGTGGGGGCAGGGTTGGGTAGAGGAATCCAATGCCTGTCCACTTCAGACCGTGCACAAAACAGCAAGTAACTCATACTTCTCTAGGGGCGATGGACATTCATTCATTCAGTATTAATTGCTCTGAGTCAGGAGCCCATTCCTACCATGAGGGCAGCAAGAGATTTTTTTTTTAATTATATAAATTGGGGTAATCGTACAATGGCAGTTGATTTATTTTATTGGATTGCTTTTCTGGAGCACATGGTACTTAATTGAAGGCCTTTTTCCTAAAAGGAAAAAAAAAGTTCAGATTGGGACACTGGAGACGGAGGGCTCCATTCTCTGAGGAAAGAATGCAAATTCAAAGTGCTCTCAGGTAAGTGGTCAGTGCAGAGAAAGGCAGATAGAGGAGTAAGAGCTGATCAGTGGTAATGGGGAGGATCTCCTAACTGGAAAATATTGAGGCAGGTTTTGGTTGACTGTATGCCCGTCTTCTGAGGCTGGCATCCTACATATGATAGGCTGGTTAAGATTGGTCAGACCAGGTGACTGCTATCTCCTATGGGTGATTCATTTGCACACGCGCATTTAAGGTTAGGGTTAGAGTCAGGAGTAGGGAGGCTTGAAGAAATTCTGTAAAACAGTCTAAAGAGTAGCAAGTCTTGCCCTTCCAAAATGTTCCCAGATGAAAGAACTTAGCCTGAAAATATATTTGAAGTTGTGAGAATCTCAAGTGGGTCAAATTTAGAGGTACAGACATTTTTCCCCCCCAAGTACGTTTTTAATGGTGGCCAAGTAACAAGAACTGAATAAAGTCAGATCACCTCCATCATCCTGGGAGTCTAGTAAAAGGACTGTAAGTTTGGAGAAAGGTGAAGATTTTCCTGATGCTCCAAAAAGCAAAATACAATTGAGGCAGCCACATATATAGACTGATAAACTTGGATTTCTGATAAGATTCTAGAACATCTGTTATTAAAGAGATAGTTCATGACTATCTGGGAAAGAAAGCGGTGAGGGCCACCTGCTTGGCTTCCCCATGAACAGGTCGAGCCACAGGGCCTTCTCCTTTCCTTTTCCTTTCTTCCTCTTGCACTTCCATCGGGTGAAAGTTGTCCCTAGAGTTTATTGAAGCACCAAGCAGAGTTCCTTGTGCTGTTGTGGAACAGATGGAGAGAGATTCAGAAGTATGCTGAGTGGTGGACCCCCACATAGTCATTAACGGCCTCTGGGTCAGCCTAGAAGAAGGTTTCTGATAGAGAGCCTTGAGGTCATGTACTTGACCATATCTGCAGGTGACCTAAGGCTAGGAAAGATGGCTAATGTGTGGGATGGCACTCAAGTTTCTAAATGATTGACAAGCTGGGCCATGGGGCAGGATCTCACATGTGGATAATTCTTAAGTCTTTAAAAGTCTTAAGTTTTAAGTCTTTAAAAAGGCTTAAAAAGTAGATTCGATACTTCAATATCCCACCTGCAAGTAGTGGATGAGACTCTGTGCTGGCTGGTAATTCATCTGAAGAAACTAAAGCCATGTGACCCCTCTGGCCAGAAGGCCACAGGCCCACTGGGTCCTTGTCCCGACAAGCGGAGGGGAGTGGCCTGAGGAGGCCGGCCAGAGTGGAAGCGGTCATCCTGGAAAAGAAAAGCTGAGGGTCCAAGAGCTGTGTTCAAGTGCTGGTGGAGCTGTCCTGGGGAAGAGTGCAGACTGCCTGGAGGTGGACAGTGACTTGCCAAGCATTAAGAATCCCCAGCTGTTGGATGCTGCTTGTCCATGGGGGAGTGAGGATCTTCCTTCAGGCTCCCAGCATTGGCCGGGTGAGGCCCAGGGCCCCCTTAGACCTTGGCTGCCTCTGCTTGGGGTGTCCATTGCAACAATGTTGCAGATTAACAGGCCAGAAACTGAGCAGTATCCAGGTGCTGACTGAGCCTCTGAAAGGGCAGCCAGCTTTCTGCCTTACGGATTGGAAACCCGGCAGAGTCTACCCCTGGCAACGAATGTCTAAAGTAGTACCAGAAATGCCATACTACAAATAATGGGAGAAATGGCCACGTTTCCAAGTCTTTTTATCTTTATTATATATGGATTTCTAAACTTTTATTATGAAATGAAGATGTATATATTATTTTAAAGATAAAGGCCAGATAATTCCAATATGTGTGATGTTCTCTGTAATAAAGGCAAATGATTTAGTTCTTAGGATAAAGAATCTAGACTTTGCATTTATGGAATTTCCCCTCCAATATTGTCTCCTTTAACAGATTATTGTAGAGAAAGTTCACTTTCTTGGTCCTTGTCAAATTACTCCTATGTTTTGGTCAAAGGCTTCAAAATAACTTATTTTGCTTGTCTCAAGCCACCTTCTCTCTTTCTGCTGTAGCCATAAGGAAATAAGCTGATATCTGTTAATTTTATTCCCTTTGAAGTTATAGATAGCCCAAAGAGCTATCTACTAAAAGGAAAATCAAACTACAATTGATTCCTTTCCTTGTTTATCTTTAGTTGTGTGGTAAGAAGCTATCTAATTATAGAGCTAAAATATCTAATTATAGAAATTATACCATGCATGTTCCAGGTATCCGTTTCCTGTGGAATACCCGACTTCAGATCAAGAGATGGTATTTATGCACGCCTGGCAGTAGATTTCCCTGACCTCCCTGATCCTCAAGCAATGTTTGATATCGAATATTTCAGAAAGGATCCAAGACCATTTTTCAAATTTGCAAAGGTATTGTTTTCAGGATTAAATGTTTTAAAGCAATTGCCATTTTATTGCTGAAGTGAACTGTTTGTTTTGCAATGATGCTATTATAGAGTAAGACTATTAAAATAAAGTGTTCTTTGAGGTGAGATAAGGGAACATGGGAGTGAATATTAACTTGAAGAAGATGCTACTTCAGGTGAATAAGCATGCATATTACCGGAAGGGGTGGAGAAACAGCATGACCTCTAGCAGCTTATTTTTAGGGCAATTGGCTGAAGCAAATAAAGGGATAACATGAAGGAAAATTGATTTTTCAAAACATCATAACTTCAAAGATAGGGTTTAATTAGGTGCCTTGAAAAATTTTTTTTCCTTAAAAAATATCTTGATTTACCTCAAATTTTAATGAGTTTTGGTTTGAGAAGGTGTTTGAAATTTTACAAGTGTGTTCAAGAGACCTGAAGTTTTATGTTGATTTAAAGTTTTATCTGCTGTTGTTTTTATACTACCATCCCTTTGCTATATAACACACATCCATTGAATTCTCTCTTGCAACTAAAAAAGAAGCCAATCTGCATAGCATTGTGTATCTGATAGAATGTGCATTACTGTCTACCTTTCTATATCATTTGTGCTCTGGCCCTGAGTTGGGCTATCACAGTTATTCAGGGTCTTTTAGATCAAGCTTTACAGTCGCTCTGTATTTACTAGGAAATTCTACTTCCTGTTTCTTCTTTCTTTGCTGTGTACCAGTATATAGTTTCTCAAGCTTCTTGGAATCCCTCTGCCTCTGATAAATAGTTTTCTATTGTGTTCTTAAACCATGGTTCTTTTTGACCATTGCATTGTCAATGGATACTCGATTTTTTATTAGGATTACAAGAGAGACTTTGGGGGGCTTGAGGGAAGAGAAGGTTTGGAATAGATTCTACAGGGAATGAGATAGGGAATAATAAAGGGGCTCCCTACTACAATGAGAACCCAGATGAAATTAGAAGAAATCTAAAATTTCTGAGATTTATATTCTTATTTTCAAGTAAGATTATAAAATTTTCAAGGAGAAAAATGATTATGAATGTATAATAATGCTTTCTTTATAAAGTGATAATCATTCTGTATAGCATCACCATTTATTCTAGGTAGTGTGTAGTGTGTGTCAGTTTTTTTGCAGTCATCTTTGGGGAAATAGGGGGTGGTTGAAGCACCCTCAGAATTAGGGGTGGATGTCATCCATGAATAAAGAAAGTTGCTCTTTCAGAAATTGGCTCTTCAGAATATTTGCTGGACTAGATCCAAAACTTTTGAGGGGAGTTTATAACAAATTAATACTAAGTTAATTTTTACCAAGTAGAAAATAAAAATTAAAAGTAATAATCGTTAAATTTTATTTACATTTTTCTGTAAAGTTGTACATACTTATGTTTTCTCCTGGTATTTCTGTCAAATATATTACTATAGAAATGTAACTGCACAAAATGGAATCACATCTTTCACATAATAATGCACTTTTTCAGGTAGCTATTTGGTATGTACCATGTTAGGATATTTGCTTTGCTGTTCTCCTGTTCTTGGAGAATTTCAGTAATTTTTCTTTTATAGTGTTGTCACAAGCAACTTTTGTACACATTTTTTTCTTTAGGTTATTTTTCTTAGGAATGATCAGGATCAAGATTATGGACAGTTTGTGGTTCTTTTTACATATGGCCAAACTACAGGGTAATTTTAAAAATAAGTTAATGATGCATTTAGGTTAAATTTTTTTTTTTTTTTTTTTTTTTTTTTTTTGTCAAATTGCACATTTGTCAAGAGTCAGATATAATGATGATGATGACTGACATTTCTATAGCCTTTATATACCAATTTGCTAGTCTTTTACGTGAGATCTTTTTTGAGATAGTATCTGCATGTATTACTATCCTATTTTTACAGATAAGTAACCAAGGCTGAGGGATGTTAAATGATTTTTCCATGGCTATAAAACTAATTGTTAGAGATAGAACTTGAACTTGGGTCTTCTTTACCCCAAGTTTGTGTATTCTGACTCAACCATTTCACTTTAATTTTAGTAGTATTGGTAGTATTACTACTACCCTTAGTTAGCAAAAATTTCTATGAGTTTTGTTTAAAGGCAGGTAGTAATTAGGGCTTTTCTTGTGTACCTGATATGAAAGATTTAATTCAGTAGTGTATATATAAGATGATCATAGACCTTTACTACTCATTCAAAGGAAAAAAAGTAACATGGACTGCTGAAGTTCATTTCCTCCAGTAAAACTCATTTCCCCCAAATATCCCACTCTAATTTACCTACTGATATTAGCAACTAAAGCCAAATAGTGGAAGTTCATTATTGTCATCTTATTAGTAACAATTTAGTTACCTTCTTTTAAAAGTAGTCTTGAAAAATTTGAGAATAGGAAAAAAACATAGTCTACTTTCTAGTATAACCTCAATTGTATTAATTGTCAACTTATTGAAATTAACGTATTGAAATTGGCAAAAGTAATTGCAAATTTTCAAAAAAGTTACAATAAGCTGAATGGCCATCAACAAAACAATAAGCAAACTTACAAAATAAAGGATAAAATGTTGCATAAAACTCTTAGCATTTTACAGAATAGAAGCATGTAAGCAAGAAATGCTTTTGTTCTGTGTCCCAACTTTGCCTCAAATTTTCCCTCTTCAAAGAGAATAAAAAAGGTAAAATGCATGTTTTAAAGTAAAAAAGCACAGTATATGCACTTATCTTATGTTGTGTGAGATGATATACATCATGCAGAAAGGAAATAGTGACTAGAAGTTTATATGGTGAGAGGAAAGGAATCACTTTACAAAAGTTTTACCTGCTTGACTGTACTTCAAAATAGACATCAATTGCATCAAAAGAAACTGACAAGGAATGCTTTCTAGTTCTTGAAAGTAACTCTTAAGATAAGTACTTAATCGGTAGCACATAAGAGAGACAGAAGTAATTGATTTTAAACTATTGAGCAAAAAATGTTTTTTGGGCAAAACATTCCAAGAATTAATATATAAAGGAATTAAGATCAGCATATAAAAATTGGGAGGGTATTTAGAGTCATATTTTTACAGGGACTCACAAAGCTGCCTTAGCAGGAAAATTATGAACAGAAATTGGCCGTGGGCCTATATTCACCAGGAGCAGAGAACGTCAGTAAAATGAAATTTGGCCTTTGCCCATTAAGTAAGGAAGGGAGGGAAAATATGTCAAGCAATGAGAAGCTTAATATTGGCAAAATGTGGAAAATATTTCTTGCTTTGTTGGGAAAAGTGAATGATTGTCAGGCTTGTCCTCTATTACCCTGGCACAGACATCAGCAGAATCCTTGACAGCAGTCTCCCAATCCCCCCCTGCCATGCCACGCTGTGCAACAGCCAAATATTTGAAAATAGATTTAGACCCAAGTGCCTCCTCCACTAAAAGACTAGGCATTGCTTTGCCCTTCAACACAAAGGAATTACAGTAGGGTCTAATGTGAAGGCTGTATGGCCATATTCTGTCATTATTCTTTTGGACAATGAACTCTCTGGGGAAATTTAATTTTCTGATTACTTGGTGAATGAAGAGAGTGAAAATTCACTTATAGTAGTGGATGGTGTACTTGGAGTCAAAGGAGGTGCCGCTGTGTGAGGATGTACGTGGATCCCATTGTTGTTTAGACGTTTGCTTGTGTTGTGCATCCAGAGCCGTGTGGGCTAGGAGGGCTCCTGAAAGCTCATGTGTCATGATGCTCACCTCTATGCCCCAGGCCACTGGGTAAATTATACCTGCCTAGTCTCATAGGGCCCTGGAAGAAGTTACTATATTATCTGATAGCTGCTGGCTCAGAAATTCTCTGTAATCTAGATCCTATGATTTTAATTCCATTCAAAACACCTTCACTTAAACAGCTACTGCTGGCTAACCCTGAGAAACAAAACCAAAAAAGAAACCATCCTTGAAGGAAATTATTGACTTTCTGGAAGAAAGGTACGAAATGGGAGGGATACAGCTTGTGTACACAAAGAAATTCAGAATAATTTGAGAAGGAAACACCACAAGTAGAGATCACCTGAACTGAATTTTGAATGAAAACGTAGATTGTCATGCCAGGCCTGTGGCAAATCTTGTAGAAAGACACAGGAATGAGGGATAGAATGCCCATTCATGGAGAAGTCACCCAGGCCTTTTTGGGATGGGGAGGAAGGCTTAGTGGAATTGGAATTTCAAAGACCCAAGTTCAAGTTGAAGTTCATTCTGTTTTGTGGCCATGGAAAGATCATTTAAACTTCCCACGACTCAGGTTACCTTGGAAGACCATAAGAGAGTGCAGGAGTTGCTGCTTTGCATGTGTGCAGGGAATTTCACCCTTCCCCACAGATTCCAACTTCTTCCACAAATGGATTTTGGCTGAAAATCCTTGATTTCCAATTTACTATCCAAGTGCATGTTGGATTGATAAAAACCCATGAACTAACAATTCATTACTCTGAGAAAACTATTTAAATGAAAGCTAATTCTAATTTTTATGTTGTCCCCGAAAGGGAACACTAAGTTTGAACAGTGATTCCGACTCTTTGGGCACCTTTCTCTCCAGCCCCAAACAAGAATGTAGACAGAAATGACCTGCCTAAGCTGGTTTTATCTTTATTCTTAAAATGTAACTTTCAAGAAGAAAATGAAAATCTGTGGGTCATCCTTTCCTGAAGAATATTAGTTCCATACAGCTTTGTGTCTAGATCACTGGGAAACCTGGATACAAAGAGCCAGGGCAGAGAGGGGCTAGAGACATAAGCTGGTTCCCAGGCTCTCCAAGGGGTTTGCTGTTCCTTCCCTTTGCCTTGTCCTCCCCTTAGCCACCCAGTCTCCCCTTCCTTCCTGCCTCTTATTTTTGCCCTCCTGACAATGGGGATGTGGCTGCTCCTGCCACCTTTTTTCTGAAGGAGCCACACTGGTCATGACAATGTGGGGGGGCAAAGACCACTATTATCCTGGTGGTGGAGGGAGAGTGTGAGTGAACAGGCAGTGTATGCTGGGAATGGGTGGACTTGGTCGTCCCCAGAGAGGGGACCTTTTTTCTTTGGCTTTTCTCTTTTTCTTTTCACTTTTCCCCTTATGATAGAGGCGTTTTGTTTTGGTTTTTGCTTCAGTAAAGATTCCTTTTTAGTACTTTTGTCTACCTCTCTCTCCTAGAGACTGGCTGTTCTCTAGATAGGAAATGGATATTAATGAAATAAGCCTGATTTAAGCCCAAAATTTTGGTATCAAGGAGAATTATGTTTTTTATAAATACAGGTCAGACAAAGGAACCTGGGTATTTTTAAGCGTGAGGAGATCTGAAGATGCTTTGTAGACAGATGGGAAATTGCCAAGGATGAAGAACAGATTGAAGGTGAATGTGAAAGAGATGATAACTGCAGAGTGAGATCCTGACTTGTGATGGAGGGTGTGGATTAGCTTTAGTGACATAGTGAGGTGGCACAGTGGCCAGTGTTGGGCCTGGAGTCAGGAAGACCCGGTACCCTGGCCCCCTACACGTGGTGGCTGGATGAGCCTGGCAAGTCATTTACCTCTATTTGCTTCCATTTTCTCAGCTGTAAAATGGAGATAATAACAGCATCGAGCTCCTGGGGTTTTTGGTGAGGATCACATGAGAATTTTTGTATAGCCCTTAGAATAGTGCCTGACAGAGTAGGTGCCATGTGGATATTACTGAGCAAATGGGCATGAGTGGATGAGCAAGCATTTATGGGTCAGCACCATGGTAGCTGTTGAGTGTACAAATAGGAAAAAAGTCCCTGTCTTCAAAGAGGTTCTCTTCTAGTAGAGGAAGACAACAGCTGAGGGAGCGAGAGTTGAGGAGGGTTGTTTTAGTCTAAGGAGTCATGAGAATGGTGAGTGAGGCAGCACATTTGGTTGACCCAGTATCTATGGCAGTGGTTGTTGTGACTAAAACTAGAGGAAGCAGGGCAAGAAGATGGCTGAAGTGCATCGAAGCAGATCTAAGAAACAGGGTATATGTCGCCTGTCTGGACGACTGGGGGGAGGGGAGGTGGGGAGGAACTCCCTGGAAGAAGGAAGGCAAATGAATCCAGCCTCTTGGAGATAGAATGGGCAAATGAATGAAAAAGCATTTAATAAGTACTCACTCCACGTGTGTCCCTTTGCTCTAAGCTCTGGAGATAAAAGCAAGATGATTCTTGCTCTCCTGAAGCTTTTATTTTAATGGGAGAAACAAGTCAGATGGAAAGGTCCCATAATTTTTTTAGGGCACAGAAGCAAAGCAGGTGGTAACATTTGACAGTGCCAGGGATGGCATTTGATGGTGAGAACCTTCTTTTCCAGGTCTTCAGGAGTTATGGCAGCCGAGGAGGTAGGGCTGAAACACCTGCAGAACCAATTGCTAGATCTCATCTTCATAGACTTTGCTGTCAGGGGATTGGTTAGAAGCAGGACCAGATACAGAGTGGGAGATGCTGCTACTAATCAGGGATCTTGGGTATTAGAGGTTGTCAGGGGCAGCAAGGAAGAAGAGGGGGGTCACGTTCTGAGGCGATCACTGCTGGAATTGGAGGATGTTGAACTCAAGTAGATTGCAAAGTTTTGGATCTGTGAGGTGGTGGGTGGTATATTAGAGTCCAGAAGAATATAGTTCAGATCCCAGGCTCACCACTTGCCATCTGGGTGATTTTGAGTTAAGTCATCAAATCTCTTGGCCTCTGGTTCCCCAGCTCTGAAATGAGGGGCTGGGACTAAGTGATCTCTTCCAGCTCTGAAGCCATGATCAGATGCAGAAATCTGAGGTGTCATGGCCCCTGTGGGACTGAATTGGGAGAGAGGTGAAAGGTGAGAAGGTGGAAGAGTTGTATGGTTTGTTGGCTAGACGGATTACCATATTAAGATTTCTGAGGTCAGAGAGATGGCGAGCAAGACCATGAACTGTGCATAAAGTCTTTGGGGAAAGTAGGTTGACCTTTCAGAAGCTAGTTAGGTGACAGTAAGGATGCTATAAGCAGCATGGACTTGAGAACACAGGTGAGATAGGGCAGTATAAGAAAGGTCTGGAAGTGAGCAGGAGCCGGGAATAGGCCTCCCACCCTGGTCCTGTGAGGCACAAAGGATGGGAAGTCTCCATTGAAAAGGATTATTTTGGATGTATGGAATCTTCAGGAGGAAATATGTTTCTGTTAATGTGTTTGGCACATAGGAGCTTACTGACAGTGCAGGGATTCAGAAAAATGGGATTTGACCCATAGAAACTAAAGGAATAGTTAAGTAGGAACCACTTAATGGGCAGTCAGATTCAGTACAGTGGGTAGACTGTCAGGCCTGGAGTCAGGGAGATTCATCTTCCCAAGTTCAAATCTAGTCTCAGATATTTACTGGCTATGTGACTAAGCAGGTTGCTTAACTGCATTTTTTCATTTATAAAATGAGCTGGAGAAGGAATAGCAAATCATTGTAGTGATCACCTACCTAGAAAACCCCAAGTAGGGCAGCAAGAGTTGGACGCAACTGGAGAAAAAAACAAATGATGTGAAACCATTTAAAGAAAAAATGAGGAAAATTGATTGACAGCCATGTTTTCTAAAGAGATATCTTTTTTTTTTTTTTTTAGTTTTTCTTTTCTTTTCTTTTATTTTTTTATTATAGTAACTTTTTATTGACAGAATCCATGCCAGGGTAATTTTTTTTACAACATTATCCCTTGCACTCACTTCTGTTCCGATTTTTCCCTCCCACCCTCCCCTAGATGGCAAGCAGTCCTATATATTTTGAATATGTCCTAGTATAAAGAGATATCTGCTTTTTAAAATATTTGTCTTGAGTTGGAAGGGAACAAAGCCCTCATTTTTTCTTTTTAATCTCAGTGCTAGTAAGACACAGTGAATAGAGGCAGGCCATGGAGTTTAAGAATACTGAGCTGAAGTTCAGTCTGTGACACCTTGCTGGTTGTGTGACTCTGGACAAGTGGTTTAACCTCTCAAGATCCCCGTGCAACTCGAACTGAGTTATTGATAAGTTGCCAGGCTGTGTTTGTGGAGTGAGTTTGAACTGGAGTTCTCTACCAAAAATCACAGGCCCAGATCAAAGTCATAATGAAACATTGACAGAGGCGTATCATAATTTTTTGTTTTTGGATGAGAAACTTATTTGCTAGTAAAAGATGCACAGTATAGTAGCCCAGCATTCATAACAGTTTAATACTCTGAGTGTGTCCCTACCAGGGCAAGGAAATGTCTGGTAAAGAATTTATACCTTAATTTTAGACTTGGCACAGGCTGCTGTTTATTAAAAATGGCAAAGGGGGAAAAAAAACTTTTCAAATATTCTCCCTTGTCAATGTCCTTTCCAAATAGTACAACGATACTTTGCCACTGCAGCTTTGAAACCTGAAATTCTTGTTTTTATCTACTTCCTTTTTTTCCTAAGAAAAATTAAACTCTATAGTCCAATGGCTAAAAGAATCTTAAATGGCATAAATTAGGTCTTATTTCAGATGCCTAGTGACTGACCTGAAATATTAAATACTTTGTCTGGCAATTTTGTGGATAAACTTAAGATTACTACATCTGGGGGAATAAATTGTTGTGGTTATATATAAATTAAAATATCAGATGTCTCTGATAAAGGTGAGACATCCAGACCAAACCATTCTCCAGAAGATGAGTGGTCAAAGGATTTGAGGAAATAGTTGTCAGGACAAGTATCGCCATCTCCTTATTCTACAAAAAAAATGTTCAAAATAAGATTAATGCCCATCAGAATGGCTTTAGGTCACCCACACCCATTCAGTGGGCAGACAGCAAAAGGTAGGGAGGGAGGGGGATTGTAGAAAGATGGAGCTATGAAGTGGTCCAGCTATTCTGGAAAATAGTTTGGAGTCTTTCTAATAAAGTGAGTAATATGTTTTGTCCCAGAGAAGTTTCCTTCTAGTCATGTACCCTGAAGTAATTAAAGACAAAAAAATCTCCCCTGTTCACAAGAATAATATTAATAGCAAAGAACTGGAAACAAAGTAGCTTTCTATCAATTGGGGAATAGCTGAACAGATTGTGGCTAATACTGTGCTGGAAAAAACATTGGCTGTGATGAGTCTCAAGAAGAAAGTTACACGAACTGATTGAAAGTGAAGGCAAGAGAGCCAGGAAAACAATTCCAAGCCTTTAGTGCAGAATTTTAAACCACAACAGTGTAAATGGAAAGAATGGCCCCCAGATGATGGACACTTAATCCTTTGAATTTATTTTGACCAAGTTTTATCCCAAAGGAAAGATGGGAAGGAATCTCTCTTCTTCTTTGCAGAGATGGGGATGACGGGTGGGATAGAGCAATAGGAATGGAACAATACAGATAATTTCAGATTTTTTGATATGTTGGTTAATTTTAGTGAACTATGGGTTTTTTCCTCTTTTATAAGACATGTCTCTGGGAGAGAGGGAGAGGATTCAGGAAATGTAAGTGATGTAAAAATAAAAGATGTCAATAAAAGGTTTTTTAAAAGTATAAACTAGATATTCTTTTTGCATTCTATAGGAAATTTATCCTGGGCAGTTCCAACCATCTCTCTGCCATAAATTTATAGCCTTGTCGGATAAGGAAGGAAAACTGCTTCGAAACTACACCCAGAACATAGACACACTGGAACAAGTTGCGGGGATTCAGAGGATTATACAGTGTCATGGTTAGTAAACTCTTCAGAATTGCTTTTGGGGAATTTTTTTCACTTGTAAGAATATGTTATCAGTACAGTACCTGAGATGTGACGATTGGAATGAGTTGATAATAAATGAAGCAATCTAGAGGCATGTAAGAATAAAATAAAGAGCTTGAAAGCAGCTTTCATTTTCAACAGGGGAGATAACAAGGGCACTTGTGATGACTATGTACAGGAAAGAAAAGCATAAAGAGAATAAGAAATAGAAAGCAAGTCTGAGGGCAGAGATGTTGAGTAGTCAAGCCAGGCAGAGGGGACGGCCATCAAAAGGCACAGAGAGAGGAAGTGGAGAGGAAAGGAGGATAGGGTCCACACCCCAAAGGGCTTTGGAAACTTGGCAGAGGTAGAATGGGGCAAAAAGAGGCAAGAAAGAGCTGTTACAAGTGAAAGGGGAAGAGGTGGGGAACATTTGAATCTTGCTCTCATCAGAATTGGCTCAAAGAGAGAACAACATCCATATTCAGTTGGGAATATAATTCTGTCTTACCCTACAAGAAAGAAAGGGGGAGGGGATAAGATAAAGGGGGTGGAGAGGAGGTACTGCTTATAGAAAGGAAGGTGTATTAAAGGAAGACAGTAGTCAGAAGCAAGGGGGGATTGAGGAGGGATTGGTAAAAGGTGAGAAATAATAGAATAAACAGAAGGGAAATCAGATGGAGGAAAATACAGTTAGCAATCATCACTGTTCTCTGATAGAGGCGTCATCTCATATCTAGAGAAATGGATAAGAGCCATTCCTCAGTTGACAGTGACTTTTTAAAAAGTCAGTTTTTAGGTGAAGTAATCTATAGCATAAGGAAAAATACTCTAAATCACTATTGATTAAAGAAATGCATATTAAAACAGTACTGAGGTGCGCTGGATCACACCTATTAGTTTGACTAACAGAATGAAAAAGAGAATGATAAATGTCAGAAGGGATGTGGGAAAATTGACACTTATGCACCATTGGTAGACTTATGAAATGATGTAGAGCAACTTGGAACTGTGTCTTAACATTTATAGCAGCTCTTTTCTGGTAGCAAAAAATTGGAAATTGTAGGGATGCCCATCAATGGCTGAACAATGTGTACTATGTGATTGTGATAGAATACTATCATGATATAAGAAATGATGAGCTAGGTGCTCTCAGAAAAAGACTTTAAGTAAACTGATACAAAGTGAAATGTTAGAAGCAGAAGATTGTACACACAATAACAGCAAGATTGTAAGATGATCAGCTGTGAATACCAGTGATCTGAGAGAAAATCGAAGGACTTGGGGAAAATGCTCTTCATTCCCAAAGAAAGAGCTGATGGAATATGAATATAGATTGAAGTAGACTTTTTTGTAAACTTAATTTTTCTTGGGTTTTTATTTTGATTTGTGTTTTCTTTTACAACATGACTAATATAGAAATACATTTTGCCCAGAATTGCTTGCCTTCTCAATAGGGGATGAGAAGGGAGAGAATTTTTAAATTGAATATTAAAATTATTTTTACATGTAATTGGGGGAATATAAAATAGTAATTAAAAAAAAATCACTTTGGCAATGGGGATCACAGGTTGGGAGATCAAGTTAGAAGGCCATTAACAGGATGGGCCTGGGATGAAGCATATACCAAGGTCATAGTGGATTGAGCAGAAATCCAGGAATCGGAAAGATCTGCATTTGAATCCTGCCTCTTATTAAACTGATCAAGTCACTTCACCTCCATCTGCCACAGTATTCCTCATCTGTAAAGTGGGACTAATAGCTTTTATTTCCCAGGGTTGTAAATTAAGTTCAAATGAGGTATTTGTAAAGTGCTTTGCAAATAGAATGCTATAGAAATACTAGCTGGTATTATTTTTATTGTTATTGAAAATCAAGTTAAATGTAAACATTAAAGTTGGTCTTTAGTAGATAAATTCAGAAACGACACATGAAAACCTTTAAACCTGGCTCTTCAATATATACCACATAACCCAAATGTATGATATCAAGTTAACCATTTCCTTTGGGCACAAATGTTTCTAGATGGATAGCTGACCAACTTAACTTTTCTCTGAGGATCAGTGTGTGACCAGTTTTGCCTGGGATTTCTTTAAGGACAAAGCATTTCAGAGGTTTAAAAGGCCATTCTCCTGACTGATGTTCTTAACTATTAATTCAAAATTGTTCAGGGTTTTTTCTTCCTTTCAACAGAGTCAATGCTTATCCTCCACTTCTCCAGCTCCTCTTGTACCAAGTGAGACAGTACTGAGCACTGCATAAATCTGGGTGTGGGTGTGTACTGTTTTTTTTGTTTTTGTTTTGTTTTGTTTTTTTATGTTTATGGAGTCGTATTTTAAGGCCATTTCAGCTATTTTGAGAGTGATTTCATTATTCTAGGATAGTATGAGAAAATTTGTGCTTTTATATACATAGAAGAAACTCAAAACATTCCTTCCGTTAACACCTCTGTCTCTTTTCAGGTTCCTTTGCAACAGCTTCTTGCTTGATTTGTAAATATAAAGTGGATTCTGAAGCCGTGCGTGATGATATTTTTAATCAGGTAAAGTAGCTTGTGGTATGAGGGCTGGTTTTTCTTCTCAGAGCCTGGTAGAAGAATCCTGGGGACTAACATTAGGGATTTTAGTGAGTTGGCCCAGGTGACTTGGGCACCCATAGGGGGCAGCAGCCTCAGATGGAAGTTGTAGATGTGTCCCTTGTTTCTCTTTCTTGAAGTGCACTATTCACTGTTCACACCAGAAATTGAAGGACAAAAAAGATATAAACAACCCAAGTGATATTGTAGCAGATAGTATAGCCAAAGGAACACATTCTGATAAATGTCATCGACGCTTTATAACCAACCACCACCCTACTATCACTACCCCATTATAATATCATACATTTATTTGCAAAAGAACTGTTCCTAGTTCAGTCTAAATCCTTTTTTTCATGTATCAGTTAACAATGTTTTTAAAATGCCATTGTTAGAAGATTTGAGAAGTTACATGGCTTCAATAACTGTATAATTTTAGAAAA
The DNA here is from genome assembly GCF_902635505.1 of Sarcophilus harrisii. Classification (NCBI taxonomy): domain Eukaryota; kingdom Metazoa; phylum Chordata; class Mammalia; order Dasyuromorphia; family Dasyuridae; genus Sarcophilus; species Sarcophilus harrisii. Next base: position 634,710,226 of record NC_045427.1, on the reverse strand, counting down.
ATCATTCTTGAACTTAAGGTTGAAAATGTTGAATCTTATTGATTTGGGATTGTGTGTATTTGGTTGTTTGTTTTTTTTTTTTTTTGGTCCATGATTAGGTGGTTCCTCGATGTCCCAGGTGCCCAGCTGATGAGCCACTTGCCATCATGAAGCCAGAGATTGTATTCTTCGGTGAAAACTTACCAGAGCAGTTTCATAGAGCCATGAAATATGACAAAGATGAAGTTGATCTCCTAATTGTTATTGGGTCTTCCCTGAAAGTAAGACCAGTAGCGCTGATTCCGAGTAAGTTGGTGAAGAGTTTCTGGGAGAGTAATAGGATGTGCATGAGATAATAATGAGGTGGCGTCCCCTGCATTCATATCTAAGTGAATTAGTTGTTGCCCCTAGATCCTGGTATAGCAGTGCCATGGCAGGGTTCCTGAGGGAGTAATAGCAAATAAGTTTTCTTCTGCTTAGAGGGGGGGTGGGTTCAGGTTATTAATATTGGGCATTAATATTGGTGTGATTTTTGATCCTTGGGTTATATCCCACATTTCCCATAGTAGCCAATCATGGGGTTCTTCCTCAACTCAACCTGTTTTTAATTCAAAGCCTTTCCCTGTCTACAGCTTCTCTCCATGTTATAAACTCCAGCCTCCCTCAGGACTGTTCCATCCTAACCATTGCCCCATCTTGTGGCTGCATCTGGTTGCCCCACTTGCTCTTTTTGTTTTGGGTGGTACAGTTATGATATGTTTTTTTAGATGCGATCTTATCTTTATCCCAGATCTCATGATCATTCTCAGTTCCTAATCTTGACTTTCTCTTTAGTTCTGGCTCTTCTCTCACCGGACATATCCAACCAGGCTCATCTTGGCCCATCCAACATCCCTCATTCTGTTGCCTTCTGTCTGCTCACCCAGTCCCCATCTTTGTCCAGACTTTCATCACCTTCTCACCTCTTCCTTGCCTCATGTGTCTGCCTTCTCCAGGCTTCTTCCACACAGTGCCCAAAGTGGTCTTCCAAAGACATACGCCTTTTCCAGATTGCCGTTTGACTTATTAACTCCAAAAGTTTCCTATTACCTCTGGGATCAGTTGTTGTTACACATTTTTAAAGGATAAGATTAATATGAATTTTTAATTATGCTAATTATTGATATGGTTAATACATAACTTATAAATAAGTAAATATACAAGTGGAAGTATATACTCCAAATACTTTTATAGTTGATAACTCCTTGATTTTTTATGATCTAAAAAGTTAGAACACTGCTCTGTTTCTGATCTTTGAGTCTTATCAGAAAAAAGGAAGGATATTAATCTGACATGACCTTTTCTAGATGTTTACTGATGAATAATATATTGTAGAATTTTGCCAGGAATCAAAATCAACTAACTAAAAATTCACTAACATGGAGTTTGTAGGCTTCCCGTTTTGAAAATTCGGCAGAGAATTTGCCTTTCTTAATCTCCGGGCACTTCTCCCCTTCCCCATGATCTTAGAGAGAACCAACTCCTCACCTCGGTTGCTTCCGTGGGATGTGCTTTGTCTGGACCTGTTGACGTGAATTCAAGGGAAGCGAATTGAAACGCAAGAAAAGTAGGGAGTAATGAGAGTAGATGATGATTATTCTTTACTCTCTGGTCTAAATTTCACTCTCTGAAGAATGAAATAGTCATAAAGGTGACCTTTGGTAGCCAGAGCTCTGGGGCAGAGTCTAGATGATTGGAATATCCCCCATCACCATGACTGCTGTTGTGCGTTTGCAGCAATTGTTTCCATAACTCACTAATGGCTTCCTGTTGTCTGTAGCAGAATCAGAAGCTGTGTGCTTCTCTGCCCTGATTAATTTTTAGCCATCCCCGCTCCCTGTCCCCCTCACTTGACTCCTGGGTTTCCATTCCTCAGTCTTCTCTCAGTCCACTCGGTTGCTCCTCTAGCCCTCTGTGGAAGGTTTCTAACAGAATGTCTCTATGAGCCCGAGATCAGACCTGGGTGTCATCCCACAAAGTCAAGGTTACCTCTTGGGTGCAAATGTTGTTAGTTCCATTCTTGGATTTTTGCCTACTGGAATTTTTTGTTTTTTCTACCATCATTTTCTTCTTCTCTGTGTTGTATCTCAGCTCTACACCAGCATTTACCCCTTCATCCCTCACCCTATTTCCTCAGACCATTTTTTTTTTTCTGTCCAGGGCCCTTTTAATTTGACATTCAAGTGTGGCTATACTTCATCTCTGAGCAAGAAAGCCCGCTCCAGCTGGTTTTCTGATACCCATTTTCTTAAACCTGTTTACTTTTGTCAGTGTCTTTGCCTTTTTCATTTGACAGCAGCCATGTGAACGTTGCCTGCCCTTTCTTCACACCCACCTCATGTCTCCCACCCCCATCTTGACCTTCTTGGGCCCGGCAGCATCAATGGCAGCACCATGTGAATCACCAGAACCGTGTGCTTCCCATCAAATTGGAGAAGTCTTGAGAGGTTTTAAATTTTTAAAAACAATTAACTTTTCTCAATCTGCCCCTTTGAACATTAGCAGTACTCGGTGATATCATCCTCCTCACACCTCAGAAAAACAATTAAACACAAATGGTCATATTATGTAACCATAAATTTGATTCTGCACCTAGACACACACCCTCTCCCCCATCCCTCCTGCCCCATGCTATAGCATTCTGCTAGAATATATTCTGGCTACACATGCTGGGGAAACTGGACCTTTTTATCACTATTGTTAGTTAATCTGAGGTCAGATTCTCAGCTCTGCCACTTCCTCTAGAACCATGGCCAGGACATGGTGATAGTGCCCATATATGCAATGTCCTGAAGGTTTATAAAGTTCCGTTTCTTTCCTGGATTCTCTTGAACCCAGATGCTTTAGGTTGGATGCTTAACTTAGAAAGCTGACTTGTAAATGTAAGCTTATTACATTTGGCCAGTGATAAATGAAGTTCTCATTTATTATTTTCATTCACTGTAGTTATTTTTTCAGATTTCAAAAGTTAAGTTCAAGAGAACTCACAAAACATAAACTTATTTCATGGTTTGACAAATTCAGATTGATTTATATTGTGGAAAATTTAGGAAAGATTAGTTCAAAATGACTACTTCTTACTCCTTACAGGAAAAAAAAAATTGATTGAGCCTGGGCAAACCTCATGTCATTGATGGGGGAGGGATGCTAATTAAGTTCTGGCATCACTAAAATGATCCGCAGTCATCCAAATAATATTCATGAAAGGCTTGAAGAGTCTGGCCCTTTAGATATAGTTGGTCCTAAAAGTAGGAATGACTATGAAAGCACATTATTAATAGGGGCTGTTAGTGATTAATTCACTTTAATATGTGTTTAGGATATAATTAGAGAGTACAGGGAGACAGTTGACAAATATAAGCTATATTCTCCAAATCATATCTCTTTGAAAGGAACACTCTGCATGCCTGCATTTCGTAGAGATTATGAAAATGATCATTTTAGACCTCATTAAATTCTTGCTCTCCTGAGGTGTGAAGGGGATGCAGTACATGTGGGTCAGATACTTCACAATGAGTCCATTTCTTTCAAAAATAATCTTACTTTTAACTGCAAATGTTCCAGAATGAAAGTTCTCTGAGGGCAAGAACTGTCCAGTTTGGGCGCTGCTGTTCTCTTTGTCTATCGTAGACACTTAACGTGTGTTTCTTCCCCTTCCAATAAAGGTTTTATTCCAATTTCTCACCATTGCTCTCCCTCATTTTCTTAAGAACACATTTGGGGCTGTGCTAGTGTTTTGGGAAAAAATAGGGTTTATACTTCAAATAGTAGGAGCTTTCCAGATTGCATCTGTATCTGTCGGTCAGGGGTAGTGTGGGCCTCCGGCTTCTGGAACGCTTGGAGGGTGCCGCAGGCCCCATTCTGAGGGGCCTCCCCGGGGAGGTCCACATGGCTCGCCGAAGCCTGGGTTTGGATTTGGCCCGGCTGCATTTTCACATGCTTTTTGTCCCTAGGTTCCATACCCCATGAAGTGCCTCAGATCCTGATCAACAGGGAACCTCTGCCTCACCTGCACTTTGACGTCGAGCTCCTGGGCGACTGTGACGTCATCATCAATGAGCTCTGCCAGAGGCTGGGGGGGGAATACAGCCGCCTGTGCCCCAACCCAGCCAAGCTCTCCGAGATCACAGACAAGCCTCCACGCACCCAGAAAGACTTTAGTGCCCACTGGCTGGCGCTGCCCCCCACGCCGCTCAATGTTTCCGAAGACTCTAGTTCCCCCGGCAGAACTTCCCCACCACACTCTTGGGCAGCTGAGAGGAAACCTGGGGATTCCGATGAGGGGGCCACGTCACGGGGGGGCTGCAAGGCAGAGAGGCCGGCGCCAGAAGGGCGAGCGCCTTCGGGACACTCTGCCAGCATTATGGAACAGCTGGAGGATCCTGGAGCCCACAGTGGGGAGAACAGAGAGAAAAACGAACGAACTTCCGTTATGGAAACACTGAGGAAATGCTGGCCCAACAGACTGGCCAAAGAGCAGATCAGTAAGCGGCTTGATGGTAAGTAATCGATGTCAGTCCTCTGGGGAAATTGGCTAATCTCAGTAATCCCATAATAAGGCATCTTGGCAGGTGAGTCCGTGGGGAGGGTGGGGGAGAGACTGCTCCGAGGGGGACCATGTAGAAGTGCTGCCCCAGGTGCAGTGAGGAGAGCGGCTCCTGGGCCCCAAGAAGGCCCCAGGCGAGAGAACAGCGAAGGAGCCCGCCTGGCTGAGAGTCCGAGGGCAGAGCTGCGGCCTCTGGAAGGGCCACGCTCCTCTGATCCCACTGGCCCTTCCAGAGTGTCCCCAGTAAGAGTGTGCTCCTGGTGGGTGTGAGGCCGGACTCCCAGGAGAGAAGGGAAGCACCTGGGCAAGTTTTGACTTCTCACCAGCCAAGCTGCCTGCCGGCCAATGGTTTTTTACTTTTTGATCACAGAAGCTCATAAAGTCAGTCTACAGCAAAAACGGGGATGGACCACAGGCTGCTTTGGGGGGAGGTATACCTGCCTGGAAGTATTGTTAATGTCCCCGCCCCTTCCTGCGCAGCAGGAACCCACCCCTCAGGCCCCTGGGGGTCCTGGGCAGGTGCTACAGAGATTGTCTCCCTCCCCCTCAGCTCCCTTTCTCTTAGGGTGATTTTTGGTGGGGATGGGGCAGGGCTAGTGTTCAGCACTCATTTAGGATGTCATCTTCCCCTCATCCACAAAGCTTTGACTCATGCAGAGTGTCTTTGTTTGGGGGCTTCCTCTGAAGCCCAGATTAGACCTGGGGGTACTCAGGTGTGCCCTTTATGTGGGATCTCAAAGAGATTAGGGCTCCTAAGCAAATTTCTACCCATCTCAAAAAGACCTCTGGGAAACTGGAAAAGGTTTTCTGTTTCTTTTAGGCCTCAGAGGAGAGAGAAGGGAGCAGTTAAAACTTACAAGGACAAATATGGTAGAAAGGGAAGTAGGCCTTCGGAACAAGGGGTGCCCAGGGAATTTTCCAGGGACTGAGTTGCATTCCTTTGGGATTCGGAGAACAAGATGTTTGGACCTCAAACCCGAGGAAGCTTCCCCTCTTTGGGAGTATGAGAGGTCAGGGATCCCTCCTAATCCCCTCCCCTTTTCTGTCTATCTCCATCACTAGAGTACCAGGCAAACAACTCGAAAATGTTATCCCTAAAATATTGGTGTGTTTGGCAGTCAGGCCTGCCATCTAAATTCAGGTACTTCAGGCTGGCCCAGAGCCCGGTATTCCTCTCTTCGATCCTTTGGGGAAAAGTTTTGAATATCGACTGGTTTTAAGTTGAAGAGGGTCTAGTGAGACCAGAATGAGATATTTGTCAGGATAAATGTTTATTCCCTTCCCTTTCTTTACTTGGAACTTCCTCTCGCATTTGGGACACTGCTTCTGTAAAGATGTCTGTCCATTCTGTCATTGAAACTCCTGGAGTCCTTTTGGCTATATCTCAGACAAAACCAGGTTTTAGGTGGGGTAATTGCTACCTAGCAGAGTAGGCTTATTCATGAGTTGAGGCAAACATTGCTGTTGTCCTCATCAATGAAAACTCAGAAGATAAAAACCTCCTTTTGGCTTTAAATATGTGGGCAAGGAGGCAAAGCTGGAGAGGGTAGAGGTGGGAGGAGTTGAAACCTGGCTAGAAGGGGGTCTCTAAAATGCAAATTCCAGGTGATTGATCGGCTAAATTTAACTCTTACAAGATGGCGGTTATATTGTAATGGAATAAGTAACCAGAAATAACTGCACAGGAGCTTACCTGGTGAGCACAAAATAACATCGGTCTCCCTTTTGTCTCACAATCTGATTTTAAGGTAACCAGTACCTCTTTTTACCACCCAATCGTTACATTTTTCATGGCGCCGAGGTCTACTCAGACTCTGAAGACGATGTCCTGTCCTCCAGTTCTTGTGGCAGTAATAGTGACAGTGGAACCTGCCACAGCCCGAGCCTAGAAGAACCTATCGAGGACGAGAGCGAGATGGAAGAATTCTATAACGGCTTGGAGGACGACGCCGACGTGGCCGAGCGAGGCGGGCCCGGGTGTGTGTGTGACCGAGACGGCCAGCGGGCTGTTAATGAGGCTGCGTCCGCCAAGGACGAGATGGCCGAAGTCGACCATGCATCAAACCGATCATAATGTCACCTTTGCCTGGTTACAGAAACTTTTCCACCAGCATTAGGAACTTGGGCATGTCAGAATGAATGTTTACTTCTGAATTTGAGCAAGGAAAACTCTAAGGATGTGGTGTTTATAGACAGTTCAATGAGATTTTCATGTATAATTTTTACTTTTTCAGTAATTCTATAATTGTACACTCAACACTAACTTTTTAAAAAGAAAGGTAAGGTACTAAGTATCTTTAGTCAGCTATTAGTCACTGTTCACTTTTTCCCCCCCAGATTCATTTTGTGTGATAATGCATCTGTATGTATATATAGGTTAGGGTTTTTTTGAGGGGGTGGGGAGGTATCTAGTGAATCTCAGCATTTTAAAGTTTTTCCAAAAGCCATCGGATGTTAAATTAATATAAAGGGAACAGCTAATCTAGACCAAAGACTGGTATTTTTCACGGTTTTTTTCTTTGTAACATTTCGAATGATTGTTTCACACCTTCATGCTTCTGTTCTGCTAAAGTTTTTATTCAACAGAGTAGCCCCTCCTCCCCCTTTCTCCCTTCAAAACAAAACAAAACACTGGCATTTTCAAAGACTTAGTGGCAGCTAACTTATAACTTTTGGTCTCAAAAACATGTAATGTTTGTAGAATGAAGATGACGACGACCTGGGAAAGCACAGAAAGTCTTTGCTTTCATAAGACATGAGGCTTAAGAGATGATCGGGAATACTTGAGACAAAGGCGGCTTATGGAATTTCCTGTGGATGGGTTAGCATTGTCTGTCCTGGCTCATAAAACTCCCATGGAAAAACTTGGCTAAAAATGCTTTGGAAATGTTTATAGTACAAGGTGCCTCGCTGGATCTCCCCGGATTAGAAGATAGCCTACCATTATTGTGTAAATACCTATCACTGTGGTACAGCTTGCATTGGGCCTTTTCCACAAACATGAAACTGCCAAGATGTGAATATGCAAAGCTTTTCTGAATCTGTAATAATGGTACTTCTAACAGGGGAGAAGATTCTCTCTCATCTCTCTCTACATATATACATACATACATATATATATATATATAATATGTAAATTTTTTTTGGACTGCTGTTTTTCCCTTCCCAAATACCACAGGAAAGTGACAGGAAGCTGATCGTTAACTCCAAAGTTACTCAACATTCAGTATAGTCTGCCAGAAAGTATACCTCTTGGAGGTCATACACATCTCCTGTTTTGGAGAATGTGGTGTCATAAAAATGCCAATTTTTAGTCTAGTGTGACAGACTTTGCCATGGCGCAGAGGGGCCTAGCATCAAGGTCAATGAATGGAACTCGTTTCTATAATGTAGCTTTGTTCAAATGTCGTGTAGCCTGCCTTAAAACTACATCTCAGTTCCTCAGCTACGGATTTTCCAGCTTTCTGAAGTTCATATTTTGTAAAATTGCACAATAAATAAAGCATTTATTTTCCAAACCACTTTTTCAACACGACCCAAAAAGGACAGATTCTTCATACTTTGCTTTATTATTTATTACAATGTTTAATTAGTAAGGGTTTGAAATTGTAGCTGTTCTTTAAGCGTAAGACACCAATTAGGATCATAACTGCCAGAGAAACTAAAAATTGTATTTAAAAATGGACATTTTTTAAATCTACAAGCTGTTGGCATGTTGTCTTGAAGTCTAAATTCGAAACGATCTCGGATCTCATTTGGTTCCATTAAAGAATGCAGTATGTTTAGTTTTCATTTGCATGATATGATGTGTTTGTGCTATAGATGATATTTTACATTGAAAGATTTCTGTTTTAAATTATTTTTACAGTGAGGATTGTTTTCAGCTTTTTATATTGTATATATGGTGTCTTTTATGTAATCTACTGGCATAAGTTTTGTAGACTGTTTAAAATGACTGGCTCCCTGCAACTTTTGAAATACAAAACCAGTGTTTTATACTTGTACACCCTGTTAAAGTCTATTAAAAATTTGTCATTTGACTTTTTTCTTTCTGTTAAAACACTTGCATTTTTCCCAGGTATACATATGAAACTGAGGGGATTTCCCCATCTCTCTTGTGAGTAAATGAGGAACTTTAAGCAGCTGCCAGACACCTTGGTATTCCTGAACTATTACAAGTCATAAGAGCAGGATTTTTTTTTTAAATAGGTACAGAAATTTAGACCCTGCACCAGGAATTAAATGGATGATGCTGATCTTGATTAATGGAAGAGGCAGGTAAAAAAAGGATCCAGAGATTCCAGCCCCAGGACTGCCACGAGATTGCTACGTACCTTTTTCTCCTGTATGTCTGCCTCAACGTGCCGGTTTTGGGATGTGTTAACACCAGTATCCCATTTATTTTCGTAACACCTTAAGCTTAACACGAATGAAGCTGGCACATGCTTTTAGTAATTTAAGAGCGACACTAGAGAAAGGCAGACAGTGACCAGGGCAATGGTGGTGCCTTCAACTTTTGGACACATTTGGAAAGTTATTTTGGGAAAGGACCTTCCTGCAGCTGCCATTCAACATAAGAAACCAATGTGGGGTAAGGAAGGTGGACAGGAAAGGTCCACAGCTCGGTGGTGAGGGTGCTCCCTGCTGTCCACCTGCAGGGATTCCAGCTCTTCGAGGCTCACCCACTAACATGCCTGCATCCTCAGTAGTTTCTTGCTTTACTAGAAACCGCTATATCACTCATGTTTGTTGGACACGTACTAAAGCTTTTCTTGGAAACTCATTGCAGCCTGCTTGTGCTCACTGGGTAGCTCTTCTTTCCCCATCATTTTAATTTTCATTGGTTTTAATAGATGGATTTTTGTAGTAGGAAATAATTTGGAATTACTGCAACTACTGCAGTTTCCAAACTCGGTCCAGTTTGAACTATACCCAGCTCAGCACATTGATTTGTTTAATGTCAGGGACTATTTTATTAAGAGCATTGGTAAGGAATGGTTACAGTATTACAAGGTGTTATAATGTACCTGGGAGAAATGTCAAATACACTTTTGTGGATATGCTTTATCTTGAATTCATTTTTTTATATTATATTCCTTGACAGGTTAAGACAAAAACAGTACATAATTAAACTTTTCTTCTTAAAAGCAGCTTCTACTTGAGATCTTACCCAGTAGTGTGGGATGAGCAGACAAAATATTCCAAGACATAGTTAACAACTAAGTGGATGATTGGAAAGTAAAAGATAAAGCAGAAAATGCTAGCCAATGTCATTTGGTGCCCCCCCCCCCCAATAGTTTTTTGGATGCAAGCCCCAGGAGTCCTTGGAAGCCTTGGTTAAAAGAGGGATTCCTCTGGAGGCAGAAGAGGAATAAACCAGAGTGTCATCTTAAAGTCCATCTTCGTTAGGATTCACACACACCTGAGGGAGATCAGAAGTAGCAATCACAGATACTTTTAATAGTTTTCCCAATTGACCTGTCTAAATTCTGTTTTGAAATGGATCCAAACTCCAGAGGACTGACACTAAATGCCTAAGGGAAATCTGAAGATGGTTATGTTGGGAAATGAAATAAGTATGGGGAAAGGAGCTTAGAAAGGGAGGCCCAAGATTGTGCATCATGTAGACTTAACAGTTGATAAGGCCATCCCCTCAGCCAGCTAAGGGCAGGATCCTTGTAATCAACAGGCAATCTAGTTGGGGAGACAAAAGGGGGCAAATCTGGCCCTAAACTCTAGCATTTTGTGTCCGAGCCATTTTGAAAATCAGCTGAGGGTCTGAGGTAGCAGCTGGGTAGAGGGGCTTTCCTGAGGCAAGAAGTGAATATGCTTTTAATTCAGGACACTGAATTCATTTTCCATTCACTTAATATGAATTATGTATTCAATTATGTCAATGTTGGAAAAAACAATGAAATTTTAAATCTATAAAGAAGCTGGCCATAACTGGAAAAAAAGCCAGTGAGTGTGAGTCCTTATAAGTGCTGTTGAGAACAGGATGTCTTTGGTATAAATCTGTTAATAAAACTACTGTTAAATGTGTTTGGAACTGCACTCTGTTATTAAAATATTTTAATTTAAAGGTTGGCGTTATTTCTTTATTGTCTTCTTAGTAGCTACAAGAATACAAACAACCAAAGCCTCAGATCGTGACCAGATTTTACTGTCACAGCCCTTACCAAGGCCAAAGATGAATCCTCTTCCCTTCCCAACCCTCCAAAATTTAAGGCACTAGCTATTTATCCCATCACCTTCAGTCAGGGGGTTACCATTCCATGGGACAGAAATGATCGGACACTGTTTGGGAAGCCAACTCAAAATAGTGTCTTCCAAATGACCACGTGGGGTCACTGAACAACCTGGAATTATTGAACATGCCATGTTTTCTCTGACAATATTGTTGCCGTCTCAAAATTTAAATACAACTCAATTTGAAGCAGTAGAAAGGAGAAAAGAAGTGATCATAGACACAACTCCAACATTGGTGCCCACTTGTTTATAATCCTTGCTGAAACAGCCTTAGTTGCCCAACTGTTTCCTCTTCCATTTTCCCCAGTTCTAGTCTGAAGCCCAAGTAGTGTTGCACATGTAAAATAACCACTCGATAAACACCGAGTACTTAGCATCTCAAAGCAGTTACCACCGTATAATCTATTATTACTTTATAGAAATCATTTCAATGTAGGTTCGGCCAAATACAAATCATTGTGGATAGAGAGCAGAGAAAAAAAGGTGGCTCCTGCCCAGAAAAGCCTTATTCCTCCTCTAAGCTTAAGGTGGGGAAATATAAATATTTATACAAAAGTCTAATATAAAAGATGTGATGAGGGAGGGAAAGATGCAGAAAAAGTGAACGACATCAAACTGGGGCAGGAAGTACAGAGGGAGACTGAGGAAAGGAGGAGGAAGCACTAGAAGCAACGTATCTCAAACTCAAGCCCAATGTGGAGATTTTTCTCCCCTGTGCTTTGAAAAAAAAAAAAAAAAACCAGTCAAATCTTTTCCCCTTCTTTAATAAGAAGCACCAGTAGCCTTTTAGGCATTTATGTTCACAACCTCAGTCATCCTTGCCTAGTTTTCTGCTCCCCTTACCCCTCCCCCCCCCGCCCCCCCAACTATACCCATAATGAACAGATCCCAAATCTTGTCGATTCGAACTTCACAGACTCAACATCCTCCTCTCCTCTTTATAAGGCAATTGAGGCTTCCTAGAGCACATATCTGACCACAGCACTCCCTCTTCAATAATCTTGGGTGATGTCTTACTCTGGTTGGGATAAAATACCTACTCCTCAGCTGGGTATCTAGATCCCTTCAGATTTATTTCACATTAACATATTTCATGGATTCTAAGTTTCAAAGTCGTTATCTGAACTTGGTATAATTTCATGTCCTTGTATCACTCTATTTCGATGCTGTTCTGCAGGCTTGTAATGTACCCCTCTCCTCATTTGCTGGTTTCAGAATTCGTTAGCTTCCTTCAAGGCTATGATTGCTTGTCATTACGCATCTAACCTGACTCAAATTGCCCTCTACTTATTTATCTAGGGTTTACAAATGTGGTTGTTTTGGAGGATTTAGCATAGTGACCTGGACACAGTAAATGCTAAATTAATGTTCTTAGTATGGGGCCTGAATATGGCAAGTACTTAATGAATGATGGTGGTAGTTGTACTGAGAGGCAGAAATGAGTACAGGTGACAGTCTCTGTGCATCCAGGGTTCCTACATCCAGTTTTGTACATACCGAGTCTTAATGTTCTATTTGACTCAAACAGATTGGTGAATCTTGTCGCAGGGGACTGTGTGATGGCAGCAGATTATTGTAGGCTTTGTACTTTATCCCAAAGACAAAAGGGCACTAAAGGGGTCTCAGGGATACAGTATGACCTGTGATTAGGAAGGTGATATGGCAACTATATGAAGAGAAAAGAGGAAGAGAGGAAGCGGGAAAGGCACAATAAAGAAATTCCAAATAGGCCCAAACAAGAGTAACCAACAAGTGAACGGATGAAAAGAAATGGAAATAATTAATCGATTTGACATCTCTTTAAAGCGGTGAATACATGTGCGTGTGGGCATGTATACATGGATCCATAGGTACAGTAATGTGAAGGAGAGAGGAGAACCAAGAAACGATTGCAAGATGTTCAGACTAGAAGCCTAGAAGATGTTAATGCTGTTAAAACAATCAAAGAAGATGGGAAGAACAAGTTCACTGAGGGAAGAGGAAGACAAACTCTAGTATGGCATAATCAAAGCATAAAAATATCATGTCCTTAAAGCATTCAGTTAATTAAAGAACTTTTCTGAAAGGAAAGGAAGCATGTTATTTATTTGAATGGTCATATCTATGCTCTGTAAGCAATATCACTGAAGGAACATGTAGGCAACCTAAGAAAAGTTGGCATTTCAGAATATTTCCTTATTTCCAAGGGGAATGAATTTTTCTATGTTCTTTAGTTTGGTGTTCCTGAATACATATCAAAGCTCTGAATGCAATGGAACATGAGCAATGATTCACTAGCAGAGATTTCCATGTTAAATTGACCATAATCAAAGTTGCAAAGTTGCACAAAAAAAAGAAAATAAGAATTTAAGAGTCCTGCCCTAAAATTTGCTTAGAAATATTCTTGAATAGTGCTGGATCTTACATGAGAACCACTGAAAATTTAATTATTAAACCAATAAAGCTTTATTCAAGTATTTTATTTAAAGTTTTCATTGCATTTTATAAATTTAAAAAATAAATATCTGCACCATAGCTGAAAGTCACATGTATTTCATATCATCACATACCAGGATTTAAAGACATGAGAAGAATAAAATCTGAAAGTGTTTCAGTCACAATCAGCATCTGAAAACTGTTGTTGTCGTTTTCAATTTAAAGAACCCTGAAGAAAATTCTTCTATATAAGCCAAAAGCACTGTGGAAAATGTGTCTTGAATCAAACCTTCACAGTTAGTACTGTTCAAAGCTGTAAGCTGAAGGTGTTGGATCTCATAGTAGCACACATTCCTATTCTTGGCAACCATGGGAAAGCTTTCTTCCACTGCTAAATTAACCATGTTTGATCCCCACTCCCCATTCAGCAATATCACCACAGTACTCCAAAGGAAGGACCTAGAAGATACTTAGTAGAACCCAATTCGAGGCACATACCATGATACTAGAAGACTGTCCTAGTACAAAACAAGTTCTAAGTTTTTACCCTTGTTATTTTTGCTATTTGAGTTTCTAAGAAGCCAGAAGAAAAAAAAATTTAATGGTCACAATTTTTAATCCACAAAAGTCATTCCAGTTCAATTACAACATAGAAACTGTACTGGTATCAGAATGTAACTATTTTATTACAAAAACTTTAACATTATTTACAAAATGAAAAATAATCAAGTGACTATTGCAAACCAAAGTTAAAGGTTTTTCACCCAGTGATTGAAAAGAATTAAGCAACCATTCCATGCACCCACACACCAAGATCAATTCTGTAATATGCAGACCATTAAAATTCATGTTAGTGAAACTTGAAGGTATTCACAATACTTGCATGTTTATTGGTAGATGACAAAAAAATGTCCATGGTTCTGTACAATACGTCTTATTAACATAGTTTGTTCATTTTCTTTTAGGACTTTTTGGCTTTCATGAATATTTGTATGTCACAGAACATTTTGTAAATAAGCAGTTAATTATATTATCACCTCTGTCACCTTGTCCACTGAACTCACCACCACAAGAAAGACACAAAGAATCAGTTTAATGCTATTGCATTAAACTAAATAATTATAATACCTCTAAAGTTATATTAAACTGAAGCCTTCGTTGTGATCAATGGCCTGGATCAGTTTAGATCGTAGAGTTTCTTTCTCTGTGTATTTCGGAAGATCAAGAAGATTAAAACAGGTATGGGAGACTGGGAGATAGGCCTCTCCACCTCCAGTTGACTGAATGACCAGTTTAAGACTCTTCATACCAAGAATAGGAATCCGATCACTACCTGTCAAAAATACTATCACAAGAAATTTTTTTAAAATGAAAACTTAAGACAAACATCTGCATTATAACAGTACTGTTCAACTACATGATCTTTAGTTATTTATCTGCTGAAGCCACTCCTGACCACGATTTCTGTAAATAGGTTTACCTAATTTGTAAACCGGTTTACCCAAAATGAAAAAAATGCTCTGAACTTGCTGATAATTTTCCTTTTCTTTTTTACAAAATAGCTTTGGTTGAGGATACTGCTTACCAGTAAATATTTTAAAAACTGAACTTACTAACCTTGAAGCAGATCACTGAAACAGTGTGAGGGATAGTTCACATGCCAAACAACAAAACTGTTTCTCATTAATTTTTTTGTCCATAGCTTGTTTCTGACCAAGAATGGTATTATCCAACTTGATTTTTATTCCCCAGATGTTTTTTTTTATGATTTCTACAGTTTCTAAAAATGATATCCTCTCAAAAGATGAAGATTTTACACCATCAAGAATATTAAAGAGAAATTTCTATGATGTCTTGAGTAATAGCAAGCTATCAGAAGCAGCAAATGACCTCCCACAATGTCTTCTTTTAAAGACTCCAACATTTTCAGGTCGGAGTAGTTACAGTTTTTCTCTAAATCTCTTTGGGAGAAAATCTCATCTGTGCTACATTGGAGGAGGGTCCTCTCATATAAGAAAACGCCTACTTCCAAAGCAGGTCAATACCTTCTCTTCGATTCTAATCCTGGAGAGCTACCTCGGCCAGGAGAAGCATGCTGACAAAGCCAACACGTGGCCGAGATGGGGCCTGACCCCAGGGCCAGCTCTCTGCTTCTATGTCTCGCTGCTTCTTGGCTATCCTTCAAACAGAATCATGATTTAGAACTGGGAGGGACCCTAGAGATAATGCCATCCAAGCCCTCATTTTATACATTAAGAAATACACACAGATCAGTGAAGTTGGGCCACGGTCTGGCAATGGGGCCCATCCTGGGGTAGGTACAGCCCAAACTGGAAGTCCTTTCCCACTGTCACCGGCTGCCTCCTTAACACAACAGAGGACAATGGACTGGGCCATCATTTGCTCCAGGGCATGGGGAAGGGTAATGGTAGTAAACTGGGTCATAGCTGTAAAGAACAGTCCATCAATTATACTGGCTGATTCTCTCAATGAACTGTAATTTTGATGACAATGCCTTATTAACAGACCCATAAATGAAATACTCTATGAAATTATCAATTTAATCTTCAAGGTGACACTTAACTGACCAGCACTGTTTCCTATTAGATTGGTCAAGTTCCAGTGAAATATTAAATAACAAGAATATCAATTTTGCAGATTTTTTCAAAAACCTGATTGATAGCCATTTTCCCTTTGTTAAAGCATGTCATCTGGGGGCTCTTATTTTTTTTAAATAACTAAAAAGTTTTTCAATGACTTAGTTATATATGAAAAATTAAATAATCCATCATCAACCCTCATTAAAACCTGTTATGATTCTATTTATAAGAAATATTTAATGTTTTGATATAGAAGCAGGAAAGGTTACTATTTTAAAAAAACAGACTCATAGAGCTTGCTCATTTATGATTCAATAACAGTCATAGGAAATTCCCAATCCTAATATAATGGTAATTTCTTTTTCTCCAAATTATATGAAACAGCATACATTTCTCAAGAAATCAAAAACAAAACAACTAGCTTCAATGATTTTAAGAATTTTTATGTGAAACATTTAATATAAAAGCTGGATAATAAGACTTTTGAAAATGATCATAACTAATCAATTATAAGACAGACTGGAATGTTCTAATCTTTCAATAACTCAAGCAATCACAAAGTGACTAAAGAAGCCATATAAAAATATACTAATCACTACAAAGTTGTTTAATATCGTAAGGCAGAGAGCCGATAGAACAATTCAGTTCTCATTTAAAATAGAATGAAATGGAAATACTTACAGAGAAATTGTTTTTTCTTTTCCAATGGCAATTCATGAAAAACTTCCCAGAAAATTTTTATTGTTGGATGTTCTGCCCAGTATTCCCCTTTGTATTCTGTATTCTAGAAACAACAACAACAACAACAAAGCCAAAACATTAGCTCAATGAGAAAATTAAGCTAAGAAGGTTGAAAACAAGAGCCTGGATCCTTAACCAGGCCAGCTGCCTTCCTACCACTTAGGTCCAGCAACACAATCCTAACCTTGACAAGCCATCTTTAATGTATATAATATATTAAAGATGGCACTAATATATGTGCCACTAGTACGAGAGAGGGAAAAACAGTTTCTGGAGAAAATAATAATATTAAGTATTTTAATCAACACAAGTATAACTAAGCATATTAACTAATTAGGGCCTAATACAAGAAAATAAAGTAAGAACACACATCCTATTGACAGCCAGTTATATTTTTATATATGAAAATACCACACCTAAAAATTTTGTCTATACTTCAAACCACCTTTACAATTCATTCAAAATTAATTATAATGCTCACATATACATACAGTAAAGATTTACATAAAGTAATTTAGCCAAATAACTAAGCATCTTGACACCTAACTTCCCTTTCAATGATCTATTTAAAACATTAAAAATTTGTATCCTGTTATTATTTTAACAGATACAGTTTTCCCAAAACTTCTACCAATCATTCTCAAAGAACAATAAAAGTATAAATTTTGTGCAAAATTTTGGCCCTTTTTTATTTTAATAATTCTTAAGGCAATAATAATTTTTATTTAATTAATAACTCATACTAACTTTCTGTATGAAATCTTACATGTCTATATATAGCAGCCAGTGGGAGTGGGGAGAAAAAAAGTGGAAATTAAAGAGACAAGAAAAAAAGTCTTCTGAAAACAACTGTTGGTGCATATTCAACAAATTAATATGAAAGGGATCTTTCTAGGCTATGACCCATCATTAGTACAATTTTGAATCAAAAAATATGATTCAAGAAGCAGGTATAAGAGAGAATCTGCTTAAGACATCTATTTTTAAATGTGCTACTTTTCAAATGGCTTAAGATGGTTCCAAGTTAAGTTGTAATGATTCACTATTACCATGAAAATGTAGTCATTTATTAATATTGCAATAATAAACTTACCTTATAGTATTCAGAATTCTATAAAGTACTTAGAACAGTACTTCCAATAATACTACACAGTGTAGATACAGTAGGAGTTAATATCTTCAGAGATATTTGAGCTTTCTTAAATAACTGACAAGATTTTCCTTTGCAATTTAGAAATGGACAAGTGACATGTAAAGAGAAATCTAAACTTTTCAACTTAAGCTCTCTGGTTCAAAATCAATGTTTGTCAAACTATTTTCCAAAGCCACTAATCAAACAAGAAATTGGTAGGATTACCAAAGAGAAGGAAATTCCCCTAAAGGAAAAATTACAAGTAACATGACTAGAGGATCAGCCCTGAAAGAGCCATGAAGTGGGTAGAAATACAAAACATACCCCAAACAATGTTCTTTTCCTTCACTTCTCTAGACTACCCTCAGAGGATTGAGAGCTGGGAGGGATGTTAATGATCACACTGTTTCAACCTTCTTCTACATAATGTTCTACATAAGGAAACTGGAAAAAGCAGAGAAGAAATTTGTCCAAATTCTTTAAGTGCCACGCTAAGATTGTAGCAGAGCTAAGATTCTCACCTAATTTATTAAGTGTTCATTAATTGAGAGCTGCTAATTACAACAAAAAGCCTTTAGACAGTTAGGTGGAGCCATTGTGCACAAAGCACTAGTCAGGAAGAGTTCACAAATCCAGCCTCAGATACTTACTAGCTGTGTGATCCTGGGCAAGTCACTTCACCTGTCTGCCTCAGTTTCCTCATCTGTAAAATGGGGATAATAACAGCACTGACCTCACAGGATTTTTGAGAATCAAGTGAGATAATCATTATAAAGTACTCAGTGCGCACACAATAGGACCTGTAACAACTGCTGATTTGATTCCTTTCTTCTCCATTTATTAAGTATTATGGGTCAGGCATTGCTGAGCACTGAAAATTACCAAAGAAAAATACAGAGATGCTGACCTTTCAGAACTCACATTTTAATGAGAGACAAAATGCAAACAACTAGTCTGGTAAGTTTTATTTGTTCACTGTGTCCTTTAGAATCAAATTGTCATATTTATGGAATTAGACTTCTGAGATCCTGAGATTTCCAACACTGCAAATGTTTATTTCTAAGTCAACTTTAAATTTAAAAATTTTTATTTTATTTATTAAGTGCTTCCTATATGCCAAACACTGGGGATACAAAGAAAGAAAAAAAGTCTCTGCCTGGAAGATCTTAACATTTAATGGAGAAAACAATATGTAGACTTTACATGCACTGACATACATACAGGATATTCTGGAGTCCATCTGTAAAAGAACAAGTTTTAGTATTGACAGGGATAAGGAAAGACTTCTCACAAAAGGTGGGATTTGAGCTGAGACCAGAAGGAGGCCAGGGATGCCCAAGAAACAGTGGTGAAAGGGAGGAATAACCAGGAAGCTGGTGTCTAGGGGATCACCGAGTACATGGAAGGGAACAGTGTAAACATAAAAAGCTCCTATGTGAACTCTGAATATATCTGAGAGGCGAACAGCCCTCTTGTAACTGTAACTGCAGGAATTTATGCAGCTAATATTTCAAAGAGGAATTGATGAACATCAATTGTTGAAATTCCCAGATATGCGCTGGAAGAGACAACTTATTTCTCAGATCATCATCCTTTTAAAAAACACTGTTAATTTAATACTACTTTTGATGCACAGGTATTTCACTGTTATTCTAAAAAGAAGTCATTTCTGATACTTGTACCATTGAAACTTCTGAGAAAAGTTAACAAATGACTGCTCTTTCTGCTCCAAGACCAGTGGAGGAAAATGTGAATAAAACACTTCCTTGGCTGAAGCAGACAGAAAATCTACTTGCTCCTCCATGGGGCTACTCCCTGATGTCACAGATCCCCTACTTTTTAACAAGAAGAATGCCAGCAACATCAAATACAGAAACTACAGCTAATTAAAGGCACTGTTTTTAAACACACATTTTACAAATCATTTTTTTCTAATATCAACAAGTGTGGCATTTTGCTTTTAAACGATAAATATCAAGCGGAACAAATGCAGGTCAATGAACAAAAGGTAAAATTTGTAACAAACTCAGTATTAGCTTGAATCCAACAGCTTGTTATCCCCAAAAGTGTTTCTCATTACCTTTTCAAGTTCTTTCCAATCATAGTTTGTGTTCCCAATCACCATTGCCTGGAGTTCATTAGGATGGAAGAGCTGAAGGACTTTCCCACCACATACTTTATGGAAGCCTTCATGAAAGGCATCAAATAAGGAAGCCACTGATTTATTGAATATGTAATCCACATAAGAATCAACAAATTCCTGCCTAGAAATGAGAAGAAAAATTTAAGACATGCACACCTGAATTTCTTTTTTAATGAAAAGCTGCATTCTCTTGCTGGGAAGGTAATGTCATTACCATATCATGGCATGTGTACTTATGGATATTATGACATATTTGTGGTCACTTTCTCACAAACTGAGACATAATGTGTCAAATAGAGCTCTTTAAAGAAGAGAATCGAAAGTCATCTGTTATAGATAAAAATTCACTGACCACCCAAAATGATTTCTAAAAGAGCAAAAAATTTTCCATCTGCAATGGTGGCATTTGAGCATGTGGAAAACTACAAAGAATATGGATCCATTCACTTTTGGTTGAGAAAATAGTGTACAAGTATAACTGAAACCAAAAGGAACAATTGATTTTTGAAAAATGAAGAATAATGTGCAATTGGGGAGCCTCATGACATTTAACAGTCTGAAACCATTACAATAAATGCTTGACAATCATTGTGAAATAATAATAGAACCCAAATATGTCAGTTACCTCACTAATAACTTGCTATGTGCCAGATGGTATGCTTAGTACTTCAATAGTGTCTTATTAGACAATTCACAAGCCTAATATGATTTCCCAAGGAATTAGAGAGAATAAACTACTCTTGCAAACTTCAATTTCATTCTCCATGATCTTAAAAAAAAAAAAAAAAGTAGGAAAACTGTGGTCCTACTAACAACCTCATATTAATATTAACTGCATTCCCTTAGGAAAGCTACCAAGTAGGAGTACAGATTGTTACCAAACCCAAAACATGTTAGCAAACGGAGAGTCAAAAGTATTTAGGAAATTTTCAAATCAATTCTCACCCCCACATTGCAGTTACTACTCAAATATTTTAAAATTTTAAATCTGAGGCTAACCTTTATTAGTTGAGATATAAAATAAACGAGGGGAAAACTTCTAACCTCTGTTAGTACTCTACTAGCTTTTAGGATAAAATCACTTACCTATTTTGTTTACTAACAGTAGTGTCTGCCCCATTAGGAATCAGGTCTTTCACTTCAGTTGTACCGAAGTTCTCAACGGTGATCTATTAAATGTTTTTGAAAGTCAGATTCAATCACGCAGATTATTATTACTGTGACTATATTTAAACTGTATGTCTATTCTTTTAAAGAAGCAAAGACCCAACTGAAATCTGGGTGAAAATCTGTACCTTCTGCTTCTAATTCTTGGACTATTGAAACAAATAGTACACCTGTACTGTTTGCATCTAGTGATACTACTGCCTTTAGAAAATATTTTTACCTGTAGAAATAGCCTTGTTCATAAGGATATTATGTGAGTGAAAGCAACTTTCCATATCTATGTCTCATTATCTCTATGAGCTTACTGACTGCGACTGTACCTTCAATATTTCTACTACCATATTACTGATCACCTTTCACATCCTCCCTAAAAGCCATCTCACTCCTCTACTTTTTGAATACCTCAAATTCAAGCCATGCTTCCAACCCCTAATATATTTCCATCTTCTCTGATCTTTTCCCATGGTCCATAGGGGAGATGTTTTAGCAGTCTTACTCTGGAGCTGTCCTTGAAGCGCTTCTCATAATCTACGAAACATCCCAGAATTTAAAAGCTGGAAGGACCTAAAACTGGGCAACCCAACCCCTCAGCAAATCAATAAACTGAGGCCCAGAAAAGTTGTGTGGCTAAACAAGATCAGTTAATCAAATATCAAATTTGAAAAAAGGTCTTTCAATTCTCTGTTCACCACTCCTCCCACAATAAAACACTTTCCTATTATTCCTTTTCTTTGGGAAGGCAAGGACTGTGCTTCCCACCTCTTTGAAATCCTAGTGCTGAACACACGTCAGCAGTTAAAAAAATATTGGGTTCTCAGTTTCTGTTAACAAAGAAACAACATAAGGGGAAAAAAAAAAACTATGAATAACATGCTTCCCAAGATTCAAATAGAAGGTGACAGAGCAACAGACTATGTTACAAGTGGCAGTTTATTCTATAATACACCCTTCTAACTCACCGTAAAATTAAGACAAAATGTGTCCTCTATATCATCTTCTGGATAATCCAGTAATTGTTGCATGCTTCTGCAAAACAATATATAGGATCCTTTAAGGTGAAAAAGGATAATTAGGTGTTCTGAATGTTTGGCCTATATAAAATAAATATTTTTTCCCCATTAACAATAGCTAACACTTACATAGCACCAATGATGCACCAGTCCCTGTGCTAACCCTTTTACAATTATCACTTCATTTCAGCCTCATAATAACCCTGTAAGGTGAGGGCTATTATCCTTATTTTATAGATGAGGTTAAGTGACTAGCCCAGGTGAACAAAGATGGTAAATATCTAGGGCTGCATTTGTCCAGTCTTCTTGACTCAAAACCTCGCACTCTACCCACGTATCACCCAGCTACCTAGTATTTCTTTTGGTAGCAATTTAGATTTCCATCAGGTGCATGTTTAAATTCTGTGGGATCTTTTTATCCAGTTGTATTTTGTGCCTCTTTCCATGCAGGGCAACCCCAAAGACAAGTTTGAAAAAATATACTAATTTTTTTCTCTTGGTTCTTGTGAAAGGAAAAAAAATATCATTCTGAGTCTTTGATTATTTTATCTGAATGCAAAGATCATGTGATATATCCATTTTGAGGAAATGTGTTTGTATCATCTCACGTTTTTATTCCATACTCTGGGCAACTCAATAAATGGTCAAAAGAAATTTCTGAAACTTGCAGCTGGGAATTTAGCACATAAGAAAAAAAAACTGATATAAGTTTTCATTGAATTTTCTTTTTTTTTGACCTATATCATCAAAAGATTCTCAGAAAATGTTACTCTCATCAATATATTCAGTACTATTTGCAAAGGACATGGCCAATTTTCTTTCCTTTTTTTTTTTTTTCCTAAGGCAATTGGAGTTAGGTGACCTACCTAGGATCACACAGCTAGGAAATATTAAGTGTCTTGGGCCAGATTTGAACTCAAGTCCTCCTGACTTCAGGGCTGGTGCTCTATCTACTTTGCCAACTAACAGCCTCAACATGGCCAACTTTCAAGCAATCAGCAATGATGTAACTTGTATCTTTTACAGAAAATACAAATCAGTCTCATTAAATAGATTTCAATCTAAGGAATAATTTGTAATCATCCTGTTAAAAAAGACTTTTCCATTTCACAAACTTTTACAAAATGTTTAACAATAATAAAATAAACCTGCTCATTTAAGAAAAAACCCACACTGACCTTCCAACATCAGGCATTAGCTCCTTCAAATCATCCAGGGACGCCTTCTTTTTCAGCAGCTTCTTGTACAAAGCCAAAGGAAAATGGAGGTCTACAATAGTAAAGTTATAAATTGCTAATCCACAGATAACTCCAATCAAGTGGAACAAATCACTGTCTTCAAAGGTCTATGAATTTCAAAGGGGAAAAAAAAATCAGTGATAACTTGAGGTCACAAAAATTAATCCAAAAATTTTTTACTACAATAAATAAAAATGAATATAATATTGCATTTTAAACACCGTCTATTGGGTCGATTGGTGGATTCACTGCAGTTTGAGACTCTTATTAAGGAGTGCCACATAAAATTCCATTCTGTGTACTGGTATTACAAAGAACTCTTAAAAGACATGAGCATAGAGGTAAAGAACAGAAGCAGACTAACCATCACTGACTTCATCAAATTCCAAGTTCTACACGTTGAGTAAAGCATCTCAAAGAAGTTTATTCTGATCTCATGACTTCATTTTTTAAGTGACAAAACAGAGAAAAGATGACAGAGGTCTTCTATGGAATACAACCAAATTAAGGTCACCTTAGATTTCAATTGTAAAAAAAGATTTCAGTCATCTGAAGTCATCTGCTGGTTAATCTCTCCCTCTAACAAACATAGGGTGAAGAGATTCAGATAATATGGACAAGAAGCTTTCTGAGTCTAAACGTAAGGATTTTTACACTAAAGATGCAGATCACTGCCAGATATTTATTTGGTAACTTCTGACAAATCATTATTATTAGAATAACTCAGGAAATTTAGGTAATTTCTTACCTTGTCAGAAAACCAAATGAGCCTAGAATCTTCATAATACCTAAACATGCCATATTTTGGATCCAACAACTCTCTCATTATGAGCAAGAAAAATTCTTTGCGTACCCCTCCTGCATCAACAGCATCTTCTCCTACAAAAATAACCTACAAAAGGAAAATTCATTTAAAAACAAATGAAATTATGTTTTGCATGTTAACAGCTTGAATAAAATATTAAACAACAATTCAAAAAACAAAAATAAAAACAAACAGCAGACAACAATGTTTGATCAGCTAGATGACAAATACACATGAATGCCTAAAAGGAGATGGGTCTCTGAATACACAACTATGAGAAAATAAGAAAATTGTCAAATTACCTTAAGTGGCTTTTTATAATCTATATTCTTTGTCTTCCTAAGGACTTCCATTGCATCACCTACAATATTTTCTCTACGGACTACTAGAATTAGACAAGGATTCACAGACTCAATCACAGGAAGAAAAAGAGAGGAAACGTTCTGTCTGTGGGCCTGGTCGATAGCCATCTGTAAAACAAAAGGATTTTAGAAGTGGTGCTTCTAGAGTTTACTGCTCCAACCTGGACAATATTCATCAATCAGCTAATAAGCATTATGACAAGCACTATACTCAGTGCCAGAATAAAAAAGAGGCAAAACATATTCCTTAGTTTCAAGGGACTCACAATCTAATAAGGGAGACAACAAACAAATATGTAAAAATGAGTTATAGACACAATAAACAGGAAATAATTAAAAGAAGAATGTGCAGGTGTAAGAGGGACTGGGAAAGGTTAGCTGAAGAAAATGGGATTTTATCTGGGAATTAAAGGAGGTGCAAATAAGGAGGGAGAATATTCCAGGCATGGGAAATGGCCAGGGAAAATGCATGGAAATGTAGTGCCTTGCTCATGCTCAGTATGATGCCTGTGTCACTGGATTAAAGCACACATAGAAGGATGTAAGATGAAAAAAGACTGGAAAAAGATTAGAAGGTGGAGGGAGAGGGAGGGAGAAGTTATTAAAGGTTTTGAAGACTAAAGAGAAAACTGTGTATGTGACCCTGAAGGTGATAGGGATACACTAGAGCTTACTGAATAGGACGTGGACAGAGTTGCAATTGCTCTTTAGAATAATCACATAGACAGCTGAATGAGGAAGAGACAAGGCAGGCAGATCCACCAAGAGATTACTGCAATAATCAGGAGGTGGTGAGGGCCTACCCCAGAATGTGGCAACACTGCCAGAGAAGAAAATGGGGCACATTGAAGATTTGTGGCAAAGGTAAAATCAGAAGACCCTGTTAAGGGTGAGGGGGAAGGAAGTGTGTGATCATTCCTAAGTTGTGAGCCTGGGGACCGGGAGGATGGTAGTGCCCTCTATGATAACTGGAATGATAGGAAGAGGAGAGAGTTTAGGGGGAAAGTTAAGAGTTCCATTTTTAAGCAACATCTACATATGAATGAATTTGACAACTCTAAACCATTCTTTCTATTATGAGATCCACAATTTCATAGTGATATGATGTCATTAACAAATTCTGAACTTTTACAAAACCAATGGATTTGTAACACTTATGGTCTCTCAAGGTCTCCTGATAAGAACAAGTAGCAGAGGCTAAGATTCTACAGATAAGAAACTCAGCACTTCTTGTTTTTCTTTTACTTGTACTGTTGATTCTTCCTGTCTACAAACTCAGCTTTCCCCCTTTGTTGCAGTTCTAAAAATGTGCATTTTCGATTAGAGTTCTATTAGTCTGAAAAACTAGTCTGCCCATAACTAAAATGGGAACCTAGGGAAGCGTCCATGTGTTCTGTTAATAGAATGATATGGGAGTAACTCATTTGAGGGAGGAATTTTCTTAAATGTCTATGGAATTGGGGAACATAAAAACCTATGAATAAGGAATGAACAGTCGTTACAATTAAGGGGAGATGCTTTTAAAAAAAGTATTATGAAATAGGCCAGAGTCTAATTGAAGGGAATTTTTATTTCACAGCCTTTTTGCCTGAATTTTCTACCACAGAGACTAAAGTCATGAAACTAAGTACCTGGGGGAAAAACCCAACTAGCAACCACATAGGAAATTCCATTCAAAGTCTCAAATGTGAATATTAAACTGTTATTCTTCTTGAGAAGAAAATGGATATTGACTGCGCATGTGAGCGTATTCCACTATGGAGAGACAAGAGAAAACAGAAGTCCCCAGGATCTGGTCTAAGTAGACATCAGTGAGTTGCAACAATCCCTAAACAATCCTTCGATGCCATTTCCGCCGCATCTTGGCCCTCTCCAGGAAGCCAATAGTAGCACTCTTTCAAATCACACTTGTAGAAAAGAACAGCAGCTTATGGACAACCTGACCTTTGAGCCCCAAAGAGTTTCCCAGAAGGAGCCTT
This sequence comes from Sarcophilus harrisii, assembly GCF_902635505.1. Taxonomy (NCBI): domain Eukaryota; kingdom Metazoa; phylum Chordata; class Mammalia; order Dasyuromorphia; family Dasyuridae; genus Sarcophilus; species Sarcophilus harrisii. The sequence continues at coordinate 634,683,821 of NC_045427.1, read as the reverse complement.
CCCACTTCTACAAAGTGCCTAACTAAGATGCTTCTATGGCACTAGCTCAAGGTTGTAAGCTCAACTTTGAGTCAAAGAAGTCAGGTTGGACTTAGTCAAATAATCTAGTGGCCAGGCCAGTTGAGATGCATAATCTGTTGAACTGCAGTTCACAATGCAATGCAGAAGAATAATTTCATTGCATCTTATTACTCTTGCACAGTGTCTTTGGAGTGAGTGTCTTCAAAAGCTTCCACCAGGGATAAAAGAGATAAGATTATACCCTTCAAGACTACTATATGAGTAAATAGGCAAGAAAAGACTTGAAATTTACTGTCTTGATGACATATTGAGAGAGGCAAGGAAAGTGTTATAAGGCAAAAGGCTTTGCAAACCTAAAATGCTGTACAAATAATGTTATGATCATTACTTTTCTGAATAGAAAGCCCCAAGAGTCTGGGACAAGCTGGAATCCGAGTTATATTTGGCATCCTGAAGCTTATTCCCTATAGTGGCTAGCCAAAGCAAAGTTAGGCCAGTCAAGGACTTAAATACATCCTGATTTTCATTCCATTGTTGTTGAACTCCAAAAGCTAAAAGGAGGCCCACAAAGCAACAAGAGGCTATCTCTTTACTTCAGACCTCCTATGAGGGGAAAGCCAGAGATATGATTTTCTCAGAAGAAATGGAATTAAAGGGGCAGCAGTGGATAGAGCACCAGCCCTGAAGTCAGGAGGACCTGAGTTCAAATTTGGCCTCAGACACTTAACACTTCCTAATTGTGTGACCTTGGGCAAGTCACTAGTTCAAGGTTGTAATGCCTCAAAGGGAAAGGGAAAGGGAAAGGGAAAGGAATTAAAGAAGAGATGTGATTGTTTGCTTTGTTGCTGTAGCCTAAGGGATCGTAGGACCTTCCCATTGGACTTGCAGCTGAAACCTTCACTATGAGTTCCTCCCCATTAAAATGTGAGCTGTTGAGACTAACTTTTCTATTTGCATCTCGAGAACTTACTTTAGTCAATAAATATTCTTATTCATTCAGTCAAGTCCTCATTTTCACAGCTAATTTCCTCTAGAAGGGAATCTACACTCAGCTTTTCTACTTTCTACCCTTTTACTCTCTGGATGCTGGCTTCCCACCTCATCAATTAACTGAAGCTTTTCTCCAGTTACCAATTACCTCTTAACTGCCAAACCAAATGTCATTTTCTCACGCTTCATCATTCTTGCTCTTTCTGCAGCCTCTAACACTGTAATCCTCTTCTTACTGATAATCTCTTCTCTCTAGGATTTTGTGACACTGTCGTCTTCTGGGTCTCCTCTTATCAGCTGGATGGCTCTCTCTCATCCAAGATTGCCCCAATTAATATGGACACACACCTGCAAGCTATCTTCTGAGATCTCTTCTCTTCTCCCTCGATACTTTTTTACTTGATAATCTCCATCGATTCCCATGGATTCTAACACTGTAAGCTGAGGACTGTTCAATCTATTTATCTTGACTTGCAGTCTCCTCTTTACAACTGCTTACTAAATATCTGTAGCAGAGACATCTTAATTTCAACTTATTCAAAACTGCCTATTGCCTTTAGCCAAAACCTTCCCCCTTCCAAACTTCCTTATTATTTTCAAGGCCACCATCATGCTCTTTATTATATTGTGTTTGAGCACAGCTGAATGTAAGTGGTCTCCTCACAAAACAGTGAGCTCCTTGGCAGTGGAGACTGTTTTTGTCTTTCTCTACATCCTTATGTCTTATAACAGTACCTGGCATACATGAAGTGCTGAGTAAATTATTATGGCTGACCTGGAAGGAAAGGTTGCTAGTGTTCAGAGGATCTCGGATAATAATTCCATAAATCTAATGACAATCCCATTTTAAAGGATACAATCATTTTACTAAATTACATTCAAACTAAAGAATACAGAAATTCCCCTAAAATTTCTGATTAGTAAATCTTTAAAATATTTGCTATTTTGAACTACAAAGGATAAAACAGTAAGTATACCAAAATAATAAGTGAAATATTTTTACCTGCATCTGCAAGACTGCATCTGTTTGTAACAGTGTAGTTTTTGCCTGGGCATCAAATACAAATGGATATGTACAAATTGTAACCGGGATTTCTGTTAACTGGAAATAAAAAAAAATTAAAAATAAATTAAATATTAATTTATGGCTTTATAATAGGATATTTTGTATGGCAAATTTCAGAAAAATGATGAAGTTAAACAATGCCATGAAACCTCATGTACCTTTTTATATTTTCAAAAATTGTATTATATTTTGCTAGTTCTGACCCATGTAAAAGTGCTTTATTCTATGTCACATAACAAGATATTTCTCATTTTTTCAGTATTACAAAATTTGATGGATTTTCTTCAGTGCGGATGCACCCTCTAATGATACAGATTACAATTCATCACTCAGCAAGCCTTCGTGTCTCAATAAGTAGTTGTGGCTGGAACAATGCATCACTTGATGGACCTTTTCTCTGACTACCTGATCTTTGCCTAACTAAAGTATGGAATAAATTGATTTCTAATTCCAGATTAGGACAACATATTGAGAACATATAAAATAACAAATATAGACATTATTTACTTCAAAATGAACTAAATTACAAGTTTAAGAGAAGGTTACTCAAGGTCAGCAATTTAATTTGATAGGGATACTTCTCTGTAAAAATATATATATTCACTGGTACTTAAGAGGACAAAAAAATGACAGACTCATTTTCACTGAAGAGTGTTGCTCCTAAGATCTGGTTGGCTGGGACTCCTGAGAGGTCAAACTTTGGAAGAGAACCAACTCTTGTGTGAGAGGAGCTGTTCCTTTAAGCTGGCATATAAAGCTAACAACCTACTAAGCACCTTTTTCATTTTTTTTTCCTGTTCACAGGACAAACTAGAGTGCAATAGAAAAGACAGCTACATGTCTGGACGGCAGGATCAAGGAAGCATGCCTTTAGTCTCTTTAGCAGTATCTTTTTAGCTGTCGTATAGCAGAAACACATAGGAATTATATGGGTTCACTCATACATACCCTTCCTATTCATGTGACAAGAGGAAAGATTTCCTAATAAAGACCTTTCTTAATCAAAGAGAAAGCAACAACTAGGACAATAGTAATCATTCCTGCAAATATGTTTGCTAGAAGTAGACATATACGTACTTTCCTACAAGGCCCCAAGTTGTTCATGGACAATGTTCCTAAATGCAACCCTCCTAGAGAAGGGAGTTTCTAAAGAATTACGATTTCAGAATCTTAGCTTTCTAGCAGAACAGATAGACTTCTTGGAGGCTACTTCATGAACAACCACAAACTTCAGAAGTACAAACTTGACAGTACAAAGACAGAAAATAAACTTTCAAGCAGGCTACTGCTTAGAAAAAAGAAGAGCACCAAGGAAGGACTAAAGTCAGGAGACATATGCTTATCTTCCTTCTATAACCAAGAGTGATTCAGAAGTATAGATTGGAAGGGAACAATGTTGCCTTTCCAATAATGCCATTATATGTTTGCCTTGTTGTGGCAGTTCAAACCACTAGGGCAATTATGAGCCTGGGAAGAGACTATGTAAGACTCTATAAAAAAGCAGGCAGTCCCTAGAATGCTGGAGTACTAGCCTGCTAATCCAAATTCTTTTTCTTGCAAGGAGAGATATTAGAATGTGTTTATGTATTTTCTATACCTATTTGTGGATTCCCAAGAGTCCCCTAAGCTTCCATGAGTCCTTTGTGCCTTTTTCATTTTCTGTGAGTGAGGGAAAGAAAAGGCTATCCTATACTTATCATGCATTTGTTACACTGACTTCTTATATTGGTATTAGGAACTTCTTTCACCCACATTTGGAGATTTTCCCATAATAAATACTGAGTGAGAGGTTAAAAAAATAAAAAAGAAAAGAAAAGAAAATAGTCCTCTTGGATAATAGTCCCAGTTTAGATCTGGGTTGTGTAGGCTCAGAGTTTTGGGGGTGGGGGGAGGAGAGAAGAAAAGGAGAGGGGAACCAAGGGATGACAAGTCATAGATTAAATAATTCACTGAGTCACATAAGAAAAAGCATCCCTCAAACTAAAGATTTGGAAGGTCACATGTTACTACTCAATACACACCATTCACTTTTGCTACTACCTGCCTAGTATACAATTTCCCTCACTACATGTATCTGCATCATGATTATCACTTAGGCAGGCTTAACCAATAATGTTTTGATATGGTTGTGTTCAATGATTACAAAACCATCAACTGAATAAATAACAAATACATTCAACTTATTTCACACCATAGTATGATATAGATATTAGCCAGTTAACAAAGAATTCAAAGTCCCAAAAGATATTGGATAGTAATGTACAACTAAGCATCTACTAAACATTTCAATGAAGGAAATCTTGACATGCTATTTCCTCCCAATCATATGTATAATTCCTTCTATTTATGAATGCGTCACAGATTATACAAATGGAGACTGGATAAAGCTGTACAAACATTCAACCCATTTCTGCAGATTTAAAAAAAATCATATTTATAAAGCAATACATAAAAGCAACAGCACATACAATAATCATTAACCTCAAAGTACCAGATAAACTTTAGAAAATTAGAAACTTTAAACTTTAGATAGAAAGATTTGACATAACATGTTGAAGAAAAATCATTCTCTTAGTAATATTTTTAAAATAATATTCTGTACCCAATACCAGAAGATAAAAATGTAGTAAGTGAAAATATATCTTAATTACCCATATCTTAAAATTCTGTAAAAGTAAAAGGATATAGGTAGATTGTTGAAAATAAGATTATATCATCAAAACTTACCTCAGTCAATCCATGGTTGATATCCTAAGACAGCAATGTAGAATGTAGCAACAATGAGGAAACATCAGTGTTAGTGTCCAAATTTAACTATTCCTATTCAAAGTAGCAATTCAAAGTCTTTTTTTTTTCCTGCAGGTATTTAACTGAATTAAAAGGACAATCAAAAATGTATGTATTTTCAAACTGTCCTTTCTATAGAGTACATGAAGTGCATTTAATTTTTTAAAATTCCTTTGCCTCAGTTCTTCACCATTATAAGACCAGGGAAGATAAGTAGAATAAAGTTTAGTTTCTTCTCAATGCATTCAACTACAGAGATGCCCAAAAATTTATTCTTTGCTACTTTCAGGTTATGTAAGCCCTCAAGAGCACGTAAACACCTTTTCAGAATTGTGCTGAATCAAGGGAATTAGAAGTTCTGACTCAATCTTAACAAAGTCATGTTGTCATTCACTGGCTCAGTTTCTTCATGTGGAATCTTAGTAAAAATGTTTTAAGTCTGACAGGTACAAATGCTATGATGAAGCAAAGGGATATTTCTACTTTATGGAAAGAACAATGAGGTGGAAGTTGGGCAAGGAACTTGCCCAAAGAACTTGCATTAAATTAAGAAGACAGTTTTGAGAAAACAAATTATTTCTGTGATCACTAACATGATTGAGAAACAGTCTATTAATAGTGAATATGGTGGTCAAAAGAAGTAAATGACAACATAAGAAAGCAACCGAAGCTTTTGAGGAGGATGGGTTTGGGGTTTGTGAGTTCCACAATATGAAGAGCTACCAATTAGGATCTTTCACTCACTACTGTAGATCCTCCAACTGGTACTTTGTGGCCTTGGTGGGGGCCCTTGGGTCATTTAACTGGGAAGTGGTTCTACCTGTGGAGGGGGGTGTAACTTGATTTCAGGTTATTCTGGCTCCAACATTCTACTAGAACTAGAACAGGATGACTCTCAAACAGGATATTTAAACATAAATGAAAAAATAAAAACAAACAAACCAAGGATAAGTCTAAAGGACTTGGAGGATAGAGAGGAGAAAGAGACAGAGAAGTTTATGGAAGAGATGGGTTATTGAAAATGAAAGGAAAGTTACCTCACAGAACAAGAGATGACAAACTCAGCAGGACTACAAATCCCAAAGGTGCAGCCCATCTACAAAGATGGGCTTTATTTTATTTTTTACTGCTGCATGATAATGGTGAAGAGAACTAAACATTCCTTTATGTACAAACCTTCTTGCCCAATATTTTACAAAAGAAAAGTAAGTTAAAGAGACTGACTTTAAGGCTATAATTCAAAAATTTTCATTTGAAGCTAAAGAAAGTTAAGAGTAGGAAACCTCTAATTGCTATAGTCAGTTCCTCTGAGTAAGAAAAGAAAACAACTGATTACAACAGGGGTATCTATGGCATAAATAACTAAATATTGCCCCTTTGGTGTCCCTACTTATACCTATGACATCCCAGGAAGGCAAGTTTTAATCTCAAAATGTATAGACTGGTTTCAATAGAAGTAGAGTATATAAGGGGTTCCCTATGACCAATCTGAGGCAGAAGAATCAACATATAAAGAACTGCTTTTGAATTGTAGGAGCCACAAATACAAGACTTAATTACAATAAGAGAGTTGGATGCTGATAGCCAGCAAAAGGGACTAAAGAGTTGGTTGATGAAACTGAAAGACAGATGAATAAAGGTTTACATGGCAGAGAAAGCATGGAGTCTATAAGACATGTTATTTCTTCCCATACTACACAAACTTCATTATCTCAAATTGGAGAAAGAGAAGAGAGAAAAATCGACTAAGATCTGACATTCAAACATTCCAAAGTATAACAGGACAATAGGTCTGCAGAAAACAGGAGCCAAAGAAGAAGTTGCCAGATTAATTCCCCTCTGTTCATGGGTCTCTCTCAATACCAAATACTAGCATTCTATGTAAGGGACTACTCTGGCATTACTGGAATGTTGGATAGTTAGAGCTCCTATAGCACATATCACCAACATCCAAACTTTAGTTTTAATGCTCACGAGGTCTTTGATTGCCAAGAAAACCCTGCAACAATCCATGCTGTTCTTGGAAACACGCATACAATTTAGCAAGCAGGGGTTTGGTGTTACCCCATCGATTTAAAGAGCAGTACCTCCCAGTAATTCACTATTGGTGGAGTTGGGAACTGATCCAACCATTCTGGAGAGAGATCTGGAACTATACCCAAAGGGGTATAAAACTCTGCATAGCCTTTGATTAAGCAGTGCCACTACTAGGTCTGTGTCCCCAGTGCTACTACTGTGTCTGTGTGATGAGAAAATGTCCCAAAAAGATTTAAAGGGGAGGAGGGAGGAGAAAGGACATACTTGTATAAAATATTTATAGCAGTTCTCTTGGGGTGGCAAAGAAATGAAAATTAAGAGAATTCCCATTAACTGAGGAACAGCTTAACAAGCTGTAGCATGTAATTATGATAGAACATTAATGTGTTATATGAAATGAAAAGCAGGATGTTTTCAGAAAAACCTGGGAAGACTGAAATGAACTGATCCAAAATGAGGTGAGTAGAACCAGGAAGGCATTGAATACCATAAGAGTATGAGGATCAACAGTGAATGACCATACTACTCTTGGCAATACAATGATCCAAGCCAATTCTGAAAAACTTACGATTAAAAAAAATAATAATAGTACCTACCCCCAGAGAAAGAAGTAATGAAATCTGGATGCAGATCGAAGCATATTTTAAAAATTTTTATTTTTCTTGGTTTTTTTTGGATAGGGTCTATTTTCTTTTGTAATATGGCTAATATGGAAACATGTTTTGCATAACTACACATATTTAATCTATATCAAATTACTTGCCTTCTCAAGGAGGGGAAAGAGGTAAGACAGAAAAGAGACAGGAAAAGAAAAATATGGAACTCAAAATTTTAAAAGAAAAGAAAAATTTTTATATGTAATTGAGAAAATTTTTTTTTAAAGAAAAAACAAACAAAACCCAAAGAACAGCACTTCCCTGCAAATGAATTCCTATAGGCTTACTCACTTCCCTAACATGCCCTTATGAGTATAAGTGGTTCAAATTCTGTCCTATGTAAATTGGGAAAGGGAGGAAAAACAATTATTTAGAAACACTCCTCTCTTCCAGTCTAAATAGTAATGCTGCCATTACCAATTTAGGAGCTGGCATAAATAAAAAAAGCTTTTTATTTGGGTGTGATGAGAAAATGTGATCTTCCTACTACTTCTAAAATGATAAAAACTGATAATCACACACATATCTATATATCTATCCACCTATCATTTATCTACCATCTAGCTATCAATTTATCAACTATCTCTGATCTATCTCACTCTATTGTCTTTACCACCTATCTCTTTATCTGTCTCCTTATCATCTAAGTACTGCTTTGACTAGAGTGGACAAGAGGACCAATCCTGAAACACCCTAATGGAACTTTGAAATGAGTTTTTGTCCTGGATCACCAGAAGAGACATTTTCGTAGCACTTTAACGTTTCCAAAACAGCTCTATATATGTTTTATCATGAGGTAGAGTCTAAGTTTTATCTCCATTTTTCAGATGAGGAAACTGAGGCTCAGAGGTATAACATGACTTACCATGATCATAAAACTGTGTGTTTGAAGAAAGATACAAATTTAAATATGGACTCTTGCTCTGAATTCTATTTTTCTAAAACAAATATTTATATGTTTAGGAAAATTGTTCTTTTTTTTTAATTTTATTTTTTGGAAAATTAATCTTTAAAAATTACCTTTTAATGAGTTTAATTAAATGGTACTTTTTGGCATGGGACACTAGCATAAATATACACAGAAAGACTTTAAATCATATTTTGTGACTTCATTTGTTTAAAATATAAATATGAATAGAGGAAAAGGTAGCAAAGTAAGTATATGCTTATGGCCACATTTCAAAAACACCAACAACAAAGACAAAGAAAAGGGAAAGGAGGAAGAGGTGAAAAAGAAGAATGCACGTGATCTGATGCTCCCTAGTTTGGAAAATTCAAGAGGTCCTGCAGCTACACTGAAACTGTTCATTTTTACAATGGTAAATGTATTCTCAAGACATTTCTACTATCAAGTGAATTCAATTAAAATTTAGTAAAGATCTATCACAATGTTACAGAAACACAGATTAAAAACCACTATAATCTCTTTTGTTAAGGAATTTAAAATAGAAAAGTATACAAATCCAAGAGAATACAGTATCACACTTGCACTTTTTATAACACACGAACTTGTTTGTTTTTATACATCTGGACTATTGACTGAGAAATCACATGCACACACAACTTCTATGCAACGTGCTTAAATTTTAACAGTGAGTGTTTGACATTTGTCTCAAGAGATGGCTCCATTTTGTTTTTCAAAAAAGATAATTATGTAAAAAAAAAAAAAAAAATCACAGTTTGAGTGAGGAAACATACCATTCCATAGGCCTGCTGTTGAACCCAGTTGATGTAGTCATTCCGTATATCTATTAATTCTTGTACTTCATGAATATAAAATTTGTCATACTGTATGATCTGTCCCGTTTTCTCATTTACCTATGGAAAAATGAGACTGCTACTTATATATCATGCATATAGATAGATATAAGGATATATATTTTTAAAGGGCCTAATATAAAGAACAGTTTTCACAGACTGAGCAACCCTGAAAGCCATAAATGCTTTAGAGCTTTTTTTAACCTGTAAGCTTTATTCATTTACAAAAGGTTCACTGTAGGTCCACTATGTGCAAAGCACTGAGAATAAAACACCAAGGAATGTAAAGCCACAAGACACAATCCCCACTCTGCAGTACAATCAAATATAAAAAGAAGAAAATGAGGGGAAAAAAAACCACTCCACAAGAGGATGCATGTATGCTGGAATGGAGAGAAAAAATGGCCTGGGAGGCAAAATTGTGCCTGAATAGATACTCCTGCTGTGGACCCAAGGGTCAGTCTAATAATCTCAGTTCTTAAACAACTCTGCATTGATGAGGGTGCAGAGAAGAGCCCAAAGTGTCCTAGCAGAGGAAGTTTTCTCATCTGGGAACTCCCTACACAAATAAAATCACAAATCAAACTGTTATCCCTACCATAAGAATGATACAAAATAAGAAACTATAGATATTCTAAGGACTGTAATTTCTAGCTAGTTTGTTAAAAACATTTTCTTGAATCTAGACCTTGAAGGATGGGAATGACATGCTGCTGAAGAGACATTTTAGGCGGAGGTAGTGTCACAAACAAAGCATGGCAGTAAGAAGGCACACATTAAGGATGGCAGATAGTGAATAATGCAGGTTATCTAAAGTGAATGGCACATATATTTCTCTTCTGATATATCAGAATATAAATCTGGAAAGGTAGGCTGGAAACTGTAGAGAGCCTTGAATATTATGCTAAGGCTTTGGAATTTACTTAACAGACAATGGGAAGACCCTAAAAAGTTTATAAAGTGGTAATGAAATAACTGGAATACGATAGTGTACCATGATTAGTCTTGCAGTGCTCTCAATACAGAGAATATGGATTAGAAAAACTAGTTAGAAAATTCTTCAAGAGTTATAAAGGAGGAAGAGTCTGACCTGAGGTGGTCACAAAATGGAGGTTGGGAAGAAAGGGATGAATGTCAGAGATATTATAAAGGAATAAATATTTAGAGTCACTAACAAATGGATTAAGGGATGAAATCAACCCTTAATAACAGAGATAATTAAGAGAAAGAGGGAAGTAAAAAATAGCTGGTTTTGCTTGAGGTAGGTACAGAGAAGAGAAACTAAAAGTCTGATTTGTTATTTCTTGAGTTTATGGTGCTGGCAAGATATTCAAATAGAACTGTTCAGAAGAAAAGGCAATCAAAAAATGGTATTGAAGTCTGGGAATTCACTGGAAGGTCTCTTAAGATCGTTAAGCTCTAGGCAGGTCTACTTTCCAGTTTCTCCAAAGCTCAGTAACAAAGATTTCAATCAAAGAAATGCTTACAATGTACCAGTTCACAATGATAGGACAATTATATGAGGTACAGCACAAGAACAAAATAATTACTTTAAATCTTATTAAGCTCAACTGAAATCTTAATCACATCATAATAATCCAAGAACTCTAAGGAAAAACAGTTAAAACTATTTGGAAACCAGAAAGAACATGATGAATTGACATTGGGAAGCTAAAGAAAGAAATCAGGTAGAAGTCTCAAAAGAAATCCAAAGTTATTCTTTTCAAATTTATTTTTAAAATGGAGAATATATATGAAATTCTGAAAAAGAAACAATAAAGAGTTAGTGGTTCACTCACATCTCTAGATATAGACCTGACATTTAAAATGTTCAATTAAAACCAGACTCTCGAGGAAATATAAGCTTCTATTTCAAGAACATCAACCATCAAGCTTTGCCACTAAGTAAAATACCCGAGATTACGTCTTACCAACCTGATCTTTCTATTCCTTATAAGATATTACACATCACTTTATATCAACAAAAGGATAATATGAAACCTCAGGATATAAAAAATATGGTAATAATAATAACAGAAAATATTTATATCATGCCTACTAGGTGCCAGGCCCTGAGATGAGTACTTTACAATTATTATCCCATTTGATCTTCACATCAACCCTGGGAGGTAGAGACTCTCATTATCCCCATTTTAAAGATAAGAAAACTGAGGCTGAGACAGGGATTTGCCCAAGTGCTGGATTTTAATTCAAGTATTCCCAACTTCACATCAGGTGTGCTGTGGCATAACCTAGCAGCAGAGTATACTGCATTAATTCACCAAGTCTTAACCACTATCACCAAAACTGTGTCTTTCATTATGCTATTTGATATATTAAAAGAAGCTATGGCCAAAGTATTTCCATATGGCATGATGGGAGAGAGAGGCATATGCTTCCATTAAGAGTGTGATTATAAATGTTTTACAAGAGACTCTTGGAGGCAGTGAGGTGGGATGGGGGGAAGAGAACAGTATTCAGCTGACAAATTTTTTAGTTTAATTCAAATCATTAACATTTCTCATTCACTTTAACCCAATTAACAAAACAACCAATTAAACCCCTGGTTGGTAATTTTGTTATTTTTTTTAAGGTATAAATGCTCACAATGAAAATTTAACAATCTGCTTTCTATAAGCTGCTCCAGCTCCCTTAAGTGCTACTGTGGACAAATTCTCCAATTCTCAATCTTGTTCTAAAGACAAGATGGGAAGCAAAATTGTTAGAGGAGATTTCTGCCTTTTTCTCAATCATGCAAAAGGAAGGGTTATGTGTTCATCTTGATGGATGTATATGTCTTTGGAGAACCAATCTCACAAATATCTGGATTCCCAAATTGCCTCTAAGATTAATGAGAAATTCCTCTCAATAGCTTTAAGGTCCCAGGCAACCAGGCTCCAGCCACACTCTCTTGTAGCCTCACTGAATATAACCTCAATCTCTTCAGGCTTGTTCTTTCTGAACCCCATATATTCATCTCCAATACTACATAGCTCCCAGCTCCATGCCTTGGCATTGGTGCCCCACACATTCCCCCATCTTGATCATCTCATGTAAATCTTTTTTTCTTCAAGATGCAGCTCAAGTTGCAGAAATGTGTTTTGCATGACTTCATGCATATAACAGGTATCATACTTCTTGCCTTCATAATGCATGGGGTAGAGGATAAAGGGAAAAGAGAGAAGTTGCCACTGAAAATAAAAATAGAATAAAATTCCTAGAGAAATCCTCAAGCATCACTCTTAGCATTATCAAGCTTTTCTTAACAATGTAGTGATCTAAGATAATTCCAATAGACTTGGGATGGATAATGCAATCCACATCAAGAGAGAGAACTAGAGACTGAATGCTGATCAAAGCATAGTATCTTCTTTTTTCTTTTTCTTTTTTTTGTATTTTTCTTTCTTTTTACCTTTTAGAGGTTTTTGCTTTTTTTCTTTTTCCCTTTTAGTCTGATTTTTCTTGCACAACATGACAAATATAGAAATATGTTTAAAATTGTTGTACATTTTAACTTATATAAGATTGCTTGCTATCTTGTGGAGGGGGAGCTAAAGAAAGGATAGAGAAAAAATATAGAACACAAAAATCTTATAAAAATGAATGCTGAAAACTATATTTACATGTATCTGGAAAAATAAAATAACAGGAAAAAAAAATAAACAATTATTCAGGCTCCATGGAGACCATATCATTCACTTGTTTTTTTTTGTTATCTCCTCCATCACCTTGTCTCACATGATAAAGTGGCCTTACTTTTTACTAAGGCTAAGCCCTCCATCTATTCAAGTGAGTCTAATTGAATGCCCCCATCATTACTCTTTCACTTTATTCTTTAATTTTTCCTTCTCTATTGACCACCTTCTCCACTATTTGCAACAAATGCCTCTTATATCCTGAAAAACTGTCATTTGATTCTTTCATCCCCACTATATATCATCCTGTATGTCTACTATCTTTTACAGCAAGACTCATCAAAGAAAAGAACCATTTATAAATAGCAGTCTCCACTTTCCCTCCTCTCACCCTTTTCTTAACTGCTTACAAATTTGGCTTCAGATCTTATCATGTTACTAACACTACTCTCTCCAAAATTACCAATGACATCTTAATTGCAAATCCAATGGATTTTTTCTCAATCCTCATTATCCTTGGCCTCTTGCAGTCCTTAACAGAGATGATCACCCTCTCCTCTCTCAATTTTCAAGACACTGTTCTCTGATGGTTCTTCTCTCACTTCTCTGACAGCGCCTTCTTCATTTCCTTTACTGGGTCTTCCTCCAGATCATTCCAGCTAAATGTAGACATCCCATTGGGTGGTGTCCTAGGCTCTCTTCTCTTTTCCCTTCATATAGTTTCACTTGATCTCAGCAACTCCCGTGGATTTAATTATCATCTCTATGCTGATGATTCTCACTTTTATATCTCCTGCCCCAATCTCTTTCCAACTGATTTTCAATTATCTCAAATTGTATTCCAACAGACATCTTAAGCTCAATATGTTCAAAATGGAATTAACCCTGCCCCCCTCTCCTCACCCTTTCCAAAGTTCTCTTGAGAGCACCATGATTCACCATCCCATTCCCCCCAGGTTTGCATACTTGACTTTTTCATTTTTTGTCTTTTCATTTTCTCATCCTCCATATCCAATTTACTTACAAGGCCTGTTGCACTTTTGCACATCTCTTGAAGTTGCCTCTTTTCCCCTCTAATACTACCATCACCCTAATGAAGGCCTTTTCTCTCCTCATGTCCAGACTATTGTAATCACCCACCAGTGAGTCTCCCTGCCCCAAATCTCTTGCCGCTCCAATCCATCCTCCATTCAGCTGCCTAAATGATCTGCATAAAATGAAGGAGCTGGCCATCTCAGCTCCTATCATTAATCAATCACACTGGTTCCTATTTCTAGAATAAACTGCAAAATCCTGTTAGACACTTAAAGCCCTTCATCAGTTTGATGGGCCCCACCCTTCTAATCTTATTCCACTTTACACTCTTCACTTCAATTCAGTAACACAGGCATCCTTGTTCATTGTCCCAACAAGCTCCACCATGCCTCAGCTTCAGGCCTCTTCTCTTTTTGTCCTTTATCCCTGGAATGCGCTACCTCTTCACCTCCATCTTCTGGCTTCCTTTCCAACCTCTCAATTTCAGGGCTTGCCACTCTGTTAGCTATTCCTATCTATTATATTTATGGTTTTTTGTATGTAGGTGTTTGCTTGTTGTTTCCCCCATTAGATCATGAGCTCCTTAAGAGCAGAGATGATCATGTGCCTCTTTTTATATCCTAAGCACTTTTGCACAGTGTCTGGCACATAGTAGATAATAAATGCTTACTGACTGACTGGTTGACTTACCTTAACTCCAGGGAGGTTAGGTCTAGAAACCTCCAACTGAGGTGGCTGAAAGAGTGAACAAAAGAACTAGTCCAGGTAGGTTTACCAATCACTTCAAGGTTTGGAGACAAAGACTGTACCATCAGATCCCATCTTATGAGACCCCCAAATGGTCTAACAGACTTACGCCTATGGCACCAGCTAAGAGAGATCATTAAACTGTTTATGAGATAAAATAGCAAAGATGTCACTACCTCATCTATTCTTTATATTAAAAATGTGAAGGCTATTGCAAAAGCATGGTAGGGAAGAGCTAGCAAAATAATCATCTAGAGTTATTTATATTTCTTTTATCAAAATCAGATCTATTTTGATTGAGGTAATGAGCACATGTGAACAAATAAAAATCTGTTTGAAAATCTAAAGCAATATGACACTTAAAATTAAGGTAAATATTCTAAAACTAATAAGACAAAAATGTTTTAATGATAAAATGAAAAAGGAGCCAATAGTTGCAAATTTGCTAACTGCTCTTCCCCTACAAGAAATGTATAGCTATGCCACACAACTTCAAGCATTTCTTAAAGGGAACTAAAACAGATGAATCTTTATAGTCTTCTGATATGAAGTTTTGGCTTCTATTCAAATCTAAAGCAGGTTCAAAATAAACAGTGACATATCTGAAAAAGCCATTAGGAAGAAAAAAGAAAATAAACATACCCTATGCAGTATTTCCAAAACCTTTAGAGCAGTGTGAAGGAAGCTGTTGAAAACCCTTCTTTCAGAAGGAGGGATTCCGATCTTGTAGAGTTTCAAAAGATGAACTACGACTTCCTTGAATAGCTCCACTATCTTGAGGAACAAGGGAGGTTCAAGTACAGACCACCAGTTTTCTGTCATTAAAGGATGAAAATGTAAATAAAAACACACAAACTATGACTCTCACAATGTCTTTTCTAACCTAAAGTTTCAACAAATGGAAAAATTGGACAATAACATCTTTCTGATTAAGTTTTAGCCTTGGCTTGCATCTTTGGATTATTTAGTGTAAAATCAAGTAAGATACATACAGAGTCAATAGAAGATATTTTTAAAACTTAGTATTAATATCTATCTATTCACAACTGGTTTAAATATTCAAATACCCAAGAAGCAGCTAAATTGAAATATTTAGTATTTGGTAGTTAGTTATTTTAGTAATTCACAGATTTGTTTCCACTCTTATTTTCTGATCTAATATAATATCTGCAATACAAGTATGTTTATGATGTAATACAATCTTGGAAACCAACTGAAGAAGTCAAATGTCACAAAGCTTGTGTGTTAGATTTGTTAACAGCTGCCTTTGGTTTTCCCAGCCCCTGTGCTAGGCAAATAATGTGTCATTTTCTTCAAGTTAAGGGTACTGAAGAAATGGTCCCTACAGAGCAGAAGGACAAAAATATCTGGACAGCAGAAACCAGTTCTCTTTGGCTACCAAGTACTTAATGAATCCTGACAGATAGTCTTTGTCTCTTCTATATCTTCACATAAATTGACAGTTTCCTGATACATAACTGTTTATCTGGCTCATTCCTCTACTGATCTTACTTACCTGCTAAGCCTGACCCTCTCTTAGTGTTCTTACCTGTGTATACCACAACCTGAACTGTCAGTGCTATGCTTGTGTGAGACTGACTACATAACTAGAAATAGAGGAAGGCCTGTTTTGGGGGTGCAGAAAAAGCTAAAGTAAAGAGAAGGTCTACAACAAAGAAGCAAAAAAATACATAAAGGGAGTAAAAAAGAATTAGAGTAAAGATCATCCAACATTCCAGGAATGTGTCCAGAATCAGGAATCAACAAACAATTGAGGGAATAGGCCCAGAAAAATGTCAGAATTCAAGAAGCACCTGATAATGGCTACATGATGTTCTACTCTAAGCAGGATCTCTGGAGATTGGATAATGAAGACATTTGAGAATTTAGCTGAAAGAAAAGATGTGATCAAACACTCAGTCCCAAGTATTTGTCAAGCCCCTACTAAGCCATGCTGCCTCAAAAAAGAATATAATACATGTGACAGAAATGAATGCTGAAACTAGATTCGGGATCTCAGACTCCAAAAAGTCTAGGAAAAAGCATACTTTCCCAAGTAAGTCCTTCCCAAGTTAAGCAGCATTATTCAATTGGAGATCTTAATCAAATCACCTTCCACTGATCTTTTGGAGTGGCCTGGATCCTCTTCAGGAAATTCCAAACTTTGGGAAAAAGCCTTCAAAATGATTTTATTCAATTGGAGAGCTAGGCTTGATATTCCTATTGAGTGGCTTGAAACTCCAAGTTAAGTATTCTCTTTTCAACTGGAAATCTAGGCCTGAGGGCACTAACAACATTGAAGGAATGTCATTCAATGGAAGCCCAAGGCTCAGACTGCCAATAAAAAGACAATTTTGAACTCCAAATTTCTGCAGAAGTCGGAAGTAGGATTATGTTTTGCCAACAAAGCAAAAGTCCCTGCCAGGACTCCTGCTAGCTGTGAAGATATCCTCTTCTCAATGTTAACCTTTATTTCCCTAACAGGACTTCTTGACACTAAGAAGTCTGTCTTCCTAGCAAATCTGGCTTCTCAGTGCCAATAAACATCGCTTTTGCCATTCAGAGTTTTTGGGTTAACGAATTCTTTCACATTGGACCTGTGTCTCCAACCAGAGGAGATTCTCACACCTCTCCACTATCACTAGAACCACACCACATAGTCCCTTACTGCATGGAATTTATAGACTAGTAGTGGAAATACAGACATATACAGAAATAACTCTAATGCAAGGTAAAATGAGAATATGAATAAAAGAGATATGAATTGTTATGCTAATTCTAAATTGGTACAGATTACTGAGGAAACAAGAGGAACTGCTTCATGAAAGGGACTGCATTTGAGCTGGGCCTTGAAAGAATAGTAGAAACTGAACAGGGAGAACTAGGAGAAATAAGGGCACATTTCATGCAGAAGAAATAATATAAACAATAGAGAGGAAAGGGAAACTGTAGGAAATGTTGACAACACATATAGTATAGTTTGACTAAAAATGAAGGTGTATGAAGGGGAAGAGTAAAAGAGAGGGTGGGGCTTAGGAAGTCACAACTAAGACTCTGGATATAACTGGTTTTCTAAAGAGAGAGGATGACTGGGGCTTAAGAAGACTAAAATGGCAGCAGGTGGCAAGTATGAACATATCACCCCTATTCATTAAACTCCTGTGGCTCCCTATCACTTCTAGGAACAAACACAAAATTCTAGTTATCATTCCAAATCCTTCTTACTCCAGGCCCTTCCTATATTCCCAGGCTTCTTACACCTTAGTCCCCAACATATGTTCAATGATCCTAACATTGGTCTTCTGACTGTTTCACAAATACCCTCCCTTCTCCTGGCTATGGGCACTGTCTGACTGTCTCACATGCCCAAAACACTCCATCACTTCCCCTACTGACCGTCTTGGATTTTTCTAAGTCCCAACTAAAATTCCTTCTTTTACTAAAAAGTTTTCCTTCTCCTCTCAATTCTAATACCTTCCCTCTGTTAATTATTTCCTATTTACCTTGTATATAGCTTGTACATATTTGTTTGCTTGTTGTCTCTTCGATTAGAATGTCTTTTTTGTACCCCTTGCACTTAGCACAGTGCCTGGCATGTAGCAAGCACTTAGTAAATAAATGTTTATTTGTTATGGGAACAACCTGCTAGTGGCTGCTGGGGATCTAATTCTGTCCAGCAGGAAAGATCCCTTCATGTGAGAGGATGATAACAATACAAGGAGAGTGAAAGACCTCTCACTTCTTCCTTCTTGCCTCCAATGTATTTCATTCCCAATCACAAAATCACAAATCACAGGCTAATCTGCAATTCCTTCAAATATATTGTAATTCACAGCTGTGGGAGCTTTCAGAGAATCAACCTGACCCTTCACATTTAGACATGGTCCTTAACATTTATTGACTGAATGACTTACTGGAAATCAGGAACCAGTTAGGAGTCCATATGTTTTAAAAGTTTTATCAGAGGCATTCTGAAAGTGAGGGAGCATTGCACTGCTGTGTTCAAATAACATATTTAGGAAGAATAAAAGGGAAAATTCCATGGGAATGGTTGGAAATGCAAAGATAAAGTATACTTGTGTGAGGTAAGGGTAAGTGAGGAGAGTCAGGAAGCTATTTAGCAATTTCATAGAAAATGCCATGCCTTACCAAGTACTTTCAATGGCGCCTTTTCTAGATTCACAAGTGCAGTTCCAAAGGGAATGGCTATTGTTGTGAAATTATTGGAATCACTCATCAGCGGACATTCTGGTAGAATGAGATAAAACCTCAATGCCTCAACATCAGGTAAGGAACTAGTCAGTTTTGGAAGAAGATTCTTTTCCAAACTAGCTGCCACCTACATTTTAAACAGAAAATAAAATTTAATTTACATCGGACATTACAAAAAAAATAAAAACCTTCAGTAAAGAAAATAGGAAAATGAAAAAGTATAAGATAAAATCGGAAACTGAAAATCACCATAGTACAACCTGAAAATTAATGGCTAAGTGTTTCAGGAAAATTCACAAAGCTTGAGATATAACTGAGATTAATGTAGCTCCATCTGTGTCACTACATAAGAGCTTAGCTGTTAAAGTTTATTCAGCATTTTAACTATAGCTACGTACAGAACAGCTAAATTGCAATTGCTTTAAAACAAAATCTTGCCACTACTATAACTAGTATTTAAGCTATAATATACAAAAGTATATCATGGTTGAAAGACTATCAAATTGCATACAAAATGGAGAAAAATTACTTAGTAACTTCATGATCATCTTCCTCCAACGCCCTTCCCCCCTAAAACTTAACAGTATAACAAAGAAAAGTATTATAAATCATTTTTTAAAACATTTAAAATGTCGTAAAAAAAAAAAAAAGATCACAGAGTAAGTCTTGCAGGACATATGATGCAAAATAAAAAGCCCTTTAAGAACAAACCTGCTGAGATATCTGAGGATGGTCAGGTTGTATAAGTTTATGAAAGAGAAGTCTAGCAGCATTCATATCAACCCCTGAGTACTTGGAGCCTGTTCTATAGTGATCATCATTGCTAAAAAAAAAAAAAAAAAAAATTAAATAAAAAGATTCTCAGTAGGTAGTGAGAAATCATGTAAGGTTTCTTATTCAGCAATATAATTACATAATTAATGATATTCAGATATAGCAAAAAGTTGGTACTTACCTAACAGCTAAAAAACTGCCATTTAGACAAGCAGCTGAAGAAAAGGTTCCGTCAATCTCACTGAATAAAAATTAACAACACAGATATTGTTTATTCTATCTGTTTGTTCGTAGCATTTATACCTCTCTTCACTATCACAGTGCTTTGAACCTGATGCCCCAATAGTGCAACTGTAAATTATGTTAATGATATTGCTTCATGAGGTACTTACTACCAACTGCCAAACTCTAGAAATTTTACTTTATTAAATTCACATTTTTTAAGAATTGTGGTTTTGTTTATTTTTGGGGGGTTTTTTGCTTGCTGAGGCAACTGGGGTTAAGTGACTTGCCAGGGTCACACAGCTAGGAAGTGTTAAGTGTCTGAGCCACATTTGAACTCAGGTCCTCCTGACTTCAGGGCTGGTGCTCTATTCACTGCCCTCCCGGTTAACTCATTTTCTTAAAACAGCTTTTCTTTAGTATTTTGACTAAGACATATAATATAACAATGGAATAAAGTGCTGGTTTGGGAATCAAGACCTCCTGGGTTTACATCCTACCTCCAGTTTAGCTATTTTGTGACCTTGGAAAAGTAATATAATCTCCTTTTATAAATTCCTAGATCTAAACTACTAACTCGACTGTTCTTTTTTTAACACTACTTCATCAGCTTTTCAAAAATGCTCCAGTTTTGGGGAATGTGGCCTCTAAAACTAGTTTAATAAACAAAATACAAAAAAACATTAAACTCATTGTCAAGATGTGGCAAAGAAATTCTTTTAAAATTTTAACATATGAAATAGTAATAAGATGTGAGACCAACAAATAAGACCAACAAAAGTTGGTCAAATGAAAGGAGACAAAAAAAGATAGTTAAAATCTAGGTTGTGAGGCTACAGAGTACAGAGGGGCATCTAGGTGGCATAATGGATAGAGCTCCACGACTGGAGTCAAGAAGACCTAGGTTCAAATGTACCCTCTAACATTTATTAGTTGTGTGACCTTGAACAAGTCACTTAACCCTGCCTGCCTCAGTTTCCTCATCTATAAAATAAACTGAAGAAGGAACTGGTAAAACACTCATTATCTTTGCCAGGAAACCGCCCCCCCCCCAAAAAAAAAGGGGTCATGAAAAAATGGACGTGATTGAAAATGACTGAATACATAATAGTATAGTGGGATATACTAAATTTGGAGAAATGACACCTAGATTCAAATACTAACCAGCACCTATTGTCTGTATGACCTAGGAAAAAAATCACTTCCTTACTGGGCTTTAATTTCCTAAGAGAGGTTATTGGACTGGGTTCAACCTCGTTCCTGGCATATAGTAGGCACTTAATTTTTTTTCATTGGTTTATTCATCTATTATCCTATGTAAATTATAATTATGGAGTTTTGAAAAGTTTGAACATTCTCTTATTCTTAAGTGATTCTGACAAGGTTCCCTCACTAAATGGAAAATCTCAATTAAAATTGAGTCTACATTTCAGGGATTTTTTTTAGTTGCATACGAGGCATTATGTTTAATCAAGCTAATAATTTTCTTCCTTACTTGGCTATTTCCAACGGAAATCTTCCAGAGGAGTAGCTCAACCATCTCTGAATGAGAGTTTCATTTACGGTCCAGATCTGCTTTGAAGGATCAGGACATCTAAAATCATCTGGTGGCCCAAGGCCCTAAAATGTAAAAGAAGCAGACAAACTCAAAAAAAAAAAAAAAAAAAAAAGAAAGAAAGAAAGAAAAAGAAAAAAGAAAGGAATTGAGCTTAAAAAAAAAAATGAACTACAACTTTACTTGCTACCCTACAATTTAGAACTGACCACAATAAGGCAGAAAAAGATTATCATTAAAGAGTCTGAAGTAAAAAATATTAAAAGGGTTTTGACATGTATATTTCCTTCATAGATCAGAAGGCTTTAAAGGAAAGGAAAAACTCTAGAGCTGAGCCAAGGAAGAAAACAGGGCACCAGGGGAAAAGGAGAAATAAAGCATGGATAAATCAGAGAAGATCTAGAGGACAGCACTCCTTCCTAACAGGAATAAGGCAACTAGATTCAAGCTAAAATTACCACTTCTGGCTCCTTAAGAACCAAAGGAAATTAAGAAATGACCTGCTCTTTTCCCAGTTTTCCCTCCCAGTCCATATGCATTAACAGACACTCTAGCATATTCAATTAACCTCTTTACCTTAATGTAACATGAATTTTTGCTGCCAGTTAGAGAGGCCAGGTGTTAGCTAAATATATAAAAGTTCAGATTAGGGTGGAAGTCAAAACTCTGTCTAAATGTTAAGAAATTTTCCTAACTGGGGGCTCTGAAATATTATGAGCATACTTCTATTTTAATATAAATTCCACAGAGCAGCAAAAGAGGGAAGGGGACCTCAATGACCTTGCAAGCAATTACAAGCACCAGGCTAAACAAATGAGGGAGCTATTCTAAAAAGATATGGCTAATTTAAATCTCCAGGGACAAAAGGGAAAAAGAGAGGTCAGTGACTGACCTACTGGTCAAAGCAACTCCCATAACTACCAGAAAAGCATGTTTGTTTGGTTTTTTTTTAATATTATCGTTAATAACATGCATAAAGCACTTCTCCAAATGCATAAAACATATCTCCAAACACATGGAAGCATGTCTCCAAAATAAGACTTCAAAGAATTTAAAGAATTTTGATAACATTATATGAGCTTGAAAATAGTTTACACAACTATATTTTTACCTGTGGACAAGAATAATGGGAAAAACTTTGGTCACCACCTGAAAAAATTCTCTTAACACAGAAGAATTCTTCACCATCTGTAAAAAGAGTAATATGCAAATTATAAGTTTCTCAAAGGCTGGACCACGGGCACTGTCATTTTTATTGTTCTCTCAAAATTTAGCACTGTGTCTTAGAGATAGAAGGCACTCAAAAACCTATTAATAGCAATGTAAACACTACATAAGTTCTTCAAAAGTTGGAGTAAAAAAGGAATAGGAATACAGTATGCAAGAGAAATGAAGAAGGGGGAGAACATATGAACAAATGAGTGCCTTATCCTGAAAAAAAAAAAAATTACCTCAGGATAGCTGAGCAGAACTAGAGAAATATAACAAAAGTAACAATGTTCACTTTATTTTCTAATAAAAAGTGTTCCTTTAGTAGGAATTTTACATTTGAAATGTAACAGGACTTTTTTTTTTCTGAATTTGCAAGAGAAATAGCATTCAAGTAATTTTTTTTTCCATCAGAATCCCTACAGCAGAATCCCTGTCCTTCAGTCACTGCAGGATTTATTAAACATGTATTAGGAATTGTGCTAACATAAGTTTAAAAAACAACAACAACAACTAATTTTCCCCCAGGCCTGTAATGTCACCAATGCAAAAAACAATTAGTGAGGAAAATAGTATCAACTAAGACTAGCAAATGTTCTTAAACTTGTAGTTTGATGAAGCTTACCAGGTTCGGTTATTTGTCTGAGGACAGTCTTCCTAACTCAGAGGGAAGCACACCTTCTAACTTTTAAAAACAGCTATATTTCCCTCAAAAGGCCCATAAATGTCATGAGACTAAAAAGGATAAATGGAGAATTCTAGAGAAAAAGTTAAGTCTGTCTAGCAATTATTCATCTGTTACTTTATCTCCAAATTTTATCATTGCCATAAAAAGTTATGGATTCTTTTCATATTGCAGAAAAAGACTGGGGTAGAATCAACAATGTCAACTACTGGGTCCCGAGACTTTACCCTCATGACTAGTTTAAAGCTCTGCAATAATAATTTACAACATCATGAACATAAATTTATATCACAATTACATTACATGTAGATGGGAATTCACTGAGTGAATTGTAATCAGCAAATTCAACTTGTATAATATTTTGTACCTTTAAAGTACTGATATATTAGTTAATTTATTTAATCTTTACATCAACCAAGTGAGCTAGCCAAATAGCCTGAGTCTTTTTAATCCCATTTTCACAGACAGGAGAAAAGAGAAAAGCTAAGTAACTCACTCAATGAGTCAGTGATATAGCAAAGGCCAAAATCCGCGTCTCCTGATCACTCCCTGCCCCCCACCAAACATACACTAAGTTTTTGTATATCATTAATCAGGATTTCTCAAAGGGAATAACAAAATAAATGTTTATAAAGTACTGTTTTTCAAGGAATTGCCTGCAATGTAAATACTGTTAGCTGTACTGTACAACCAAAGGTAAGTTTTTAAAATTAATTTTTAGAGTTGAATGTTGAATATAATGGGCTCAATCACTGAAAGACTGATTTCAATATTACAGAATGGAACGGATTTATTACTAAATGTAATGCTAAATGGCTAATACTAAATTTTAATAGCCAATTACTTGATTCCACAAATTTTATTTTGGATGCATTAAAACAGGATCAAATATCTTTACTATAAAAATCAAAATCCCTGATCTAGTTTTTTAACTTCAGACTTCACAAAAACTTAGTTCAAGGATTGTTTCCCAATTTACAATTTCCTTTCTAATTTTAGATGGCATGGTTTTGTTTGTGCGAATTTTAATTAACCAGAAGGGTCCAGTTATTCTTCTGGGATCCTCTCTAACCCTTGTCTGGCCCTGAATTCTTTCTTTACCCATAGGTACAATGGTAATTTCTTTCTTGATCCTTTAATTTGTTGAGGATATGACTTTTTCCACCCAAATCATAGAGCCACTGGGAACTTATCCTAGTAAATGGTACAACATCTGCCAAACTGCCTTAGTTTTCCTGGCAGGTCAGTGAATTCTAACTTGTTCTCACTTTGTGTTTGGCTCAGCATGTTTTCCTGATGCTTCTGCTTTTTCTCTTGGCTTAGCATTCTCACCTGCTGAAACTCTTACAACACAGCTTTGTCCAGCCCACTAACTGATGTCTGCATCCATCCCCATCCCATACAATGCATTCCTATCCTACACAATGCATAGCTGGCCTGGTTGTTCATTCTGCAGTGGAATAGATATTACAATATTACCTCAAGAATTCCAAGATATATTGCTTTCAGGGAAGATCAATATGATTATTTATTGTAACCATGCTGTTCCAACTGAATTATAGAGAAACTGCAGCAAAGCCAGTTAGGCTAATAGCTGCCGCCTTATTTCATAATGAATAAGGAAGACTAATACCATTAAAATAAAAAACAGCATGTAACCATCTTTACATTTGTTAGAGAGAAAGTATAAGCAAAATAGCAGCCTTTGATATGTCAAAAGAATAAAATTTACCTATTCAAGGAACCTTTGATACTATTTACCTAAAAAAAAAAAAAAACACCCTTATAATATAAGAATTACTTTGGATGAAGGTCATTAAGACTACTTCACAAATATAGCAATTTAAATCTTGCCTCAAAAAAGAGAAAATTATGATTCCCTTTAAAGGTTACCAAGTTTCATCTCAGGAGACAATCTACCACATTTTCATATTTGGCTTCAAGTAACATAACTGAAAGAAAATTTCATTCAAAGAGATTCAGAGACATGGAAAAAAGAATGAGAAACAATTTTGAAATGATAAAAGCAGGTCTAAGACATAAAAGACAAAAAAGCACTGTGTAGTATCTATTCTCAAATTAATGACCTAATTTCATAATGACACACTTACCACTTTCTGGTAGACATTTCCCACTGTAAGGGAACCAATTTCCTTTCACAGTGAAAGGGCTTTTTCTATTGCTTGTTGAACCAGTTCCAAGTTGCCCATTGCCACCAAGCCCAAAAGAATAAATTCTTCCTGACGAAGGAACAAAAGCAGAAGTGTGCTGCCTAGGGCAAAAAGATACAGGAAAAAATATATAGATTTAATATATTACCCTCTAAATAATTTTTTCTGGAGGATGCAATAGTTAAAAAACAAAAAAAGTTATACTGATTAAGGCACCAAACAGGTTAAGAAGTTCTTTAGAAGGCATCTTTCAATGATTGCAATCAGGGTACATTTTCACAGTTATATAGCTTATTGAAACGTATAAAGAATACAAGATCCCACTAGATGTAGAATGTAAATATCTTTAAGGTAAAAGTTTTTTTGTTGTCATCTTTGTATGTTCAGTGTAAGACCCTAAAGTTGATCAATAAGCATTTATAAACTCCTTACCAGTTGGGATACATAGGGTGTTCTGGAGGACTAGCAGCACTTTTGTGAGAGAGCTTGCTAAATCCTTTTCAGAGGGGATCATCTACCTCTGATATCCAATTAAATCACCCAGCTTTCACCTGTGGCTCGAAAAAGCTGTAGCAACCAAAACTCAGCAAACTATCTAGGAAGACTAAACAAGGCTGAGGGTAACCAAAAGATCTCAAACTCACTGATGAATACTTTAAGAACATATGATGACTTCTCCCAGTGGAATGTGTGGATCAGAACAATTTGTTTCAATGGCCATGAACGTGGCTGAAGCAAGCACCCCATAGCACCTAGAATTTGGTTAGACAGCCAAGATGTCAAGGTCAACCACTACATTGAGGGCTATCATCAGGCACCTTGATTTTTGTCCTGCCACTAGACTTTGATGACCCAAGAAGAATGAATGAGGCTGATAACTTGATACAACTCTGTCTCCCTTAAATCCAATTCACTCACCATTCAAGATATCACTCAAGACACCCCTGGCACTAAAAGCAAAGGACAAATAACAATCACCATGAGAAACGCACTCTGCTAAATGCTGAGGATACAAAAGCAAAATTGCCCTCCTCCCAAGGAACCTTACACTCTACCCACTGTCCATTGCACACAGATGGCATTAAATGGATGTTGAAATGAATATATTAGATTTTATAGAACAAAACACAGCTTTAAAGATTCTTAACCAATGAAGGCTCCTTCATGTGTACATTATAACTAAGCATGATTCCTTGATAGATACGACCAGAGAAATAACCAAGATTCATTCATCTTCTTATCGATGTCAAGGAAAACATAGGAAAAAGGAGACACATATTTGCTAAAAATATGCTTATCACTGTTATACAAGATACCCTGAGAAGTGTCCAAATTGAGGAGCATATTGGGCTAACTGCATCAAACCACAAAATATTATAGGACCACCTTAAATTAGATTCATGACAACTCAAAAGAGACCGGCATAATCTACATACAAAAACCAAATAGATGAAGAGTGTCTCTTCTATGGCTTGAAGTTGGCCAATAATCAAAAAGCATTTACTAAGTGCTTACTAAGCACCAAGACACAAAGAAAGGCAAAAATGAACAGGGCCCCAAGGAGCTGAAATCACTACAAAGATCTTAGACAAGCAACATAAATTGATAATGAGCTACATTTATTATCAAATAATAGTAGTTAAATTGAATTTGTGAAACTGTATGATACTCAACCTGTTTCAATAGCCACTCCCCCCCCACCTCCAATCTATTTAGTACCAGAATTCTTTCAGGGTCATTTTATGACTGAATCACAGAATGTTAACATCTCAGCACATAACCCAGTGCTTGGCAAAGCAAAGAAATAGGCTCTTAATCAAACAAGTGCTGACTGAACTATAAAGGCAACAGGGAAAACATATGGGTACTTTTAAGCATGTGGACACATTTCACCAGATGTGTGATAGGCACGTGTGTCCAAGCAAAACTGCATAAAAGACACCCAGAAAATTTACAATCTGAGGGGGAAGTGGACCAGCCATACAACATAACCACAAAATTACAGATATGGAGCCCAAGTAAAGTATTGGCATCCAGGGAAGAGTAGAAGACGTTGAGAAAGCTTTCCTGTATACTAGGTAAATTCCTCCCTGGAGGATTTACAAAAAATGAACAAGAAACACACAAAATGAGAAAGTGTGGATGGGTTGCAAGGAGCTTGAGAGAGCTCATATTGGTGATATTATGGATACCATAAAAAAAAAAAAAAAAAATGTGGAGGAGAGGATGACTATTGTCATGAGGCAGCAGGTAAGGAGAGAATCAAGGTAAAAGGTAAAATAAATTTGTCTCAACAAGATGAAAGATTGACTTTTCTTCTGAGACTGATAATCTTGAGAAATCAAGGACAAGAGCAACCCCCCCCCCCAAAAAAAAAAATCTTCAGAGAGTCTTAATCTTCTCAATGAAGCAGGAAGTTATCATCTCCTTTAAGTTATTGGGAGAGGGGAGGGACAACCACTAAACATTTGGGAATCTGAAGAGGAAAACATGGAACAGTAGTGGTAAATCACAAAGCTGAGAAGTAAGAATATAATAGAAGGGCTAAACAGCCCTAAAGTAAAGGTGATTCAGTACATGTGAAATTACTCAATATTGTAACTTTCACCAGAGATGCTTAGCAGCTTGGAAGAACTTGTAGGGGCATAAGACAGAATTATTACTCTAGGTTAAGGATATATCAGGAATTATGTTCTGAGGAAACTGTACTAGCCATTTAGTTCAACCTAAACTCAAAAAACAATTTCAAAAGAAATTCCTACTAGAACATACTAAGGAAGCTCTCCAGCTTCTGCTTGAAACCCAACAATGAATAAGAATGCATCACTTCCTGATATAACTCTTTCCACTTTGGGACAGCTGTAACTATTAGAAAAGTTGTCCTGACAATAAAACTAAATTTGCCTATTAGTAACCTGTACCCGCTATTCCTGATTCTGCTCTATGGAATCAAACAGAAAGTCTAATTCTCTTCCAATACAATCATTAAAATAGACCAAGAAGTTAAAGCTGGGGATGGAGATAAAATATGCTATAATTCAAGAGATGGACTGGGGGAAGAAGAAAAGACAAAAGGATTAAATGTCATAAGAAAGGCAAATTGACTTCTCTTAAGTGAAGGTGTGGGTCAAGTTGAAGGATAGAAGATTAGAAGTAAAAGTAGATTGTAAGTAGAAGCCAGTTCAGACCCTCTGATAAGATTTCTCTCCCAGGGGACAAAGAGGATCAAGGTGCTATTCCCACAGCATAAGGCTAATATAGGGTAGAAAAGGCTGTTAGAAAAAAATGGCGTAGTCCCAGTTTAAAGATTTTAGACATGAATATTAATGTACCCAAGGAGAATTTAAAAGGTTTAGCCAAAAAGACTGAAAGCAGAATGCTAATGTCACTCAAGAAACTGGAAGACTTATGTGACATCAAAGGTGATTACTTCTCGATGAGGAGAGGGTAAAATAAACAGAATCATGAAGTTTGAAGGAAGAAAAATGATTAAGGCATTGTGAATCAAACAACCACAAGCATTTATTAAATAGACAATTCTATGTCAAATACTATGTTCCTTGCTGGAGACCCAGAGACAAGAATCATTTTCAAGGGCTAGAGAAAATAATCTGTGAATTCACACTCCTGACAACTGGGAGAAGGCAGAGGGGGACAAGAAGCATTCACTAGTAAAGTGGTCTACAAGTGGGCTTTTCCTCAAAGAAAAGGCAAATTTCCATTAATGTAAGGATACAGTAGTACTGAAAAAATTGCTTGATGAGGCAGTATATATTTTAAATTTAATTTTAATATTTTTGTTATTGTCCAATCATTTCAGACATATCAGACTCTTGGCCCCATTTGGAGTTTTCTTGGCAAAGATAGTGGAGCGGTTTGCCATTTCCTTATCTAACTTACTTTACAGATATGAAAACCAAGGCAAACAGGGTTAAGTGACTTGCTCAGATTCACATAGCTAGTAAGTATCTGAGGCTGAATTTGAACTTAGGTCTTCCTGAATCCAGAGCATGCACTCTATCCATTGTGCCACATAGCTTCCTAGATTTCTAATATTACATAAATAATACACATAATAAACTTTTTTGTCTTAGACTGGGATACAAAGATGATGGAGGAAAAAAAGAGAAATATGCTGCAGGAGTATAAACACCAGGATTCTGTTCTCCAATGTACTTTACCGTCCACAAGCAATCTGTGTGACAATGCTTCCCATAAGTTCAAAAACTTTTCTGGGGTTTATCTCATGACTGGTCGAGTTATGCCCCAACTGACCATAGCCTCCAGCTCCGAATGTAAAGACCCCGCCTTCCTGGAAAAAATACAGAGTACCCAATTCATTACACAAGGACCATACCTTGCAAAAATAAGTTTCCTTAGTGAAATTCAATTTTTCCTTCCTATGTCTTCCCTACAAGATAGTATAATGCAAAGATATCAATTTCAAATATTTTATAATAATAATTTACTTACAGTCTTGGAATGAAGGCTAGTGGTACAAGCATACAGTTACTGCTGTTTTATTAGTTTATTCATATAATTACAAAATTATTCTGAAAAATATAATTTTCTAAAAAAGATGAAAACCCTTATTTTTCTTTGGGCATTTTCTTCTATAATCATTACACACACACACACACAGAATTCATTATATGTCTACTACACCTTAAACTAATAGAGCTTTTATATTTTCACAACACAAATATATCTCTAAAATTAGAACACCAGGAGCACATGCATCAAATTATGCAAATGTTATTTTTATGTCACTGAAAAAATTTTTCAGAACCTATTCATCATAATTTATTATAAATTCTATCAGAAGGAAACAGTTACATTCTCAATTTAAACCTAAGCAAATGAAGTCATAATTTTCTTCTCATTCCACATTATTACAAATGGTACACAAAAATTATAAATTCAAATTGAGCAATTTTGCTTTTTTGATTAGAACCACTCTCAGTAACAGCTTTATATCGTTCAGCTGCAAAAATATGCCATCAGCTAGCATTTCTACATGAATGACAATAATACACCTTGATTATCCTCATATTTTCCAATTCTGCCGATAACTAACAGATATTGCCAAAATTTTTATTTGACTGATTTGTTTTATAAAAACCTACTGAGAATGAATGTTTATAATCAAGCAAAAGCTTAAGAAATAAAATTTTGTAGTTTAATAGCAGTTAATTTGCAATTGGTGCTTTGTGTATTTTAGACATCTTAGATCGACAAATATTTGTTAATGATTAAGAATACTATTCATTGTAAATCAATTTTTTAAAGTCACAAATCACTTCCAAATAAGAGGGAATATGAAATTCCAAATTCTAATGAGCACTTCATCTTCCTAACCATGTTTATCCTACAATGGAGAGCAAGAAAAAAAAAAAAAAAAGACAAATAAACACTCTGATTTCAAATCTGGTAGATATAAGACCTTGCCAATTCTCTTACAGACATAAACAATACTACAATAGTGACCTTGAGAAGATTTGGGAGATCACATCAATTTTTTCTTTGTGCTTAACTGCTGATCTCTCTATCAGACCAAGCAGCACTGACACTGAATTAGCACTCACCCTAAGACAGGGTGCTCCTTCCAGGTCAGGGTTGAAGCCACTGGCAAGATTGTGTGAGGAAAGCTCATATTGTAACTGCTTGCACAATACTTGGCCTGTGGATAATAGAGGGCTTCAGTTTCCTCTGCTACTTAGTGTAAAATATTTATAAGCCAAATGGATGCTAAATTAAAACAATACACAGCTGTAAAGTATAATTTGGAGTTAATCTATCCAGCATGGCAAGCCACAAAGCACTGGAAAGGAAGCCTTAACACTGAAAAGTTTATGTCTCAGCAATATTTAACATAAAAGTTATAAAATTATCAACAGAACATATCAATGTAATGTCATGCTATCAGTTTTTCTTTTTTTAACACAAAACTCTGCCAACTGAAAGAGAATAAAGACAACTGTTGAAAACTAGCATATATAATAATCTGCTTCATTACTGATAGCAATTAACAACCACCACATTCACATTTTAATAAATACGACACTGAAAACAGTTTCTATTAAGTCCAAGAAGTGTCCTGATTTTATAATTACTACATAGAGTATAAGATTGAATGCAACAATTTTATAAGTTTTATACCTTAGTAAGAGCTGCTGTATGGTCTTCTCCACAACAAATATAAACTATTTTCTGTGATCTTAGTGACTTCAGCAAATTAGGAACAAATCTATCTGAAAATTTAAATAAAAAAATCAATATATTGTTAAACATCTAATCATGTGTTAAAATTATTAATTTTAAAAATTAAACTAAGGTTTAATTTGTTTACTTGATTTTTAAAAATTTGTTTTACTTGTTTACTCTTATGGGAACATACAGTGAATTAACAATAATAGCTAACATTTATATGGCACTTGCTATGTACCAGGAATGGTACTTAGTAAACACTTCACAATTATTCTCTTATCTAATCCTCGTAACAACCCTAAGAGGTAAATATTATTATTCCCATTTTATAAGAGGGGAAACTGAGGGGAACAAAGATTAAGTAATTTTCCTAGGCTCACCTAGTTGGCAAGTAGATGCTATTATTACCCCAATTTTACAGATGGGAAAATAAGGCAGGAGCTAAGTGATATGCCCTAGGTCACACAGTTAGGAAAGATCAAGGTCAGATTTGAACCCTGGTTCTTCTAGACTCTAAACCCGGCACTCTGAGAATGCGCCACTTCTGTGCCTAATAAATGTCAACTATTTTGCAGGAGATACACTTTTAACAAACTTCACTTTGTCCCACAAAGTGTCCATTTACTTAATTAGTGGCTTACTGATACCAAGTATTGCTGGTGATCAACAATCCAAATGCCACCTTGTCAGATGACCATCAAAACTCATGAACAGCGGCAGCCAAATGGTACAGTGGATAGAGTGCTGGCCATGTAGCCTTGAGGACCTGAGTTCAAAACCAGCCTCAGATGAGCAATTGGCATTTCCTTAATAGCCACATTCACGAGGAGCAAAGGTGAGATGAGAACTTCAGCTCTGTGATTGTCACAACTCAGTGTTCTCTATACTGTCATATCATGACTTCTGGCAGGTATGTGATCTTACAGAATAGACTAGAAAGATTGACTCAGAGGTTTGTATTCTTTCACTAAGCATGTCTTCAAGGTAGAAGGAAAACATGGGAACCTACCATTTTCATCATTAAGACCCAGCTGACCAAACTTGTTCCGTCCCCATCCAAAGATAGCTCCAGAAAGAGTGAGAACAAAACTGTGGGCTCCGCCTGCGGCCACTTGAGTAAAAGGGATTCCAAGCAAGGACTTGATCAACTGTGGGGAACTCTGCCTTTTCAACTCAAAGCCTAAACCCAACTGGCCATGCTTATTCTGTCCCCAGGAAAAAACTTCACTTCCTGTAAAAGAAAAATAAAAGTTTAAATTTGTATGAATTATATCAAAAAAAATTTTATTTAAAGTTTCGTCAATCAACAAATCGTTCCTTCTCATCTTTTATAAAGTATAAGCTCTCGGAGTGCAGGGAATACTTCAATCTTTGTCCTTGTGTCTCAGCATCTGGCATATATTAGGGAAATGTCTGTTGAACTGAATGAAACTAAATACACAGGAGGAGTTGCACTGATTATTACTCTATTGATTTAGTCCTAATCACACTTAAAATTCAAAAGGAAACATAAGATGGTGACTGTTTAGTTATCTGGTTAGATGTGCTGTTTTGGTGCTACCCTAACAAGTTACAAAGTATGGTTGAGAATTTTTTTTATTTACCCTTAGTTGCTGGGAAAGGACAAAAAAGAAACACTCCTAATACAAAATTTCAGATGCTTTCCTGTAGATGATGGTGCTAGGAAGCACACCATCCAAACAATGCAACTCTGCAGAAAGGGATACCATCATGAATCAAAGCATCCTCTGATTATATTGGCTACAAAATTAAAAATCTAAAGATAATTATAAGGAGATGTCCAGATTGCTCATTAAAAACTTTTTAATATTTAATAAAAAAAAAAAAAACTAGGTTAGTGTGCTAATTTTGTATATTTCATATCCATTAAAGTCAAACTAAAAGGACTTCTACAGGACACTATTGTTTCTTTTAAAGACAACAAAACAAATCTTTAGTTTAGAGGTTTCACCAATTTAACATCCCCTCCTCCCTCCCTTCACAGTTGCTCCTTTTAGATGCAATCATGCTCTAAGTAGATATATATCACAAATCATTTACTTTAGCAGCAAGTGTCAAGTGTATTTTATTCTACAGGGATCAAAAATTAATACCTTCATAATGTTGGCAAATACCTTTCTATGATTTTAACTATAAGTTGGTTTTAATTCATCACCTATTTTGGTCAGATAATTCAATTTGGTTATCTTGTGTAGATGCGTTCTCCTCCCTCCCCCCACCCCAATAGATTTTTTTCCTTCTCTCAAAAAAACATGTTCTAAATAAGTCCAACATTTTCTTTTTTTTTTTTTGACTTAAAAAAAATTTTTTTTTTTTATTAAGTCCAACATTTTCAAGGTGGCTAGATTAATTCTACTCATAGTAAGCTACCTGACTCTGAATTTGTTCTAAAAAAAGACAGTCTAGATCTCGAGGCCTGGCAAGATAACACAGTGAAAAGACGCTGAGTTCCAGCTCTGCCCGCTGCCAGGATTTGGCTATCCTAGACTCATAAATTTAAAACAAGAAGGTAACTTTGAGATCCATCACCTGCCCAGAGCAGCAGGTGACACCACAGCTCCTGCCGCCAAACCCACCCCTCTTTCCATTAGGCCACACTGCTTTTTTTCTTAGCTTATAATACTAAAACAATAATCCCTACATTATCTAACTCAAGAGTAAACATTCAGGAAATCTTAAAATGCTATGTAAGTAAGAGTAATTAATGATAGGTGGGTGCCCAAACTCTAACTTCTAATAGATGATAAAAAATAAACACACAGCAAGTACTCTTCTCTCCATTTATGTCTAAACCAATACTGAAGAAACACAGCAGAGAAATAAGAAAAGTCTTAACTCGTTGCACTTCTCTTTTCCCGCAAAATGGAACTATTAAGTAGAATGAGAATCTTAAAAAAACCAAGTTAGTAATTGGGAATTTCAGTAATCCATTCTAGAATAGTTAAATTCCTTCAAGCAGAGATAGAAGAAAATTTCTAGATAAATTAAATTTTTTAAGGAACAAATAGTTGTATAGACATGTTAAGAAATTATAATGAGTTTGGTTCTTAAAAAAGAAAAACATTGATATAGGAGGTGTGAATGTATGAATCACTTTATACAGTAATCCTAAACAACAAATCATGTTGTCATTGTCATGTCATTTCCTATGATGACATGATACGCTAGTTTAGGATCAGTCAATGATGGCCCATGGACCACATTCAGTTTGTTGCCTCTTTCTGCTCAGTCCACATGGTTTTCATATTTTTAAAATTGTATGGGAATAGTCATTTCCATATTCTCTATAGCGGCTATGAGATCACAAGGCAGTTACATGATTACAAAATAGAATGTAGATGGTGTTTCTCATTCCATAACATCTCATTTCAGATCTGCATTAACTAATGAACATTTACAATCAATTTTGACCATAGGGGATTTTAATTCTGAACCCCAGTTAAGCAAAATGTTATTTTCCCCAAAGAGAATTCTATTCTTCTCTTTAGTAGACTTGTGTGACATGTACATACAAAAACATTATAATTACTGTCATCAATGAATTTCAATTGAGTCAATAAATATTTTTAGAAATGTTTTCAACCTTGTTATACAGATATCTACATGTTATCCTTGATTTTGCCTCTTGATTTGCAAAGTCTAAAATATTTACCAGTTCTTTACAGAATAAGTTTGCTGATCTCTGTGATTACTCAATTTTCACAAAGAGATGTTATGACAAAATTCTATTATAAGAGGAAAAAAATGAATGTAAAATATAGGTCAGCCTAAAGAATGACGAAACTACATTGCACTGGAAGGCCAGGAAAATGCATAATTTTATATATTTAATTGTTGATTTTAATGAATGTGTACATAGAAAAACTTACATTAGACTGTTTGTATGTCTTCATAAACATCACTCATTCACTCCACAATGAATTAATGTCAAGAGTGATAGATGCATGAGAGATCTCAAATATATTTAATGGGCCAATGTGATCAAATAAGATGACCTTCCACTATCATTTATTTTCTCTTTTCCAAATATCTTTATGTTGCCCTCCAAGACCAAAATCCTAGTTTAATAGTGATAATATTTAATAGTGTCTTTATGTAAGAGTAGCTCAATCTGACAGCAAAAATGAAGCGATTTTTCTCTGTGCTAATAATCAAAATTGGGTAAAACCAACTGTTAACTCAGTTGGACAAAGTTGTAGTTTGATTCAGTCTGTTTAGCAATACCAAAAATGATAGAATTTTTTCTCTTGTTCAACCCAGACAGATGTGTGACACCTATCTTCTTAATGAATAGAAGTGGTATATAATTTTGATTACCTGGGAAGCATTATCTTTAGTGATGCATTCCTTGAAGAAACAACTGTTTAAAAATCTGACAGTCAGTCAGTCACAAGCTTTTGGATTTAAGCTGTTTTGGAACATCAAAGAAATAATCCATAGATTAAACAGATGGGTCTTCTGCCAGTGTTCACCACATTATTATACTGATGTGAAACACAGACCCTGTGTTGCCTTTAAATATGGAAGTTTGATGAATTTAACACATAGACCCTGAAGAGTTAATAAATTTATAATTGGCAAGATGAAGAATGTGACTGAAATGGCACATCACCAAAAGGTCATTATGATACTATCAGTTTCATTAGATTGATATTTCATGAAGGAAAGACATTCAAATTTTCTCTTCATTGTTTCCAGCTCAGTCAAAAAAAAGTATGTCAAAAACCGCCTTAAAGGGGAATATCAGGTCATATAACATCTGCCCTCATTTGTGGATATCTGTAATAAAAATGAGATCCACATGGCAAAATATGCTCTGACTTTTCCAAAAATGTTGTCCCTAAAAAAGCAAGGACTAAGAGAAAAACCAAAGCAGGCAAAGTATTGATGACAAAGTTCTAATGTTACATCAGTGGGAAGCGCCTTGGTCTTAAGAATGAGTTTTTCTCAGAACAAATAAGCTACCCACAAGATTTATCAAATAATGCCTCAGTACATTTATTCCCTGCAACTATAAAATAAGAATAATGATAAAACAAATAACAACAACAACAAAAAGAAACTTACCTTTTGAGAGTGCAAGGGAATGATAGTAACCGCAAGCAATCTGTACTATCTGAATATCTGTCAAACTTTTAATATTTCTAGAAGGGGGTAAAAGAGAGTTTAATCAAATATAGAAATACATAACTATATGTTCAAATGGCATGTCAGGCACTTTCTCATATTGTGATCAGAGCACATATTTCCTAAAGTTAGTCAAAACAAGAAAATACCCTGAAAAGCCAGCATGGATTTAAACAAAGTATACTTATATCCATTCTCTTTCCCTCATACTGTCACCTGACCTAATTCTGCCAAATAAAAGTCTAGAGCAAGTCAATGCTCATAATTTTCAGGAAGGAAGATGTTTACCAATCAAATACTGAGTAGGAAAAAGTAGGGAAATTATTTTAATTACACAT
Organism: Sarcophilus harrisii; assembly: GCF_902635505.1. Lineage (NCBI taxonomy): Eukaryota > Metazoa > Chordata > Mammalia > Dasyuromorphia > Dasyuridae > Sarcophilus > Sarcophilus harrisii. The sequence continues at coordinate 634,646,568 of NC_045427.1, read as the reverse complement.
TCTGTATTATAAATATTTGTTTTTAATTTAATGGATACATCTTATAACTAAAAAGTTACTACTAAGCTATGAGTGGTCCATAATTTTTACAATTTAGGAATGGATCTTCTCATAGAAATTTTTCTTAATTCAAAAAATGTCATTTCTGTGCAACAAACAAAATGACAAAAGACTAGCAGCAGGAAATATGTACATGAACGTCTATGTTTAACTAAAAATGTCTAATATAAGATATTACTCTACACTGCCCCAAGTCCCTAAAACAGTTGATTTTAGTTGCGAAAGAGAACTAATGGAAAGGTATTAACATTTTTCTATGTACTTAAAAACATTATTTATTTAATCATGTTGTACACTGGACTAAAGTGAATTGAATTCATCAAATGGACTGTTCACTTACATTATGAATGCCAGCAAATATTTCCACTGCCACAATTAACTGGATCAGATTAAAAAAAAAAAAAAAAAAAAAGCCTAAAATATATGTATTTGGAGGCTTCAGCATTAACCTCTTATTAAAAAATTTAGTCAAAGGAACACCTAAAATTGGTCTGCAACAGCATCCAATGAATAAAGACTTTCATTCCAAAAGTTACGCCCTAATTTTAAGGTAATTTGCATGCTACTTTCTTTATCATGCACTTTATAAATAATAACTGGGGAAAATACTTTCCTATTGATTATTTAAAAAAAAAAAAAAAAAGTTTTTTCCCTGGGATGCTGTTTAGTCTTATAGTTGAGTTTTAAAAACAAAGCAATTGTGTATTTAGTTATTTTCACTAGAACAAAGACAAAACCCAAATGGCTACAGTGGAAAGATCAAATGGATCTACCCACTACCATTTTAGATCTCTTGTGTGTGAACAGAAAACTGCATTTACTAAATCAAATACTCTCTTGTGGGAAACAGGGATACATTTTTAGTTGCTAAAAGTTTTCTGTTAAAACTCTTAAGTACTTTTAATTGAATAACAATTTAAAAAACCTTCTAAAATAAATTACATTATTTCCTACTTATTAATTAACTGTGTGAGAGAAAGAGCTAAGCTAGCTTCTCAAAGCATTTATCTCACTTCTGCTTTTTATTCAAGTAAATTTATTCTTCCTTCTCCATAAATTATATGACAGGACCTGTCATTTAGATATTTTTATTTAACATTTCTTTAAAAGTATCGTTTGGAAATTATGAAAATCCTTCATTCCAACAATTAATTTTTTTAGATAACAACTTTAAAAATTCTTTAGGTCAAACTTTTTTTAAAAATCAAATTCAAAATGAGCTGTTTGCTTCTTAAAAGAAAAACCTTCTAATTTTTACATTTGTCAATCCTCTTCAAACTACTAAAATCTATAATTTCCAATTTAAAACAAATCACATATTGGTACATTAAGTATAGTAATAATAAAAACACTGAGGATTAAATAAAATTCTAACAAATGAACCCACAAAATTCACATTAATGGTTTTGCCAGTAATTACTGACAAATAGTCTGAAACGCCTGTGATAAGACATAATAAAAACTAAGCAATCTCTTGCTAGATGATATAAGACATTTATGTAGCTTTAAAGGAAGGTTTTATTTTACCAAATAGTTAACAGAAGCTATTTTGAAACTATGAAATAATATCTTCAATTTTTTGTTTTCATAAGGAAAAATCTATTTCTTCATTTGGGAAAAGATATTATTTCAAATATTAAACATAGGTTGAAACTATGAAAGCAGTATTTTTAGGTAAGAGTCAGTTCCATCTGAATGGCAGCAATAAACAGTCATAATCCTCAGGAATGCCATATATCATCTAAGTCAGAAAGCTCTACATTAGCCACAAAACCAAAATCTGTAAAATCCAACTTTTCCCAAGGTTTTTCTTAAAATATGAGTGTGAAAATTCAGATTTTAAGCCACTTATTTTGAACTATTATTTTAAAACTAATTAAACTAATATTTTTAAGAACACATACCATTTGTATACTATCCAAATTCATTGTTTCTTCAAAATTCCTGATTTCCACATATACCCTCAGCTGAAATTAGAGAAGATCTACTAACAGAATTTAGCAAATGATCTCCCAAATGCATATGGAAGCATTTTTAATACTAAGTAGCACTGAATTCAGTTGCCTTCCAAAAGAAACCCTTATCTAGCAAAACCTGTGATCTGAATAAATATAGGAAGAAAGTCATCCTGGATTCTCTCTTTTATTAAATTCCTTAGTTTAATGAAGAGTCCAAATGCAGTGTGTTGTTAATTTCTTAGGCTGACTTTAATGCAACAGTGGCCACTAGGAACCCATTCAACATTTCTCTTGCCTCTTTTGAAAGGTTTCTAAGCATTAATGTTCACTTGAGATTTAAATATCTTCTCTACCTCTTGTCTGTATAATAAAAATAAAAGTGAATTAAAGAAAAAAAGATATAGTTCTACCCCCAGCTCTGAAACCTAGGTGACTCAGGGCAACTTTTCTGTCACTCAGGCTGGTCACTATTAAATGGAGACAATACTACTTTTGGCTACCTCATGGGGCTGCTCTTGGAATTAAATGAGAAAAATGAAAGCACTTTATAAAATGAAATTGAAAAAAAAAATTTTTTTTAAAAGGTTGTATTATTGTTCATGTGGTTTAATTTAACACTAAATAGAAAAAGTATTGATTCATGTGAGCTACTGGTAGCTTAACAATAATACAGTTTAAATTATCTTTACGTGAATAAAGAACTTTTTATATTGCTTTAGTACTGCTATTTGATATTGCTAGGATGATCTTTTATAAAAAATACCCGGCAAAAATTTGAGTAAACTTTAAGATGAATTTAAGTCAGGAAAAATAGCAAAACATCCAAATAAATCAAAGTTTATTAGTAAGATCCATTAAAAATTAAAACACTAGGAATAACTTAGTGTCATGAAGTTTAAAGCCATAGACTTAAGATTCTCCCCAAAGGTATTTCAGATAAGAATATGAAAAAGAAGAGAGTTCATAAGTATTACATTCAATTTCATGCAATTTTCAAAACTGCTTCCTTGTCTTGATTTTTTTTCTTATTACTTTTCAACCCTTAATTTATCCAGTTCAATATAGAAATGAGAATCTGAAGAAAGAGGATTATTTTTGGCTCCTACTTTTAGAGCTGTCATCATCTAGTCCCACTGCCTCATTTTACAAATAAAAAACAGACTAAGAGAGGCTAAATGACTAATCCTCAGTGAGACAGGCAGTGAGGGAGGAGACCAACGGATGTAACCTTGCACACTATTCATTGTACCATGTTTCCTCCCTGATGAAATGCAGGAGGGCTAAGAAGAACTTACCCTTTTGTAGAAACTTAGGCCACAGCTTAAGTGTGGTTGGGAATTTTGGCTCAGCTTTAATAGCTCAATCCCTGGGTGGCACTGAGCCAGTCACCTTATCTCTCCAGACTGTCTCCTCATCTATAAAATGTGAGCAGGGGGCAGGGTAGGAAGGAATGAGGTGATATCTCATTTCCTTCCAGTTCTATGATCCTATAAATCCCATATTCTGCATATAAAAAGAATCTAGCAATAATATGGAATGAGGAAGACACAATCAAAGGTACGATTCAGAAGAGGATGTAAAGATGAAAGAAAAAGAAAAGGAAAAGAGGAGCTGAAGAACAGCCACTAAAAATGCTGCCACAAATCACTTTGAAAATATTGAGCTAGAGAGGGCAGTTAGGTGGTGCAGTGGATAGAGCACCAGTCCTAAAGTCAGGAAGACCCAAGTTCAAATCCAACCTCAGACACTGAACACTTCCTACCTGTGTGACCTTGGGCAAGTACCTTAACAAAAGCCTTGTCAAGTAAAACTTTCAGGAAAGAGTAAAGGAAGGAAAAGAAGGATTAGACAGGTGGACAGAGTACTGACTTTGAGGTAGGAGACCTGGATTCTAGGCTCAATGCTATCACTCACCAACTGGTTAAAATGTCTTCAAAAACAGTAGAAGTTACATCTTTTTTTGTTCTTTAGATTTTAAAATCAAGGTTATCTTCTGTAAGAATAGGGGGCTAGTTTAAGCAGAGTTAGGCAGCTAGATGGCACAATGGAGAGAGTGTTGGGCCTAGAATCAGGAAGATCTGAGTTCAAAACCAGCATCAAATACTTACTTGCTGTGTGACCCTAGATAGGTTGACCTCTCTTAGCCTCAGCTTCCCCATCTGTAAAATGTGGGTAATGGAAAGGGAAGGAGAAGGGAATAAATACTTCTAAGGAGCCTACTATGTGATAGGCACTATGCTAAGCACTTTTACAAATATTTTCTCAATTGTTCTTAAGAATTAATTAAATTCATACTTCCACCTTAAATAATCTCTGAACATATATAGGAACATAATGTGATTTTAGAAGGAACAAGTTGAGTTTAAATAACTTTAAAAAATAAAAGATTTCACCCTGATACAAATTCATTAGGAGGCTGCATGAAACAGCAGAAAATAAAATCTAATTATGCAGTCAAAGAACCTGAATCCAAATTCTGCTTTATATCCATTTTGAGCAAGTCATTTAATCTCTCTGGGCCACTTTCCTCATCTGTAAAATCAGATGATAGGATTCCATGGCCTATGAAATCCCTGCCAACTCTAAAGCTCAGACTCTATGCGCTCTCATTTCCCTGATCCTGTGAATAAATCTCAATTCAACCTTACTTTTTAATCCATACATCAGCATCAATGAAAGCATAAAAACAGAAAAAAGTTATTTCAAACTGTTAATTGAAATAAGTCTAAAATTAGGTTGGCAAGGCAAGCTTATTTGTTTGCTTCTGTATCTATCACCAGGATAAGAAGTAAAACAATTTTTAAAATTAAGAGCAAGACTTTTTGTACCTTACTACTTTTAGCCATCAAAAGGGAATTACAAAGGCTTACAAATTCACACATTTTTAAAATTTAGCCAATGGTAATTTCTTATCTAAAAATCATAGATCTAAAATCTATGTAAAATTATAGCAGTAGAGAAGCATTCCTATAAGAGAAAATTAAGATGTTTAAGCAGATCTATTTTACAAATTTTAGTAAAAATAACTTCTACAAATAAGCATTCTGATTTTTTAAATTTTTAAAAATTTAATTCAAGGTAAGATCTATTTGGGGGAAGAGGTGAATAAAGTAAACTAGCATGACATTTCAGGACCATTAGGCCATACATGAAATGAGAGAGCTCATCAAGTGGCCTTATTCCAAATTCACAATGAGGGAAAAATGTTTTTAAGATAACTCATTTCTGCAAAGAACAGGATGCTGGCAGAATGCTTAATAAGATCTCGAAAATAATTTTCACAAATGATCATTTTCAATTTTTTTAAATAACTATTAAAATAAAAATGGTCCCCTTTGTTACCTGGGCACTCTTATATACTCTTCTGTCCCTGGCAGACCCAGCTGTCCATCGGTATCAAGTCCCCAAGCATACACCTGGCCCTTATCGTTGAGAGCGAGTGTATGAGCTTCTCCACATGAAACAGCTACAATATTTTGGGCATCCAAGGCAACAACCTGCTCTACAGAAACCAAGAAGGAGAGAAATTATGTTCTATTTTTGTACTTTTAATGGGAAGAATACAGTAATCAAGTGTATTCACTGTGCAGTAAGCTATTATCAGATCAATTATTCTTAATATACCTTATAAGCAAATCCAGTCATTTTGAAGATTACAAAAACAAACCATAACATGTTTCTCTTTCTCACCCATTACCTTATCTTTTTTCACGAATGGTACAATGCAGGTTAAAATTCAGAAAATCCACTTAGCTGGAACCTATTTACACTTGTCACAACTATTAAATTATATATAAAATCATCATATTTCAATAATGTTCTGTCTTCATTAAAGCCATTAGTGCCCTGGAGTAAATAGATATTTTAATTTCCAAAAATGTTTAAATTTATCACATAGTAGAAATGTAGGGTCAATGTGATAATAATAATATCTGTAATAAAGGGGTAAGGTATTAAACTCATAATTATTTTTCCACAAGAGAAATGTAAATAGCTTCCTAAATACTTAATTTGCTAGTCATTTTCCTATTCCCAAAGGTCTTTAGGTGAAGTGTATGTATATGTGTGCATCTGTCTTTTGTGTTTGTCTCCAAGGTCTTCATTCTCTACCTGTTCAGGATATTAGTGACAAATGTGTTCCAACTATGGGGCAGAGAAATTAGTGTATAAGTTCATATGAATTTACTGTAAGAAAAGAAGTAAAAACACTACCACCCACTGGAGGCAGACTTCTTTCACAAGTTTTCTCTTAACTTTATTATTTAAGCAACTGCTAATAAGCAAAGGTTGCCACAGCTGCCGGTGATTACGAAGGGATCAGCTTCTGCTAATGGACATACCGAACAAACAGGAAAACAGGTAAAGTTATACATTTTAATATAAAGTAAGCTTATAGTACAAAACCAAAAAGATTTGCATAAAGTTTACACACACACACACACACACACACACACACACACACCTCTGACTGAGTTGACATACAAAGTAAGCAAAATAAAGATCACTATATTTTTCCTGTTTTGTAATACCGACAAAAAACACTCATCATTTGATTTGGTCTTTTTAAAAAATATTTTCCCCAGTTACATGTAAAAACAATTTTTAATACTTGGTTATTTTTTTTTTTTTATTTTGAAGCTCCTCATTCTCTCCCCTACTCCCTCCTGAGATAATAAGCAATCTGATACAGTTATATACATGCAATCATGTAAAACATTTCCATATTAATCATTTTGTGGAAAAAAACTTGAAATGCCCCTACCCAAAAAAAAAAAAAAAAAAAAAAAAAAGAATGAAAAACAGCATGCTTTGGTCTATATTCAGATGCCATTAGTTCTTTCTCTGGAGGGAGATATAAATTTTTGTCACAAGTCCTTTTAGATTATCTTGGATCACTGGATTGCTGGATATATAAAACATTCACAGTTAGTTGATGACCATCATATAATATTGTTGTTACTGTTTACAGTATTCTCCTGGTTCTACTCACTTCACTTTGAATCAGTTCACATACTCTTTCCAGGTTTTTCTGAAACCATATATTATTCCATCACAATCATATACTACAGCAGCTTGTTTAGCTGTTCCCCAACTGATCATCATTCTCTCAATTTTCAATTCTTAGCCACTACAAAAAGGACTGCTGTAAATATTTCTATGCAAATAGGTTCTTTTCCCCTTTTTTGATCTCTTTAATATTGGTGGATCAAAGGGTATGCACAATTTGACTGTCTTTTAGGCACAGTTCTAAATTGTTCTCCAGAATGGTTGTATCAGTTTACACTTTACCAACAGTACAGTGGCATCCCAGTATTCCCATAAATCCTCCAAAATTTAGCATTTTTTTTGTTCTGTCATATTAGCTACTGACTTGTCCTTGTTTAAGAAATATAACTAAAGAATCCCTTGCCAAAGTCAGCCCAATAGATGCTGATGACTCCCTAGCCACTGGACTGCCTCAAACTCCTGACATTGACTCTTTGGGGACAATGAGATCAACAGAATCAGCGGAAACTATGGGTGATCATGAAATGGGATTTGGACATCACAGTCTATCCATAGAGTCTGCTGCACCAGCAGCTGACTATGAAATCCAACTCTACAGCCCTGCCCCATCCCCAATATGAAGTCAATTTTGCCCTTTCCCCTTCCAAGGAAAGCTTAGAACCCATAAGAACGCATCCAAACCCTAGGCCCCCAGAGTCACCCAGGTCTCCAAGTCTTCCAAAAGAGACCAGAAGAGCATTTAATGCCACCTAAGTTAGTAATAGGTTTCAAATGAGACTGAACCCAATTTGCAATAAAAAAATTTTAATAAGTCAAGTAACCATCTGCAAAATAATATAATTATTCAAATCAATCAAATTATTTACCATCATTCTATAAACATTGAGGAAAACTTGGCTCAGCTAAGAATCAACTTCAATTTTTTAAAAAAATGTTCGATCAAAACTGACCACCTGACTGTAAAATCAAGAAATATTCAAATGAAAAAGCTAGCATACATTTTGTGACTTTATAATAGATCCATGAAACATCAGAATTCAGAAGGCAGAGCTTGTGTGTGAATCAAAATATATTTCTTAAAACTGAAGGCATAACTCAGCTTACAAATCAACAATTGTTGTTTTGTTAATGTTGGTGGTGGTGGTGAGTTTGTTTTTTTGCTGAGGCAATTGGGGTCAAGTGACTTGCCCAGGTTCACACAGCTAGGAAGCAATGTGTCTGAGACTAAATTTGAACTTGGGTCCCCCTGATTTTAGAGCTGGTGCTCTATCCACTGCGCCACTTAGCTGCCCCTAAATCAATTGACAACAAATGCATATTTGGTAAGAATAAATTGTTTTCTCTCACAGAACAAGAGATGGTGATCCTGAGCAAGTCACTAAACCCTATTTGCCTCAGTTTCCTCATCTGTAAAATAAATTGGAAAAGGAAACAGCAAATCACTTCAATATCTTTGCCAAGAAAATCCAAATGCGGCTACAAAGAATTGGACATGACTGAAATGATTGAACAACAATATCATATAAAAATTTCAATTAGTGTATACATTTATTTTATCATTAGCATGCTTAATCATTAACATTAAAAGCAGGACCACTTAATTGCAAAATATTACCAACCTATGTTCCTGAACTAAATTTAATACAACCTCACTGACCGGAATCAATACTTCCTTCTGTCAATCCAAATATATATCATCTTTACATATGAGACATAAGAAAAGGCAGTATATTTGCAATCCATACATTTGTATTTATTCCCTAGTATTTTAAGAACAAAGAACATTAAAATTCTACATATTAAATAAGGAAATATTGAATAACTTCTAGAAATTTGTCTACCAAGGATACAAAAATCTTAACTCAGTAAATGTCCTGAAAGTGTACTTTAATAACTTTCACAATGTGAATATATTTTCCCAGTTTATATTCTATCTAATTTGTAACAGCTCAAAGTCAAATACATACCTACAAATAGAGCATCTGGTTAGTTGGATATGGATAAATTCTCAAATAGAATTCTAGTGTATTAAACTATAATCAAACATCCATGTATAAAAGAAAAAATCATCAAGGAAAACCAAACCTTTAATGATTGCTGTGTTTTTATTCTAAAATTTGTTTTTCTTGGCAGAACATAAAAGTACAGATAAAAGAATGGCCCAGGCTCCTGTTCAATTCTGTTTCTTCTCTCCCTCTGCTATTCTGATGACTTTCTGAAGTCTCCAAAAGTAAAAAAAAAAAAAAAAAATTTGTTTGGTTGGATCCATCATATATTAAAACCAGCCTGTGTTGATAATAGCCTCATCATTTTCCCCCTCAAAGGAATAAAAGTGTATAAAAAAGACATGTTCCCAGTTAAATGACTAACAAAGTTAACCAGCGTTAGCTCAGTTGCTTCAAGAGAGTGACGCTTTCAACCAGAAGTCTTCGGTTCTTAAAAATAGCAGCTTCCATTTCTATAGCATCTTCTTCACAATATCTCCATAAGGTACAAGGGACAAAATTTTAGTAACCAGATCTTACAGGCTTAATGGTAAACAAACTTGCTCAGGCCCATTTTGCTAATAACTGAAAGAACCAAATATTAGATTGTCTCAAGACACTTAGTCTTAGAAAGCCTTGAAGAACTGAACCGTTTTTTTTTTTTTTTCATTTTTTTTTCATTCTACTAGTACAGTCTAGGCCCTCATTGTCCTGCCCCATCCCCCCAACTGCTAAGTTAGTATGGCTTGAAATACCTAAGATACAGTCATGTTTCCTTTCATTATACTCCCCATGCTTTCCCCAGCCACCTTGCAGAAGCCTACGCACCCTCATCAGCCACAACTCCTATACATCTTACTCCTTTTTTCCAATTCTAGGCCTATAATCAAATCAACACTGTTATGAGTAATGGAGAAGGTGGGCTGACCTACCCCCCATCACACATTTTTATTGTTCAGTTCTTTCAGCTATGTCTGAATCTCCATGAACCCATTTAGGGTTTTTCCTTGCAAAGATACAAGAAGGGTTTTCAAACACGTTACTATTTCAGTAACTTTCCAAATCAAAGTATGCATCTCTTGCCACAATTTCCTTACATGTGTTATCTTCCCTTATTAGAATCTTCCCTTAGCTAGAATACAAGCTCCTAAAAGACAAAGATTAGTTTTGCTTTTGAATTTGTATCCTTAGCATTTAACTTGGCACACTGTAAATGCTAAATAAATGCTTTTTCATTCATTCATTCATCCCACAGTCTAATATGACAATTGTCCAAATGACTAACTTGATAACATCTCAGTTTATCCAATTATCATATGTGATAAACCAATCCTCTGAAACAGCCACAATTTGGAACAGTAAGGGGGGAAAAAAGCCCCAAATGATGAACACAATCTTATTGGTCAATTTCAAAATCCAAGGCTTTTCTGAACTACAGCTAAGAAGCAAGGGAAGCAAGAAAGGAAAAGAGAAGGACTGCACAAAAGTAAGGAAAAGAGATAGAAAGCAGGTCAAACTACAAAGTGTCTATGAAGCAAACCCACAGAAAACAAAGAGGAGAAAGAAAAACAAGTAGGCAGGAACCTGAGAGGATGTGGTACCAGAGCAAACAACTCTAACCAAATCAACAGGATCTTTCAATGTCAACATTAAAAAAGTACTAATGACAATAATCCATAAAAGTGAAGCCATTTAGTAGAGGGATACATTTTTCTACATGTAAAAATATCTGCTAAATAACGGCAAATACTCACATTTTTAAAGTACTGAAGAAAACTACCAAACAATGCTGAGGTCTAGTCATCCCATTACAGATGGGATAGAGTGGAGTAAACAGAGAATTGAATCTGGAGTCAAGAAAACCTGAGTTTAAATTTTGCCTCAGAAACATCCTAATATTATTGTTCTGTAAGAAATGACCAACAGGACGAATACAGAGAGGATTGGCGAGACTTACATGAACTGATCCTGAGTGAAATAAGCAGAACCAGGAAATCATTATATACCTCTCAACAGCGATACTGTATGAGGATGTATTCTGATGGAAGTGGATTTCATCAACAAAGACAAGATCCAACCGAGTTTCAATTGATCAAGGATGGACAGAAGCAGCTACACCCAAAGAAAGAACACTAGGAAATGAATGTAAACTGCTTGCATTTTTGTTCTTCTTCCCGGGTTATTTATACCTTCTAAATCCAATTCTCCATGAGCAACATGAAAACTGTTCGGTTCTGCACACATATATTATATCCAAGATCCACTGCAATCTATTTAACATGTATAGGATGGCTTGCCATCTTTGGGGAGAGGGCGGAGGGAGGGAGGGGAAAAATCGGAACAGAAGTGAGTGCAAGGGATAATGTTGTAAAAAACTACCCTGGCATAGGTTCTGTCAATAAAAAGTTATTAAAAAAAAAAAAAAAAGAAAGAAACATCCTAACTTAACCCTTCACAGATTCCTTGTCTTCATTTGTAAAATGAACATAATAATAACACCTTACCTTACAAGGTCTCTATGAAGAGCAAATGAGATATTTCATATAAAGTGCTCCATAAAACTTAAAGCATAATATAAATGCCTCATTTAAATTATTTAGATCATTAATATTATTCATGATAATATTGAGACATCAAGAAAATGTACTCAATTAGTATACCATTTACCAAAGCTAAAAAATAGATTTTCCATAAAAAAGATTTCTACCAAATCTTTAAAAACAAAGTACTGGTATCTGAAGGAATCCTTTTTTCCTGAACAATAACATTTTTATTTTACTGATAATAGCATAACCAGTAACAACTTTATAAATCCACAGCTTCATCAATGTGGACATGCTCTCCTGGATCACTTCTTATTTTTGTTCTCCCCCTAAATCTCTACAAAGGACATAACTCAACAACTGAAGGACTCTAAAGACTCCTGTGATATCAGAGTCATTTGGGGGTCATATACCTCTTGTGCCCCATTTTTCTATACCTAGAGACCAGGGTTAAGACTTAGTACACAATAGATGTTTATTAAAATCTGGATGTAATTGAGAGATTAAAAAAATGAACAATACAGACAAATCTTGATTTATGTAAATTCACATTATGCAAACTTGACTTTTTATGTTAAGAATTCTGAAAGAAATCTGCATTCCAAAAATATGACAAAAATTCTTTACACAAAGCTGATGTTATATGATAAGATATAGTAAGATGTTATATAAGATACACAACATAAATTGTCTTGAGAAGCTAGGAAGTATCTCTATATCAATTTCTAAGTGAGTGACATTGTGTCTCTCCCAGTATTCAATAGAGATCCTTATATTTTCACAATGGCTGACAGCAAATGTGTACTCAAGAAGAAAAGTGAACTATCTCCTAAGCACAAGTCAATAAACTTGGAAATGAAAATGAAAATAATTAGAAAATAAGGAGTACAAAAATTGTCAGGGATAGCACATGAACTTTAGCTTGTAGATTCGATTACCAATGCCATAACAGAGGGTTGCTACCTAGATAAAAGAACATACAAAAAGCAGTGGGAACATGAAATTAACTTATCTGTCAAAACAAAGAGAAAGTGCTATTCTAGAGATGGAGAAACTATTAACTATGTGGATAGAAAACCAGGCTCAAAAGAATATTTCTTTAAGCTTGATGACACTCCAAGCCATGGCTGGAAGCCTCTTTGAAGATTTAAATGTAATGTATCCAGTTGGTTTGCATAATTTTGTAATGTGTACGTATCAAGAGAGGCTGCTAGTGAATATATTGAAGCAAGAAAGAAATTCCCTAAATTCCTGCAAAAAATATAGATGAAGGTTCCTAATTATAGGACCAAATTTTTAATATAAACAAAACCAGCCTATTTTATCCAAGAATGCCATAGCAAAGCTACATCATGGTAGAGTAAAAAACTATGTCAGGGCATAAAACTTCAAAAAAATAATTCTTCTTCTACTTGGAAAGAATGCTTCTGCGTCTTGCAAAATAAAACTTGTTCTTATACATTACTCAGAAAATCCTAAAGCAATAAAAGGAATCAACAAGACAACTACCTATTTCACATGCCCTAGGGCAAAATTTTTTATTTTTGAACCAAAGTTTATGCACTGCTTCATTCCTGAATGATAATGGCAATCCTTTTAAGAGTCTACTTATTTTGAATAAGGCCCTGGATCATCTTCCTCATCTGGAAGATTCTCATGAAAATATATAAATAATCTGTTGCTATTCAGTTGTGTGTCTGACTCTTCATGACCATATTCATGGACCATGTTTTCTTTGCCAAGGATCCCCCATCTGTATGAAAAGTGAACATGTTAAGTATAGTGCATACTTTAATTTGCTCTATTAACACCAGTTGTCATTATTTTCACCATCATCATTATTTTCATTAATGCCTAACAAGTTTTGGGATATTCTTGAAAAAAATGTACAGGGGTAGACAAGGTTAGTCCCAATAGGGCAGGCTGGTCATTTAATACCAGGTCATTAATTCCACTTCATCCAAGTAACATATACAACTAGGAAATGAAGATGTAGCTTAAATCTTTGGGTACAGAGACAATAACAAAATCCTGGCAATCATTGTTATTTCCTGGATAGATGGACTATTTGTTTTGCCTCTCAGAATCTAAACCTAGCAAATGATCAGAAGAGTATAATGAAAGGACATAGAAGATGAGCAAATGAGAAGACCAACTTAAGCTATAAACATCCATGTGAACATTACCTACACATGTAAATCCCCAACAGCCCAAGAGTTAAAAAAAACACCCAATTCAGAGACAAGGCCCCAGAGGGAGGCTTGGGAAAGAGAAGAAACTCAAACAAAGGTAGATCTGGGACTTGACTCTCAGGTTCCCTTACTCTGAACCCACTAGTCTTCCTCATACTTAACACTACTACACAACAACCAGATACTTTGATAGACTTGCAAAGGAAGGAAACAAAATAAAAAATAAAAAAACACCAACACTAATAATGTTCTGTTTTTGGTATATGAAAATGATGCTTGTAACCTATAATAATATGGCCAAAGAACAGCTTATAAAAATTGTCCTGTTCAAAACTATAAAAGAGATGTTTGAGAAGCAATATACACATCATGGTGTTATTTTTATCCTTTTATCTATAGGTTTCAAAGCCTTGTAAAAGCATTAAATTAAGCTCACAACAATCTTGTAAAATGATGCATGTATTACTATTCTTATTGTAGATGGCACACACACACCAAAAAAAGCAACATCTCGGAGATAACTCAATGAGTAACTGGTAAAAAATAAATCCAAAGAAAATTCATATTACTTTAAATGTTTGCATTTTGACAATATTACATATTTAACTTTTAGGAAAAAGAAACATTTACGTAAACAAAGTATTAGTAATCTATTCACAAAAATTGTGTTTTAAGATCAAAATTCAGTACAGATTAAATCCAAATCTAAACTTTTTAACTGTGCATCCTGTCATGAACAAGATACCTCTGAGCTTGTTTGATCACCTATGAAATAGAGATAGCAATAAATTACTTTCCTTCAGGAACTGGTGGAAAGCAAAATATAAATTGTTTTACTTACCTCAGCTTCTAGCTCTTTTAAAGATGTATATGCAGTTAATTAATTTCTGCACAGCTAGTACAGCACCTTGCAAGGAAGTGCTTAGGAAAATTCATAATGACATCAAGGAGACACCTAATAATATTAATAAATAATGATAGCTGGCATTTTGAATGAGGCTCTGTTTTCAAAACTTTGGTCAGTCAATATCTGTTCAATTCCACAAGAATTAATTCCAATAAAATGACTCCTATCTCTTTATTTTTAATAATGGCATTTTTATTTTTCAAATACACAAAATATTATTCACATTACACAATCATCCTATTCTAAGTAGTTACAAGCATAAACATTCACATAAAATCTCAATTCAACTGATAATGTCCAATTCAACATTATAAATAGTTAACAGCCCAGTTAACCCCATTTTATAGCATTATATATCAGTGATTCTCAAATTTTTGTTCTCAGTATCTTTCTACTATTAAAAATTATTGAAGATTTGTCCAAAGAATTTTTGTTTACGTGAAGTACATTTATAGATATTTACCACATTAGAAATAAAAACTAATTTTGAATTTGTAGATCCTCTGAAAGGATTTCAAAGACATCTTCCCTTCCCCCCTCCCCCAGGTGCTCTGGACTACACTTTGAGAACCAATGTTATATACAACAAATTCTGTTGAATTAAAAACCTTAATAGTTACACACAAAATACCTATTTAATTATCAAGATTTGACTGTCTCTTAGTAAAGTGTAAGGATTATAATTGTAAAGAACTCCTGTTACAGAAATTCCCTATACCAAGAAGATTAGTACCTATAACTTAAGTCTTAGAGAATTATTTGGGACATTAAGAGGGCAAATGATTTACTCCATGGATGTGCCAGACACAACTAGAATTTAGTCGTGACTCCACGGTGGGCTCTGGCCACCATGTTATGCTACCTATCTATCTAACAGGTCATAGTAAATAAAACTGTCATTTCTGAATAGAAAACTATTTGAATACTTATACAATAAACACAAAAGAATCAGAATCTTAGCATCAGAAGAAACTTCTGAGGTCATCCAGTAGAACCTATTCATACTAGCATCTACTCAAAAAATTCCATTATTAAAAAACTCATTATCTCAAATGGCAAGTCATTCCAGTCTTGTTGCAATTATAGTTTTCCATGATTTTAAAGGAGAAATCTAACTTATTCTAACTTCTTTGGTCCTTCTTCTGTACCCCAGAACTAAGAGGAACAAGTTAATTCCCTCCTTCACATAACATCTTACAAATTCTTTACAACTGTTACCAACACTTCCATCAAACCTTATGAAAGCATACATTATCAATGCCTACAGCTAATCCTCCTGGGAGAAAGTTCTCAGATGTCTTTTGATAAGTGGATCCAAATTATTTTATTGATTTTATATATACAAGCTTTCTAATGGGGGAAAAGGATGGAGGAAGTTTTAAAAAAAAAGTTTCTCTCCCCCATCCACTATGGCTATAGGAAAACAGTTGAAATACAAAATTATTTTGCTAGAAAAAGGATTGTAGTAGTAGTGATTTTTTGGTTAACTGACTCAAATAACAGCTCTTATTTATACACATTTTAAGGTTTTCAATAATGTTGTGAGGAAAGTACAGTTAAATTTCACCTGCTTCACAGATGAGAGAAAAAGACTCAGAGAGCTCAACACTTGCTCAGGACTTCAAGCTGGTGTCAGTGTTAATGCTAAGACTCAAAACCTGGTCTACTAAGAGATCAAAGAAAAGGGGAAATGATATATTTATTAAAAAAAAAAAAAAAATTTGTAGCAGCTATTTCTTGTAGTTCCAAAGAATTGGAAATTGAAAGAATGCCCATCAACTGGGGAATGACTGAACCAGTTGTGGAATATGATTGTAATGGAATACTATTGTGCTAAAAAAATTAATGAGAGGGGATGGTTTAAAAAAAAAAAAAAAAAAAAAAAACCTGGGAAGACCTATATGAACTATTGCAAAGTGAAGCGAACAGAAGCAAAGTATAATGTACACAGTATAAGAGAAGTTTTGTAAAGATGATCAATTGTAAATGACTTAGCTACTTTGATCAATACGATGATCCATGAAAATCTGAAAAGCCTCATAATGAAAAATGCTAACCATTTTCAAAGAGAATTGATGAATCAAGTGAAGATGGAAGTATATATTTTTCATTATCTTTTTGTTTTGCTTTTTTGCAATACGTGTAATATGAAATTATGTTCTGCATGATTTCACATGTAATTGATATTTTGTTTGTCTTCTCAATGGTCAGGGAATGGGCAAGAGAGAATTTGGAACTCAAAAGTTTTAAAAACAAATGCTAAAAATTTTAAGATAATGGAAAATATTTAACAAAAAAATTAAAATATAACTAAAAAACCTCCAATCTGCTACTCAAGCTCAATGCTTCTTAACACTACTTCAATTGCATTAATTTTAAAGTTACATGATGTAAAGTAATTTCAAATTAAGCTGATCAAAATTTGGGGGTATGAAAATATGTATGGGGTTTGGAACCCAAGCATATGGGCACTTCAAGAAAAGTATAACTAAACCATCTTAATTTTTTATTAATGATAGAAGCTCACCAATTCATATCACTAATTTTCTTACAACAAAAAAGGCATCTTTTATGTTTATATTTCTGTACTGTTAATAATGCCTTTGAAAAGGGAAAATAAGTCAAAATAAGTTATATTACTTTCTTCACCCTTTTGCTTTGTATAAGAAACAACTCCCATTTGAGGAAATTCCTTCTTCCAAGGCAGGCTGGCACCTTCTCTGCAACAGCCTTAAGAAATATCTTAAGATATATCTTAAGATCTGAGAGATTAAGTAACTAACAAAAAGTCACACATTTAGTCAATATGTGTCAGAAGTGAAACTGAATCTATTGAATCTAATTTCAAAGGTCATCAATGTGAGGAGTATGAAACAGTGGAAAGAGAAAAAAATTTTGGGTCAAGGACCTAATTTCAAATCCTAACTGGTCTACAAACTAAGTCATGTGACCTTGGTCAAATCATTTTTCTTTAGTGCTGTGTCCTAATCTTTAAAATGGGGGAGGGGGAGGAAATTCATCAGATTGGCTAAATTGACAAAGAGGATAAATGACAAATACTGAGGAACTATGGAAAAACAGGTGCTTACAGCATTATTGACAGGCCTCTGGAACTGAACCAATCATTCTACAAAGCAATATGGAATTATATCCAAAAAACTTAAAAGAGTGCATACTCCTTGACTAGGGATACCACTACTAGGTCTATACCCCCCACTTATTAGTGATAAGGATGTGATCTTAGAGAAATGAACTGAACACTTCCATAGTGTTCTCAACAGACCATCATCAATCAACACTGAAGCCACAGTCAAGGCTGACTTTAACTAAGGTTGAAATTAATCACTCCCTAATTGAAGTTCCCAACTGAAAGAGGTTTTGAATGCCATTAGGCTCCAAACCTATGGCAAAGCACCTGGTGCCAATTCTATTCCAGCTGAGATTTATAGTTGGGGAATCCACTACTCACACAAAAGCTGACTGAAGTTTTCTGGATTATACAGCTAGAGAAGGTTATGTTCCAGGAGTTCAAGAATGCCTCTACTTTACATCTCTATAAAGGTAAAAGGAATAGATCGCCCTGTGACTATTACAGTAGAGTCTCTCTCTTAGTCATGCTGGCAAGATTCTTGCCAGAGTCCTCCTTAATAGGCTGATCCTACATCTGGAAGAAGGTTGTTTACCTGAGAGCCAGTGTAGCTTCAGAAGGGGCGAAAGAACAGTTAATATGGGATTTGCTGCTCAACAACTCCAGAAGAAATGCCAGGGGCAGAACAGAGGTCTGTATACAACATTTGTAGATCTGACCAAAGTCTTCGATACTGTCAGTTATGAGGGCTTATGGAAAATTCTATCAAAATTTGGTTGCCCAGAAAAGTTTATCAGTATTGTACATGTTTCCCAATGGCATGTTTGCCTGAGTACTGGACAATGGAAGAGGCCCTCAAGCTTTCCCAATCACCAGTGCAGTGAAATAAGGCTATGTTGATTGCTCCCACGACTTTTTTAGCATGATTATTTTCAGCCATGTTGTCAACCACCTTCAATGAGGACATTCATGACTATCAAGGTCAGCTATGGCACTGATGGTAAATTCTTCAACTTGAAAAACCTACAAGCAAAAAACTAAAGTGGTGCATTTGTTGGTGAATGATTTTTTGTTTGCAGATGATTGTGCACTCAAGGCTGCCTCTGAAGCTAAGATGCAATAAAGTATTAATTGATTCTCTGTTAATTGTGATGATTTTAGATTAATAATTAATCCCAAGAAAACAAAGGTACTCCCATCGATCAGGACCACATTATCCATATATGGAGCCATTCATTACAGCAAATGGAAAAGTTGTTTTGAATAATGTGGATAAGTTCACTTACTTTGGCAGTATACTTTCCAGGGATGTCCACTTTGATAATAAGCTTGAAATACACATTACCTGAGCTAGCTCAGTGTTTGGAAGGCTCCAAAGGAAAGAGTAGGAGAAAAGAGGTATTGTGTTGATCTCACTGTTGTATACTGTGAAATCTGAACAGTATGCCAGAACCGTACCAAGAAACTGAATCATTTCCATTGAACTGTCTTAGAAATCACCTAGCATGTTAAATTACCAAACACTTCAGTCCTTTCTTGAACTTAACTGACAAGCATTCTTGTACTACTACAGAGAGCAAATTCCTCTGGGCTAGCCACAATGTACAAATACCAAATATAAGCTTGGCAAAAAGACAATTTTATGGAGAATTCATACTGAGCAAATGTTCACAAGCTGTCAGAAGAAGTGATAAGAGGACACTTTTAAAGTATCTCTTAAGAATTTTAGAATTGATTTTATAACATGGGAGACTGGCACAGGACTGCCCAACATGGCATGCCTTCATCAGAGAAGGTGCTGTGCTCTATGAACAAAGTAGGATTGAATTAGCCCAAAAGAAATGTGAGATGTGCAAAGTTAGAGAATCCGCCCCAAATGTTCACAGGGACTATTTGTGCCCAACTTGTGGCAGAATATTCTGAGCTCACATTGGTCTGGTAGGTCACAGTCAGACTCACTGTAACTTGATTCTAACATACTGATGTCATTGTGGTCCTCTTTGAGAATAAAGAATAACAAAATACTCCCAAAGAGATCTTTGTTTAAAAAAAAAAAAAAAAGTTAAAGAAAAAATAGTCTACAACTCTTTTTGAGGTGTTAAAGAATTAGAAATTGAAGAAAATTCCATCAATCAGGGAATAGCTAAACAAGTTATTATATATGCAGGTGATAGAATACTACAGGGTTGTAAGTAATGATGGAGATGGTTTCAAAAAAATTTGGAAACACTTATACTGACTGATGCAAACTGAAGTGAGCAAAAGCAAAAAAATAATTTATAAAATAATAACAATATTGCAAAAACTGTGCAACAAAAATGAGCAAAACAGTTCCAAAGAATTTAGAATGAAACATGCTCTCTATCTAGAGATTAAGAGCTAATGAACTCAGACAGCAGAATGAAATAGATTTTATTTTCTGTTGTTTTTATTTTTACTTTTTGGATATTTATAACGTGTAAATCTGCTTTGCATGAGAATATGTATTCCTAATGGATTTTTTTTCTTGACTTTTTAGTAGATAGGAAAGGATAAAACAAAGGAGAATTCAAAACTGAAAATAAAATTGAATATTTTTTAAGATAAGAAAGGATTGTACTGGATATCCTGAGATCTCTTCCAGCTCCAAATCTAAGATCCTATAATTCTACTACAGGAACAATTTGGAAGACACTGTATGGGATATCCAGAGAGCAAGCTTCTAATTCTAACTGCACTCACCTGTTTAACGTTGAGTAAACCAGCTCTACTTCTAGTGTCTCCACTTTGTCATCATTTCAAAGTACCTTTTAACTCTAATACCTTATAAGTCTATGAACTTGACTATTCCTGTCAATAGTTATCAACATCCTCATCTCCTAATTTGAAATCAGAATCATCTTTACTTCGTAGTTCAAAAACCTTTCAAAACCTTTCCACTGTCAAATGAATAAAATTCACAGTCCTTGATGACTTTGATTTTCAAGGATCTTCATTAGCTAGCCCCAATGAACCTTTCCAGTTATATCACAATACTCCTTATACATATGTCATATTCTGGACTTCCCAAGAATATCCTATTCCTTTCATCTTTATACATACTATTTCCTCTATAGTACTCCATTTCCCAATAGGCAAAACTGTACTGTAGGCTTAAGAGATAAAGAATTCTTATTTTCTTCATTTTTATGAAGTCTGATTCACAGAAGAAATTCATTGTTAATTTGCTAAGTGAACTACAAAACATCAATAAATGCACAAAACTAAGGTACATATATGGTATGTAACTGTGTAAAAATTGGGACAAAGATAAGCTTACTGACTTCAATAATAAAACTTAGTTTTTACATCTTAGAAAAACTTTAATTGTTTTGCGGCAATTATTTATGATAAACATTTATATAATACCCATGATATTCCAGGAACTTTACGAATATTATCTCATTTGATCTTCATAACAACTTTGAGAAGAGCTCTATCTTTATCATAGGATAAAAGCTAAGGTTTATAGTGGTTAAGTGACTTTCCTAAGGTCACAAAGTTAGTAAATGTCAGAGGTCAAATTTTAATTCAAGCCTTCCTGACTCTAGGCCCAGTCCCTCCTATCTCCTGTGCCACCTGGCTGTCCCTGGGTTTTACATAATATGGCATTACATTTGGAAAAATTCTTTAATTCTCTGTAAAGGGATGTTAAGGAATTCCCTGAAGTTGTCTTCTTGAGGCATCATATTTTCCAGACACTGGTCCCAGAACAGGCAGAAGGGCTTCAATGTGTCAAGGATGAAGTCCTACTCTGAGCTGACATAACTGTGTTCCCTACATCCCAAACTGGGCTCCCTGAGTGTCCTTGAGAGTCAAGATGGGCTGAGAAACTGCTTGTGTGCTTGCAACCCTTGGAGATCAGGAGAGGCTCCTATCTTCATAGTCTAGCAGTTCCCAAGGAAAAAGAATGTGACTTTAGAGGATTCAGTCCTCCGGAGCTTGACTGCACCTTTCTCTACCCATCCCCCTCCCAGGACAAGCCCCTTTAGGTGGAGATTCCTGGTACCTCCTCCTCCTTTTGTCTTATGGCTATAAAAAAGGAAACATATTTGATTGTGAACTCTTTGGGTTTCACAGGAACGTTCATTCTCTTATAATTAATTTTTCACATAAGTTTGGTGAAGTTAAGATTGTCTGTTGACAATGATATTTTACCCTGGACATTAAGCATACTTTGACAAGAAGACCTTTTTTCCCCCCAAAGTCCAGCTTTCACTTTTACACCATAGGTATTTTGTTTGTTTGTTGAGGCAATTGGGGTTACTTGCCCAGGGTCACTCATACACCTTGGAAGTATTAAGTGTCTGCAGCTAAATCTGATCTCAGGTCCTCCTGACTTCAGGCCACCTCTATGTACTGTGCCACTTAGCTGCTCCTAGACCATAGGTTTTAAAGAAATTTAAACCACATGAATTCCCAGTTTATTTGAAAGTATGTTTACTTTGTCTCTTTGATAATTTCTAGTTTTTACAATTTATGGCATGGTGTAAGATTTTGTTGCAATAATCTATTTCTCTTTGGGAATTTTTGTGATTCTGAAACAATCTGACTTCTAAGTTCATTAGTCCTTCAATTGAGATCAAGATTTCCAGAACCACTGGAAATAAAAAAACTCCCCAAATCTTTTCTGATAGATATTTTACATTGTGATAAAGAGGCCAGGAAAAGACTCATCTGAACTTTTTCTGACAATGGTTCTACTACAGCCTTGAAACAAAGTGTTTCATCAGTAAGAATTACTATTTCCCAAACTTCAATATTCCAGTCTTTGTCTTCTTTCATCAACGACAAATGTTTTGCCTTCACAGCAATGTTTAGTAGTTGTTTTTCTACCTCACCAAAGCTCACATCATATTATACAGGACTAAATAATAACCCCTCCAGCTTCCAGATGCCTCTAGAAGTCTTTGCTTGCAGCATGACTGATTCAGTTTCATGATGGGCTTGCATGATCCTTCAAACAACTGAACCTTCCAAACAAATGGCTATTATATTATCTCAGCTATTAATATATGCTCTTTAAGAGCTATAACCTTTGTGTATTTCATTGTTTTTAGGGATACTCTTAGAAGCTTCAGAATTGAAAGTACAACAAAAAAGAACACTATTGCACAAATTCCAATACTCAAGTAAGTGACAGAACCAATTTGGTGAAGAAAGCAGCTATTTAAAAGTTCCAGTGTATGCAAAATACCATCTAATATCTTTGGGGTAAGCCACCTTCTCTTTCTTTTCTTTCTTTCTTTTTTTTTCTGAGGCAACCGGGGTTAAGTGTCTTGTCCAAAGTCACATAGCTAGGAAGTGTTAAGTGTCTTCCTCCAAATTTGAAATCAGGTCCTCCTGAATTCAGGACTAGTGCTCTCTCCACCGCATCACCTAGCTACCCCAGTCACCTTCTCTTTCTTTTAAATTCAAAGAGAAGTAAGCTAAAGAGTCCCATAACATTTTTACTGTGATGTTTTTCTTCTTTAATATAATATAATCGTTCTCTCTGTGGGAGCAGGTTTCTGGAGGTAGCCCTAATTATCAGTTCAGATCAATAATCACCCCAATGCAGCCAGGTGTTAAAAGTTCAGATCTTTTGCTTCCTCCAAAATAGCCCAGTTAGTTTTTCTTAGAGGCCTATCTTTCTGCTTGGTCCCAAGAGCTCTTGCAGTTGTCCTTTGCCTCTGCTTTCTTCTGCCTCCAGCCAGCACAAAGGTGGAAGATGGAATGGATCTGACTAGCTTCCGAGAGAGGGCTTCTGCTGAACTGAACTGACGCTCCCTTCTCAATCTTTTCAGCTGAACTCTTGACTGAGCCTCTGTCCCACTTCTTATATATGATCTCCCAAAGGTTGACTCCTCCTTCTGGAGGCACAGATTAAGGGAGGTGTGAATTTGGATATCTTATACTAAACCCTGAAATCTCCTCCCAAGCCTGTGAACTCCAATGAGTACTTAAATACATTAGTGAGCTAGAGGATTTGCTAAGTACCAGGCTAAATTAGCACTTTGTAAGGATTCCAACATTTTACCATGACAGAAATGGAAGAAAAATTATATGGAAATAAAAATTCTTATCCAAATAATTATTTTTGTAATTTCCAAAATTTTCATTATATAATTTTATATATTCTTCATATACTCATACATCAGGCATATACACATATATATGCTACCTGCAAGATACCATCAAAATTCAATATGAAATTGGATTTCTTTCTTAATTCTTTTAAAAATGACTTTTAAAAGATTTGAATTTGGATTTTAAAAATCCAAAATAAAGTCTCTGCAGAAATTTTCCTTCATTAACATAACTCATATTTTTCAAGTTATCCACATATCCCCAATTATGTGCTTTTGTAATTATATTTCTGTAGACAATATTATTATTTCTATTAAACTGTAAATTCCACAAGACTATAGCTTTTCTTTAGAATATGTTTCAAGACTCTGATGAATTCAAGAGATAGCTGCTTGAAATATCTATCCTATAATCACTTTAATATCTACTACCTCTGAAATTCATACCCTTCCCTCTTAATTTGTTACTTCTTTAAAGAAATATTTTATAGAGGGAAAAAACCATCAAATTGGACATCATTAAATACGAAGTATATGGAAAGTATCTTTTTAAATTTTGTCCTAATAAACTGCACTACTTTTATTAGTTACAGCAAGTCCCAGAGGCATGGAGAAGGATCCATTTTGGAAAGAACAAAAACTCAAGCAGGTCACTTTCTTTCAACAGAAACCAACCTGGATTTGCAATGTAGGAATTCTTGCTTACTGTCCAAATTGTGCATATGCTTCCTATTCCTTTAGGAATGGTACCTTTCATTCTTTCAATTGGGTTAAAAATATATGGACACTGAAACAGAATACTGAGATCTTTGGCAGTAAAGTCAACATGACTCTGGAGGCCCCTTAGAGCTTTTGTCTAAGATTTCTATGCTAGGACAGTTTAAATGTTTTAAATGAGAAAACCCAAAAAAAGCAACTGTACATCACCAAAAGAGCTCCAGATGTGCAAATCACTGTGGCACTATATAATTACTCAAATTCTAAAAGTAACCAATACCAATCCAAGAATATCAGGTAGTCATTGTATTACCAGTATTTGGAAAAGAGGAACATTACAGAGTGGAAAAGTTTATTGAAAAAGAATGCAAAGATTGGAGTGTTACAGAAGTTGGTTTCAAATCACTCATCTGATGCCATCTTGTACAAGTTACTTTACGCTCTGGGTCTTAAATTCCTCATCTGTAAAACGAGGAGATTAGACTTGATGATCTCTGGGGTTTCTTCCAGAGCTAGATTCTATTGTGGATTCTATATCTCCCAGGGTTTCCCAAGGTAACCTGATATCAGAAAGTAAACCTTAGTATTATATACATGCAAAATAACAATTCTATTAATAACCAGGAAGATGGCAGGATATCTGACCCAGAATTTGCTCTAACTCAAACAGGAGATATGAACTTAAATTCTAAACAAGCATATAATTTAGTGATTAAAGTAAGAGGCTAGTAGGCTCAAGGTCTTAGGTTTCATCACTTGTTCACTACCAGTCATGACATACATGACAGGCTTACACTTAATAATTTGTGATTCCATTTCTCTGTAAATGTTCCCTAAAATAAGAAAAATTACTGTTATTTTTGTCACATGCTTTGTGTAAGGAACCATGAGTTGTTAATGCTTTTGGAATTTTTTCAAATGTAGGACCCTATGTGAAGTATTATTACACAGCTAAAAGACATCTCTCTGTTCCTTTCCATTATGAAGATTTTTTTTTTAACTCTGGACATTGCAGTTCTTATTTACTACTGAGATTTCTGATGAATCTCTGCTCTAGATCAAAAGTATGGATCATAACCACATATTGGGGCAACTATATGGGGTTCTGCAAAAAAAAAAAAGGCAATAATAAAAAGTATCAAATATTCTGTCAAGATTTCATCTTTTATGTAAAAATAAACAAGCAAATTTCATTAGCATGAAAATTTGCTTACCTCTTTAATAAATGGTAAAATTTTATGTATACCAAAGAAGTGTTTTAAAATAAATTTCTTCATGATTTATTTTCAATAAATATTTGATTTGTATACCTATTTTACTACTTATATACCCAGGGTTATGTAAAAATTTCTTAGGTAAAAACTGGTCACAAGTGGAAAAAATTTAAGAAGCCCTGCTCTAGATAACATAATTTTTTCATTAATTGCTTTAAAAAAAAAATTCATATTTCCCACACTCTTCTCTTCCTAGAGAATTATGTGCAATATACTGGGCTATCTAGATGATAAGAACTCAATCTCTTACTTTTAACAGTCTTGTTTCATTTTGGTCAGATGAAAAAGATATGGAATGATTGGGAAATTAGGGTACTCTAACTGAATCTGATTTTTCCCTAGAGATATTCCAATAGTAATTGCAATTGTTTATAAAACTGTGAATGAATAAAATTTGTTCATTCAAAGATCATCAGTGTCTTACCAACATAAATACCAAGGCAAAAAAATTCATCACTGAGCAATTGCTGCTGTGAATAAGGACATGGAGAGGAATTAACTCAAATGATTTCTTAAACAATTATTTTTTCTCAAATATGACACTTCTTTGTACTTCTACAATAAACTAGATCCAATAATGTGAGTGGGGTTTCTTCTATTAGCACAAATCACATTTCATTCATGACTAGGGGTCCTGTACAAGTCTTGCCCAAGCAGCTTCACAAAACTATCCAACATGGGGAAAATTGTGCTGTGCTTCTTATAGTTCATAGCTATCAGTGGGACACTTTGTCTATTCATGTTTCCACCTTCATTGTCACTATGTAACCAACTCACTTCCTTTTCCAGTCATATAAATCTTTGATACTGTTTATCTTTTTAACCACAAAACCAAAGAAAAACAAAGAGATACAATATCCAAGTAAGTTTACTGTTTCTTTAGTATAAAAAAGCATCTGATGAGGCAGCTAGGTGGTACAGGAGATGGAGTCAAAATCAGAGTTAAATACAATTTCTGACCATTACTAGCTGTATGATCCTAGTCAAATTATTTAATCATTCTCTGCCTCAGTTTGTTCATCTATAAAATAGAGATAATTGTAGAATGTATCTATCATAAGGTTGCTGTGAAGATTAAGAGAGATAATATTTTAAAATGTCTTTGAAAGGAGCAGCTAGATGGTCCAGGGGATAAAGCACCACCTCTTAAGTCAGAAGGACCTGAGTTCAAATCTGTTCTCGGACATTTAACACTTCCTAGCTATGTGACCCTGGGAAAGTCACTTAATCCCAATGGCCTCAGAGAAAAAAAAAGCCTTTGAAAATGTTGAAGTACTTACAGAAATATGAACTAGCTATAAGGCAAAATGTCCCTTCCATCATAACACAGAAATATTAAAATCAGATTTCTTAAAAGCTGCAATAACAAAGAGAATTTTGTTTCATGACCCTCTGATTATGATCAAGCAAAGTATAAAAAGAGACAAAAGCTCACCACCATCATGAAGGATTTCCAGCAAAGGATTTAACTAGAAAAGGAATTCCCCACAGTGGAGAAATCTGTTCAGATGTTTTTATTTGCAAAATAAATTTTAAAATTTATTGTATTAAGATCTAAAATACAACAGAACCTCCTAGACATTACAGTAAATAGAGCACTAAGGCTAAAGTCAGGGAAGAGTCATCTTTTTGACTTCAATTCAGGCTTCAGATACTTACTAGGTGTGTAATCCTGAACAAATCACGTAATCCTATTTATCTCAGTTTCTTCATCTGTAAAATGGCAGCCTCCTCTAGTGTCTTGCCAAAAAAAAAAACCCCACAAATGGGGTCATAAAGAGTTGGATACAATTAAAGTGATTTAACAAAAATTCCTTAATGAAATCCTTAATCATCCAAAAGAATTTAGTCCAACTATTCACAAGTTTGTTGTCTGGACTATGACATAAAATTGTGTACAAAATCTATGGTACCATTCCAGAGCAAACACCTTGGATAGACACTGAGAATGGACAATGAATTAGGCCAAAACAGAAGAGGTGAGTTGGACAGCATTAAGGAAACTGTAGCCAGCTTTCAACAATCTCAAACTTCTCCCTGAAACAATGGCCCATTTTTTAATCTCAGAAGTTTTCTGCTGAAGCTGTGAGTCATGTATTATCATAGCCTCAAAAGAATTAGTTTAAAGTCATTCAAAGGGCAACAGGGAGAAACAGAGACAGTGAGTAGAACATAGTATCTATCGGCAAAAAACTGAAATGACACAAAATACATAATCAGAGAAATATGACTAGAAAAGTGAGATCAAATAACAAATAACAAAGTGAGAAACAAATAACAAACAACAAATCAGAGAAAACTGATAGCCATGTGTTTCAATTATATCCACATGTCAAGAGGATAAAGAAAGGCTCCTGACCCCCAGCACCATGGGTGGATCCCTAAAGAAATTTTATGGTAAAGCTTGGAGAAGCTGTGACTAGGATGAGAAGGTATGGATGATAGGCAATATGCAGCAATGGAAGGAGTGCCTACATCAATGAGTCACTGATGTGGAGCCTCCCTAGAAACACACCGCAGCCTCTCTACACCTTCCGAGTCTGCTTCTGAAGCATTCTATATTATCCACAACTCAGATTTTTCTAAAGTTATGTTTCAAGATTAACAGCCATATAGCACTGCCACAAGAATATTTTGTCTTAAGAATGCAGGTTTCTTACAGTGGAGAAAAAATTTCAGTTGTTAAAAGATCATGCAACATCCCAAATGAAATCTAGTCTGCTCATCTTCCTATAAAAATTCTAGAAGCAACTACACCTTTTTTTTAATGATAATGCTTGGCCCATTTGAATGTACTGATGTTCTGACTGAACACTGACAACTGAATACACCACATGCTTGCTTAAAAACAATCCAAAATGTTCTGGGTTTTTTTGGGTGTTTTTTCACCCAAGCACATTAAAATAGAAATTGGGAGGTAATATAGTGAGGGGACACTGAAGAAGTCATTATAGCAACTATCCTTCTTACAGAAAACAGATTTTGCTCTATTTTATTCTAATTCTAATCAATGTTGCTTGTAACCCAACTCCCACTGAGTCCAACTCTTTATGGTAAAGTTTCATTTGAGTTTTCTACCACATTCTACAAACTTAGTTAGTCCTATTTCATTTGTATTTTCTGGCAGTCTGTAAGCTCCTCAATATAACTCCAACTTGGTAAATCAATAAACCTTTATTAAGTACCAGGCACTATGCTAAGTGCTGGGGACACAAAAAGCAGCAAAGGCAGTTCCTGCTCTCAAGAAACCTGAAATCTAATGGGAGAAACAATTTGCAAACAAATATAAACATAACAAGCTACATACAAAATAAATAGGAAATAACTAAGAAAGCACTAGAATTAAGAGGAATTGTTATAAAAGATGGGGTTTTAGTTGTGATTTAAAGGAGGTCAGCACATGGAGATGAAGAGGGAATATTCCAGGTATGGAGACATCCAAAGTCAATGTATACAACCAAGAGGTGGAATGCTGTGTTCGTGTAACAACCAGGAGTCCAGTATTACTGGAACAAAGTATATGTATCAAGAATACAGTAAGTGAAAAGGAAAGGCAGAAGGGAGTTAGGTTATGAAAAGCTTTGAATGAAAAACAGCACATTTTGGTTTTGATTCCGGAAGTAGTAAGGAGCCATATGATCAAACCTATGATTTAAGAGGAATCACTTCAGTGATTTAATAGAAGATGGATTATAGTGGGGAAAAACTTGAAGTAGCCAGAGCCAAAAGCCCCTTTTATAATAGTCCAGGTGTGAGATGATAAGGGTCTGTCCCAGGGTGGGATCTGTAACAGAGAAGGAGGCAGGTTTGAGAGATGGCACAAAGGTGAAAATGACAGGCTCTAACAAGATTTGCAGGGGTAAGAGAGACCGTGAGCAATCAAGGATTGATCCCTAGGTTGTAAGTCTGACTGAGACACAGAGGGTAGTATTGTACTTGACAGTAATAGGAAGGAGAGAGAGGAGATAGTTTAGGGGGAAGAAGAATTCCCAAATCCATTATTACAGCTTCTTCAACTTAGCTGCTTAGATAAGTTGCCTTAAAACTAAATGGTTTTGGGGGCAGCGAGGTGGCCCAGTGGATAGAGCACCAGCCCTGAAATCAGGAGGACCTGAGTTCAAATCTGAGCTCAGACACTTAACACTTCCTAGATGATATGATCTTGGGCAAGTCACAACCCCATTGTCTCAGCAAAAAAAAAAAAAAAAAAAAAAACCCTAAATGGTTTGTTTCATATATGAATCTTCCCACCCCAAATATAAAAAGTACATATATATGTACTTTCTTCTTTTATATCTTTCATAGTCTAAGGTGCATATGGGAAGGAAACAAGTTCCCCAGGTATATTATTGGGGTGCAATGTTGAGTATCAAAGAGTAGGGAAACCCATTTCTCTACCTTCAATATTATAAAATGACATTTCAACCCTATAAATGACCCTTCTTAGTGTTGAATGTGATTCTGACGTCACAATGCCTTCATCACAATGTCAGCATGACCATAAAGAACACTCAAGATCTTTATGAGTTCTCCAGTGTCACAGAGCCCCACATAAGTATTTCAGAATTAACACTAAGCACAACATTCAATATATTTTAGAAAGTTTTGTCTTCCAAAATCAATCTTCATAAGCCCTAATGACAATGTGGGCAAATTCTGTTCTCCCCAAATTCCATTTCTGTTTCATGTAAAACTCCCAAGAAATAACAGAAACAGAAGGATGCTAGAATATACACACACACACAAACACACACATACATATATATGTACACAAACAAAAAGGATGCTTGTATCATTAAAACAGTACCATAAAACTAGTTAAGACAAAGCAAAAGGAAAAAAAAAAAAAGATTTATTTCTGTCTGAAGCAAAGGCAATAGTAGATTAATGAATGGGAACTTATTCATTTTTATCTATATGGTCACTTTGATGCTAAAGTTTAAAGAAATATGACAGGATTCCATAAAATATTTTTAAGTATTAAATTACAGGTGGCAAACAACTTCAATCTTGTAGTTGCTATACATTGTATTTACTTTTCTATGATTTAGAAAAACTCACAAAATAAAACTAAAGAGAAAAATGATAGTAAAATGGCAATCACAAAAAGGTTTTTAAAAACCTTATATACAAAGTAAAGATGGTGAAGTAATACAGATGTAACAAAAGAGAAAAGATCTCTTAATTTAAGGCCATAACATTTTATGCTATTAATAGCTCTCAAAAATAGACTAAATAATATGAATTGCTTAAATAATGAGGTCAGTTAATTAAAATGACTGCCAAGGGAAATATTCATGTCATTAAGAAGGTATTAAAGTTAGAAGGTGAACACAAATCACAAATCTGCACAACTATATAGGAATTACTTGAAAAGTAAACATTCTTTCCTATTTTACAACAATCATTTTGTTTCCATTCGTAAGTTAATTCATGGGGAAGAAGAGTATGAAAAACAGAGAATTTTGCTGAATTTAGTGATATTGTACTATGAAGTATATTTATTAAAAGAATCAAAATATGAAATAAGGCAAAACTTGTCTAGATGTTCATTAGCCTAAAAGTCATTTCCACTTTGCCACATGGAGACACTTTATACAACCTCAATCAGTTCTTTAACAAGAAATTAAGATTAAAATTCATATTTCAAATGAACAAAATAAAAGTATACATTCAAGATGCTAAGAAAAAAAGCCACATTACATATATGGCAAAGAATTATGAAACATTTTAATATTAAAATGTAAAGCTTAAGACAAAGTATTATTGGCTGTTCAGTACAATACCTAAGAAAGTATACCTGCATATAGCTAGGCAGGTAGAAAATGACAAAAATTTGTGGCATTCTAAAAGTGATCATATTATACCCAGAATATTGCCCTCCCCCCCTTTTTGTCACTTAAATTTTGCTATAAAATTAAAACTTCCCTAGTGCCATTTAAGTCACTTGTAAGAGCAAAAACAGACACATCTGAGATACTCAGAAAGCCACACATTGGCATTCCCAATTCAACTTTCAATTCCTGCTTAGCTTTATAACTGTTTGTTCTTTATTCCAAAAGGAAAATTTAACTAGAAACTATAATTTGGGCAGATTTTAAAACCTTTGATCAAAGATGCCAGTTTGACAAGAAAAAAATTATACTGTTTCGAAAACTAAGCAATTATTACTGAATGTTAAAACATATCTTGAATAGGACAAGCAAACTAGAAAGTTAACTTACCTGGCTTCTTCCTGGATTTTTCATGACCCAATTGTCCTAGATCATTACATCCACAAGTATATACTGTCCCATCATCTAGGACAAATACTGTATGTCTGAGTCCACATCCTACATCTTGGACTTTTTTATTTATGAAAAAGTCACTCTTCCTGGGCTCTAGTACAATTTCTTCATCGATTCCACCCAAACCTAGCTGTCCAAAGGATGCGTTTCCCCAGCACAACATGCTTGTATTTCTTTTGATCTTCCAGATTCAATGATTTTAAAAACTCTCTTCCATATAGAAGTAAAATGTGTCCCTGTGTCAGGGGAAATGAAAAGAAATTTTATGTCAGTACCCCTTTTCAATTATCATACCTATATACTTATATATATTCACAACACAAAGAGTACTAAATCTAACATCTTAGAAAAATATCATTCATTTTGAATGTTTTTTTTAAAATATTTCAGAAACACTTTACAAAATCACAAATACACCATAATTGATTCTACATTTATAGAACAGTTTTTCACACAGTTGAGGAGTTTTTACTTTACTTTTAATAGACTATATTCAGGGGAACTCATGATAAGCATCTCTAATATATTTATTTATATGCTTCTGAAATTTTCTAAAATTATTTCTATTAGAATAAATTTTCCCTACACATTATTTTTAACTTTATACATATATATATATATATATAAAACCTTATTTTTATATATATCTGTATATATATAACAAGTTATTTTAAATTTTATATGTTATGTATCTTACTGCAATTGTTATAACAGCATAACTAAAAGGAAAAAACAAGTGCCCAAAACTAATACATAATCCTCTTCTAGAATAAACTTCAGCATTTGTTAAGGAAACACTGTAGAAAATGTATACATATGATGTGGTGACTTTATAGAAAATATCAACTGTAGCACATAAGACTCTTTATTAAGATGTCTTTCAGTGAGACTAGAATTAAAGCTGGTCCACATCAACACCAGTTGCATGAAGCAAGTTCTGCCCAAAAGAAGGAAAGAGAAATAATTATAAGAACTTCAACCATTTCATGATTTTTAAAAAAAAATCTTCCAATTTTCACAATAATTTTACTTGTAAGGCAATAGAGAAATAAAACTCCTCATCATAATGTCCTATCAAAACACAAATTTATGACAAATTCAAATAAGTATTTTTAAAAATGTATTTCTACTTCATTCTAAGGTTAAGTTTAAAATGAGAATAAACCACAAATATACAAATGTTACAAATGTACAGTTTAAATTCACTCTAATACACATTTTCTATCTACAATAAGAATAAACTTCTAATCCTGTCTATGTCTGTCTAGTAAAATAGATTTTTTTCCCTCTTCCTAAAAAAGTAAATAACATAGCCAACTTTTCAAGGGTTGGAGAGGGGGAAGGGCCATTCATAGTTTACACTGGTGGTGAAATCCCTGGAACTTTCCAGTTTGATGATTATCCTGTTACTGTAAAGACAGATTTAAACTAGGAGAAAAATACAGCTAAATAGGCAGCATTTCTTAAAGACACTGCATTAGTAAATCATGCCATTTACAAAAAGTCAGCATTTAGTCAGGGCTATTACTCCCAACTATCCCACTAAATTTCAAATATTTTTCCTATGTCCATGACAAGTAAAAATTCTGCTGAGTCTCTATGACAGACCCTTCAGGAGAATTAGAGCGAACTCCCTACAAGTCATGAAGACAGAATTTTCTTGATATTTACTCTTTTATTTGGAAGAGGGACCTGTGGAATGATTATGGATTTTCAAATAAAAAATTGGGAGTGAAGGTGGCAAATGTCTTTATGCTCTTTTTGCAGTACAAATCAAGGTGTGAAATACAGCTATTTTTGTCCTTCTCTGAGCCTCTAACCCCAAAGAATAGCAAGTGGGAAACCTGGAGTGGGGGTGATGGGAGCGTCCGTACACACCCAACCAAAGGAGACCAAGCCAACAGAGAAGAGCAGCCAACAAAGCAGCAGCTCAGGCCCCTGGGAAAGGGAGGCTCGGGGCTGGGAAGGTCCTCAGAGATCCCTCAGTTCGGCTCGCTTACATAAAGTGAGGTCGGAGCTTCCAAGTGCCTGGAAACGGACATTGCCTTGATTTCACTAGCCCAAGCGGCAGGTAAAACGGACTCAGAACTAGGAAGCTTTAACGAAATACATGAAAATACGGTAAACACCACGTAGATATTTGGTTCGTGGTCTTCTAAGCAATGGACTCCCGTTTCTACAGGATTTGGTACCATTGATGTAGCAACTCCCTCAATTTCCAGTGAAAACTGAGGCTGGAAACTTGAAGAACTTGCCTGAAAGGACAGGGACCGTCACCCAGGATTGGGGCCGAGAGGGGCCTTTGATCGCCTAGTCCACCGCCCTCCCCAAGGAAAACTCAGAGGCTCTCCAAGTGGACGCCGGACACTCGAAGTCCTCTGTTCCACTGAGACCGGAGGAAACACCGCTAACCTTGGAAAGGGAGAGCTCGGAGAACATCACAGAGGGAGAAACTGAGTCTGGGCAAAGGCCGTGACCACTCGCCTTCCACACAAAGACCCCAGGGACCCCCATTGTCCAGAAGAGCGCAAAGGAACACTTCACAGAAGGGGGGGGCTGGCGGGGCTTGCCTCCAAGACACAGACCCCAGAGCGGCAGGAAGCGGGGAGTCCCCCACACAAACACTCCCTCCCGGGTCCCTCCTCCCCAGGAGCGGTGGGGAAAGTGCGAGAGGGGCTAGATAAGGCAGAGACGGCCCCGGAGCCGCTCCAGGGTCCCAGACCGGGAGAGAAGGGCCCCCTGGCTTCCAGGTAGAGCCGGAGAAGTGAAGGGCTTTCTCCAGAGAAGGGTTCCGCATCTTACAGCGGAGGAAACCGAGGCCCGGCGGGGAAGGAGCAAGAGGGAAGGGGCACCCGCACCCGGTAAGGGGGCGAGCAGACGCCGCCCCGCCCGGCCCCGCCCGCCCCCGGCCGGCCTCCTCTCCCTGCCTGGCGGCGCCGCATTTACTCACCGGGCTCCGCAGGGAGGGCAGCGGAGCCCCGGGGCGCGGGGCCCGGCCCCTCCCGAGGCCGCTCCTCCGGCGTCGCGGCCGCCTCCGCGGTCACTGTCGCCGCCTGCGGCTGCCGGGAAACTTTCGCAGGTCCCTCCGGGGCGGCGCGGGCGCGGGGGGCGCGGCGGGAGCAGAGCAGTCGAGGCGAGAGCGAGGAGAGTAGCCGCCGCTGCCGCCGCCGTCCAGTCCCGAGCCAGAGCCAGCGACCCGGATGGAGATGGGGGAGGGAAGAGGGGAGGAGGAGGAGGGAGCAGCGAGGAGGGCAGGGCCGGGAGGGAAAGGGGCGGGGAGCCCGGGGAGGGAGAGGAGGGGAAGGAAAGCCAGGGAGGGAGGGGCCGGGGCCCGGCCGGGCGGAAGTGAGCCGAGGAGCGCGCTCCCGCCCACTTCCTTGCCCCAATGCGCCTGCGCGGAAGGCCGCGGGGGCCCTCTCCCTCCTCTCCTCTCCGCTCCCCTCCCTACAGGGGGTGTGGGGTAGGGCCGGCCCTGGACGCCGAGGCGCATGCGTCACTCTGCTCTCTCGCGTTCTCTCCCTCTTCCTCTCCCTCTTTTGCTCTCCCTCTCTTTCGCTCTCTTTCCACTCCACCCACCCCCGCGTAGGAAGGTGGGGCCCGGAGGCGGAGACCGCATTCGAGGCGGGTGTGTTGGCGCGCTGGGTCCTAGCGCCGGAGGGAAGGGCGGACCGGGGCCATCCGGCCCACCCCCTTCAGTTTTATTTTTTCCTTTGGAGAAGTGCCTGCGGCTGCATGCGGCGGTCGGGGGAACGTTTGCACCCGGGGCTTCCTGCTCCTGCCACAATCCGGGGAAAGCTTCCTAAAGCGCTTCGGGATTTCCGAAGCATTTTCTCCCGACTTCTAGGGGAGAGACTGGGCCCGGGGCACGGGAAGGGGGAAGCCTTTCCCCGCTTCTCCACCCCCAGAAGTGCCCCTTGGAGGGAGCCATTGCCCACGTGCAGTGTAGACGGGCTTCTCCGAATGACGGGGCCCACATTGTTCTCTACACAGTGATCTGTGTCCCGGTATGGACTAGGCCATCCACGTGTACTGTGCATCCCGCGGCGGGCCCCTCCCCCACCCCCGCCACCTGACTTCCCGGGCTGGACCACACCCCTCCAGAGTGCTGTTTCCCCTGGGGTCTATGGAAACCTCTCCCATTTTCCCAGTCTGATAGTAACCTGCACTTACATCAACATTTTGCCGACTTCTCGTTGGATCCTCCGAGGCGGGGACGGATGAGGAAACTGAGGCAAAGGGGTTAAGTGACTTACCCAGGATTACCCAGAAAGGCGAGTAGCTGAGGTTCGGTCTTCCTGACTAACCCCTGGACCACGACTGCCTATGCCTAGCACCCTATTGTCAACAACTCCACCAGGATCCATGGAAAATGCCCTGAGAGTGACACCCTCTTCTGCTTCTATTAAGTTAAAATTGAGTTTGCCTCTTTATTTCCCAGATAATTAATGTGTAGTTCCTTGTCACTTCTTCAATAAAACCAAGAAACCCTTTTTTTTTTCCCCATGAGAGAACCTAAGTTTATTCTTTCAGGACCATAGCTTTGGAGCTGGAAGGAGCTATAGAGATCACCTAAATCCTCTAAATGGGTGGGTAACTAAGATCACAGAGATTTTAAGGAAATAGCTAACAAGCCACGTCTTCAAATTACAAACCCAATATTTTCCCCCCCACATATTCAGTTGCTTCCATCTTCTTTTAGCAAAAATTTGATGTAGTTTTTATCAGTAAATTAAAGGGAAAGCGCATAAAAAAAATGTATACCAAGAATGGTAGAGGTTTTGTTTAAATACAATCGGCATCCCTAAAAGATTTATGTTTAAAGTCTTTAAATGACTATTAGCTGTCTGGAATATTTTCATTGTCAGCAGAATTCTCATTTTCTAATTAACTATATTTTCCCAAGAAAATTAAAAGAAAAAAGCAGACATTTTAAATCTCCTGACATAGTCATTCATACTTATATCTAATTTTGGTTTATCGGTAGTCTATGTTGAGCCAGGGATCGATGTGAACCTAGAATACATTGTGTGTCGGTCACTTTCAGACAAAGGTTGACAAAGATTACTCCAAATGTTCATATTTTGCTAGTGAAATATGGCAACATGAAGGATTATCATTTCCATTACCACCTACTTGTCATCTTCAGATTTTTGTTATATGTCTGTGCATTAAAAGGACTGATAGGTGGTCACCACCTTGCTTTGTAACTCAAACAAACCAATGGTCTGTTTTAGTTACGGATGACCAGTCTTTGGTTAAAATCTATGAACAGAGAGAACCAGTACAATCAACACAAGCTTGTACGAGGATCTACCAGTAAACAAAATTTGAAGAGAGTCAAAAGGATTTGACTGAAACATATAAACAGACACTGAAATTTCTGACCTTTGTATAAATTATTCAATTCAACCTCCATCATTTAATTGCATTTTGAAAATTCTCCACCCTCATTATGGCTAGATTTTAAGGCTCTGCCAGCAAAGTTCATATTCTGGCAAATTTTACCAAAAGTGACAGGTTTTGTTGCTATACCATGTGTGTTATTCAAAGACAATCAAATATTAGTTCAGAGAGGCTTATCACAAGTTTGTCTTCCCAGTGATGATTATATTAGCCATGGCAACTCTTTAAAGCTATCTACAATCGTACCTCAATATTGTAGCCTTTAACTTTGGCAACTGTGAATTTATTAATAACCTCATTTTCACTTTTAAATTTGCAACCTCCAACATTTATGGCAATGTACAATAGAGGAAAAAATAGAGAAGATTCACATAAGTTTGTGGAATGGCTGATATCCTATCAGGCACTTCATTGATCTTATCCACCCTGCAAGGGTGTAGGGTAAAGAGCTCCAGGTGCATTTGTGGCACATTTTCATGTTTGCCTTTAAAATTCAAGTTTTGTGTTGTAGTTATACCCCCAAAGCATAGTGCAAGTACTTTGGACTTTAAGAAAATTAAGAAAATCTCTCTATCAAGTCTGTGTTTTCCAACAACAGCAACTAAAGTCCCAGCAACTCTCTCTTGGTTTTCAGAGGACAGCCAAGATAGAAAGATTTACAGCAATGTAGTATAACAAAGCCCTCCCTCACATCCACCATCTGGCACAGTGGAAGGTAAAATTCAGATTAAACAATGTTTTAGTTTTAACAATTTAATTTGTTAAATAGTTTTAATGGTACTTTAAATTTCATGTGTTAGGAAAAGTGATCATAGATCAAAAGATCATAGATTCTAGATAATTACTAGGAAGAAAAAATGTTTTGCATGTTACCAGTTTAATTTTGTGTATTACATACTATGAGTTGTTTCGTGGTTACTTACTCTGTTAGGAAAACTACATATTATTAGAATGTTTTGTTTTAAAGAAGGGGATACAAAAAAAGTGTATTTTCAGCAATCTATAGCAAAAGATTAGAGTTTTTGATTGTTCTGGGAACCTATCTCCCTATTTCCCATGGGTTCAGTGTTATCAACATTCATGCTTTTTTACTTTCACACTGTTTTCTAGGCATGAATCTTACCCCTGCTAAAGGTAAGGATCGACTTGTACTAAGCTCTCAAAAAGCTCGCAATTTGCATCAGTGAAGGGAGCATCTATCCCACCAAAATTATAGATCCTTAAAAAAAATGAAATATAGTAACTTTTGAAGTAATCCATCTTTAAATTTGAAAATTGTCCATCAATGATGATTTACTATGAAAACTAGATTGTAATCTAGGCAAACCAGAGAAGGATCTTGGCATAAGAAAAAAAAAGCAGGTAAATTTTTCTAAAATAGAAAAACATTAAAATAAATGAACTGATCTAATACTTCACTAAAAAAGACTTTAATCACTTCATTAAGTAAGTAGAGATGATTGTTTTTATCATATGAGTCAAAATAGATACTGAAAATCATTCCCTCTTTTTCTTCTTTTAAAGGATATGATTGCCTTTCCACTTCTTGTTTTTTAATTTTCTTAAAGCAATATGAGGCACAGTGTGATTTTCCAACCCAGGGCTCAAGTATTGTAGAGGTATTATCTTGGTATCCTTAGGGAGGACATTTCTCTTGAGCCTTTGTAGAGAAAAGGAATCAACAATGGTATTCTCCTTGCTATAAATTCAATTTATTGACTTGATATTCCTAGGAATTTTCCCAGCCTACTTTTATGTACATACTGCAATTATGCTCATCGTTGGTTCCTTCTCACATTATTTTCTCCTTTAAAGAGCATTGACTTGGAAATGTGAACACTTACCTTCAAGTGCTGGCTCTACTACTGGCTTTGGGCAAAGCTCATAATTTTTCTAAGTCTCCTTTGGAAATGAGTTGGGTGGTTTAGATAATGTCCAAATTCTTTTCTTGATCTAAAAAATCCCAATTTTATGATTCTCTTCTTTTGCTTTTCCACTTCACCTTCCACAATTTGTAATCCTTCCATTGTCATCTTCTTTTTGACTATTTGCGGAACAGGAATCAATGAATTTGAGAGAAAGATTAAATAGGATCATTTCCTCATCTGGATCTCTTTAAAAAACACACACACAACTACAGAAAATCAACATACAGTAGTTTACTTTGTATTCATTTTGTTATTATCTTTAACCCACAATAATTATTATTTTAAGTATAATATTTCTGTGGGTTAGCGTATTTGAATCAGTTATCCTCAAGTTTGTTCCTTTCTTACGTCCTCTTCTGGAAAAGTAACACTTGTGGAAGCAGTTTTGATACTACTGTCTTTCTTATAGCTGTATTCTTTTTGTTTCTTGTCCAGCACTTATTCTCATCATTCAGGGGACATTTTAGCAAGTATTAAGCTGAAAAATCAGATGTAATGAGTCCCTTGGCCAGCATGTGGGGATGTATTCATACATTTGAATCTAAAGTGTCATTATTATAGTAATTACTCCACCAAAAAGGAAAAAAGTTATTATCATTTGTGGAAGAGAAGAATCAAAATATTACATAGTATTACATATTGCATAGTATTATATATTACATAGTGTTACTATGTATTACATATAATGCGGAATCAAAAAGTTTCCCTTAGCAAGCATGTTAACTATAAATATTAATGAATAAAGAACATATCTATAGTTGAACATAAAAGTAACAATACTGCAATTGTAATTCCAAAAATTACAGAATTTTTGGCCTCTCAAAGAACAATAAGTTTTAGAATGCCTGCAAGAAGGAGAAAACAACTATTGATATCATATCAAACATACTTTTCCATAGTAAATAGATTTATCCATTTGCTGTCCTTTTAGGATCTGGTAGCTTTATAGAAGACATTTGAAGATGAAAAGTCTTAATTTCACTATTAGGAATATGCAATATATATCACTTTGTTTCATTCCTTGGACAGACAAGATTATTTAGTAATATGGAATTTCAAGTTTGATGCCCAATGTGAAAGTCAGTTTTATACATCTTGAGAATATTGTATAGAAGATGTTAAGAGGTAAAGAGATGAAAAATGTGAAAAATTCGACTGAAAGAAAATGTTTCACTTTTCCCTTGATACCTTCAGGCTACAGTTAACTTTTCCACATCCTGCCTGTTTGAAAACTTT
The DNA here is from genome assembly GCF_902635505.1 of Sarcophilus harrisii. Taxonomy (NCBI): domain Eukaryota; kingdom Metazoa; phylum Chordata; class Mammalia; order Dasyuromorphia; family Dasyuridae; genus Sarcophilus; species Sarcophilus harrisii. The sequence continues at coordinate 634,605,897 of NC_045427.1, read as the reverse complement.
TTTAAAATTTGGCTACTCATTTCCTTTGCCAAAATGAGAAAGATTATCATGACAGCTGACAGCTAGAAATAGATAAAATACTAACATTTTTCTGGGAAGATTTTCATTAGCATTTGAACAATGTGGTTTTATAATCTCCATATGAGATCTGATAGCCTCAAGGAAGACATTTAAGCAATAGTGACCAGGAAAGGACAGAGTGTTCCTAAAAGACAAATTATAGTTGCCACCTTCACATTCCCCAAAGACAATTTAAGCATATTAATGTGACGGAAATATTTGTCAAAGAAAAATGTCATGCAATTTGAGCTGAATGTTTTTACCTCAGTTAAAAAAAAAAAAGAAAGAAAAAAAGTGACTTGCAAATAAACACAGGACTATGAAGAGGTAAATTGAAGTTATATTATTGTTTACTTTGACCAAGCAAGTTCACTAATTTAATCTATTAAGAAAGGTGGGCTAAAGTTCTCACTTCTTGAAGGGTAGCTTTAAACTTCTCCCATGTACCCAAAAGATACAGCAGGCTAACTAGAAAATAATCCCCCTATGAAAGAGTGGATCCTCCATCCCCAGTGTGCTGAGAAACATAAAAATTAAGATTATCAAAAGGGGATTAATTTCCCCGAGTATATGGATTAAGATTATATAATCATCTGTTGAATAAGTATAGTACAATAAAGAGAAAGGATTGATTTTTTTATCTTGGGATCTTTAGTAACTAACAGGATTAGCAAATACATTCTTTTTTAAATTCAGATTTGTTATTCAAACAAATCTTTCTTTGTATGTTTAGATGTTGCCCATTTGAAAATTTCCTAATCTTCTGGAGACCTTCTGGAGATGTCTATATTTCCTTCATTATTCTGCCAGTTACCACTCAAGACCTCTACAATCTGACTCCAAATTATGTGTCTTATTATTGCCTTATACGACTCCCTCAATCTAGCTAAACTGGTCAAACTACTGCTCCTGAAGCAACACACCTTCAAGTCTGATTTATTTATCCTTCCTGAAGCCTCCCAGACCCATTGCTGCCCACAGTTATCTGGCTTCCCTATGAACTCAAAGCACTATTATTTTGCAACTCATTTGTCACTAATACTCTGTTTCTAAAATTATCATTTACCAGGCCTGTGAAGGAAAGCAGGATGCTAAGTATTAGTGGAAATAGATAATTTAAAATATGCTTATTATAGGATTTATAGTCTAGCAGGAGGAGATAAGACATATATTTAGCTTTTTATGTGTGTCTCTTCTCACTTATTCACAGTTTCTTATCATAATTCATTATTAAATGTTCCAGAAACTTAGGACAACTCTGTTTCCCATAATGTATTCTGTAGAATAATTTTTCCAGTTGACAATTTAAAATCCTAGAAGTACAGTGTTTAATAGTTCAAACATACCAAACACTGGGATAAGGACTTATTTTCAACAAAAAACTAGGGAAACTGGAAAGTAGTCTGATATGCAAAAAAAAAAGGCTGTAAACCATTAATAGGAAAATGCAAATTAAGGTATCTCTGAAGTTCTGCCTCATATCCCTTACATTGACTGAGGTGACAAAATGGCCAAAGACAGTTGTTGGACAGGATTCAAGAGGCCAGTTGAATTAAAGCTTTTTTACTGGAGCCATGAATTAATCTACTCTTTCTGGCAAGCAATGTGGGATTATGCCCTAAAGTCACCAAATTGTTTATATTATCTGACCTTGCAGCTACTTGGAGAACTGGAAACTAAAGGGATACCCATCAGTTCAAAAACTGAACAAATTAGGGTACATGAATGTAATGGAATACTGCTGAAAGAAATGATGAAAGGGATGACTTTGGGGGAAATAGGGAGGATGTATATAAAATGAAGCACAGTGAAGTGAGCAGAACCAGGATAAGCAACATAAACAATAACTACAATACTGTAAGACAAACAACTTTGAAAGACTTAAAAACCTTGATTGATGCAATGACCATAATTTAAGAACTCCAATGACAAAGCATGCTACTTACCTTCTCTGATGGCTTTAAGATACAGAATGGCACTAACATTTTTGGACCTTCTGTGTAGAATTTGTTTTGCTTGATATATATATATATATATATATATATATATATATATATATATAGTCTCACAATTTTTTTTTCTTTTACTCAATGGGAAAGGTAGGAGAGAAGATAAATGGTTGTTACTTGAAAAAGCAGAATAAAAGTTAAATCTAAAAATAAAAAATAATTTGGTATTGAAAAAAATCATCTTGTTGCTAAACTAATGATAACACATTCCAAGTGCAGCAAGCCAGGTGCTCAGAAAATTGTTGTTCAGTCATGTCTGACCCCCTTTATGGTTTTCTTAGCAAAGATACCGGAATGGTTTGCCATTTCCTTCTGCAGCTCATATTACAGATGAGAAAACTAAGGCAAAGTGGCTTACGTGATCTGTCCAGGATCACATAGCTCTGAAGTATCTGATGTCAGTTTTGCACTCAGGAAGAGGAATCTTCCTGACTCTAAACCCAGTATCACCAGCAATCTAACTGCCTGGGCAATAGACATATAGATGATTATAATGTTAATGAAAGTAAGAAACCAATAGTCTCTAGATTTGGATGTCAGTGAAAATAAGATCAACAATCAACAAATGCTATCTTTACAATGTTGTAATATAACTTGTTTTAGTTCTCCTAGTTTCATTCAGTATCACTTCATATTTATTGGTGGCTTCTATTTGCACCTGTTCCTATACTGGCAGACTTCAAGTCTTCTTGGATCTTGCTGGATCAGAATCCCGAGGGCTTCAGGCCACACAGGATTGGTGTTTGAAATTGCTGCTAGATTAAGGCTCGCCTGTCACATTCTAGGTCAGATTGCCATGGTCTTCAATTCCCTGTGGAGTACCTAAATCCAAAGCACTACTTGCTCCAAGGTATATATGCAGTCATAATCCATTGAATTTCTGATCCCTTCTCAGGAGCTTTGCCATCAGGGGAATTTAAGTTCTTGTCCCCTAGAAAAGAAGAGTTCTTCAGGTTTCTGGACTGACTCTGGATTAGAGGACCAGCAGATTTCTGCTTTATTTAACCAAGCTTGCTCTGGCATTCCTTCGAGAGACCCTTTTCCTAGTGTCCTTAGGTTTCTGGCTGTAATTTTACAAAATGCTAGATTAAAAAAGCATATCATTGTTTCTTTATTAATTTCTTATTCATTTTTTGATCTGATACCTTTGTTTAGATCTTTGATGGATATGTGTTAGGGAACTTGGCACCTGTATGACCCTTGAAATCATCATCTTAATAAGTTTTCCATATATAATTTCATAATATTAACAAGTGAATCAGTCAGTGATCCATTATCTCTGTATGAATTTTTGTTAGGACTTTATGAATGACATTTCTCTAGCTTTGCACAGTCATAGGAGAGAAAAAACATTGCTTAGGGAATTGTTCATCTTCCTTCTTGAAGAGGACCATTACATCAGGGAGGGGATGCCATGACATGCAGATGAATTGGATTTAAGTGAAGGAGTGTTGAGCAAAGTCACCTGCCTCACTTTCCCCTCCAAAGCCATCTGGGGCCAGCAGCAAGATATAGATCAAGATGACTGAAGATGGCCCTGGATGAAATGGGAGACCTTAGTCTTCTTAAGCTAAGGTCCTCAACAAGTCTCAGTTTGAGGCCACACAAATTCAGTGATTAAGGCTGGGTAGCAATTGAGACAAAGAGTGTCTTCTTTCACCAGTCAAAAATAAATAAACAAATAAATAAATGAGGGGAAGACCCTCATAGTGCTGGACATAGAATTATTCTGGAGAGTCACTTCCTCAGTTATTTCTTAGTTGAGGAACTATGTGTACCATTATTTGGGCAATAAATAGCAGTATTTCAGTTGATCTTTCTGAATGAACTCTCAGGCAACAATTTACTACTTTAAGCTATAGACAACTTGATGATCTCCTTAGTCTTTGTGGGACCACCCAGTAAATGAGAGTTCCTTGCCTTATGCACTGTACAACTACTGTGCATTTTGAAAACAAACTTCATGGTAGTGACCTTGTGTTCCAATTTTACTTTGAAAATCTCTGACCATTCCAGTGATTTATCCACAGACTTCTCAGAAATGACTTGGAAGCTCCATATTGACAAATTAGAATCCTATAGAGCAAAACTAGAATCCAATTTAAAATTTTTGTCTTGGTTCTTAAGGAAATCCACATGGTAGAGATCATAAACTCCTGCATTCCCTTGTTTTATAAAGTACCTTAGCCTTGTAGATTGAATGAGATGGGGGGAAATAAACAAATGAGGCTCATGAGAGAAAATAGCCACTCCAAGGGGAACCATACACTCTGATACCCATGGCAGCAGCATGAGGAAGCAGCCTAAAATTAGCAGGAGGGGAGAGCAGTTTGCCACTCCAGCCCTTTCTGCCTTCAGTTAGTGGAGAAGAGTTCTACATCCTGGTTTAGGTGGTGAAGTGAAATTCTCTTTGGCAAGAACAAGGGGAAGAAGTGCTCACTGGTGCCATTGCCCAGGTAAGCCCAGGTAAGGAAAACAAAGCAAGTAAAATCCTTCACTCCCACTAAGGAAAACTTGAAGGTGTTAAACTTACTTTGAAAGGTAGAAACCTAGGAAATACGAAGGCAGAGAAATCAAGCATACCCTTCTTGGATCCTCTCCCCACAGTCACCGTTACACTTAAATGAAAGAAATAGCCCTTATTCCAGAGATTTCGGTTTGGAGGCTGTTGCTTTGGATGAGTACTGGGGGGGGGGGGGGGGGGGGGGGGGGGGGGGGGGGGGGGGGGGGGGGGGGGGGGGGGGGGGAGGAAGGGGTAGAGAATCGCCTCAGAGATTTGAGAAAAGTATCAAGAGGTGTATATAAGGTGATGCAAAGCAAAAGCAAAAGAAAAAAAAAGCAGTTTGGGGATAAAAAGTGCTTGTATATTTAAATAAGAGTCAGAAAGGAAGAATAGGATGATTTAATTGATAGAAGAGACCTGCTTAGCTATTCTATAGCCATCACTGGCAAACTTGGCCACAGTTTTCTTGGTACTCTCTGGAAAAGAATTTTATCTGTAGTATATTGTGATAGAGATAGATGTGACTTTTTAATTAAAAGCATTTCCTGTTTTCCATCATTTCTTATTTTTGTACCTTCTACTTCTTTTGACTTTTTTATGTTTTCTACTTTATTTTGGCTTTATGGCTTTCCATTAATAGTAGCACCATAAGCTTCTCCTCTTTGTGTAACTATGTTTGTAGGGTCTAAATACTCAGAGGTAAACCATCCAAGATCTGTGGGATATGAAAACTTTTTGATGTTAGGTGGAGGAAATAATTAAAGCTATATCCTATTAAACAGGAAGAACAAAAGGAAGGTCATATCTTTTAATTTACATATTTATTTATTCATTGATTTATCATTAGCCATTGGCATTCCTTTTTAAGATGATGCAGAGGCAAAAAATAAAGAAGTTTGTAATAGTTTGTTGTATTTCACAACTTGATTTATCATCAAGGAAATCTGTTGTCTCAGATCTTCAGGATGGGAATGCAAACATATCCTATTCCTTAAGATTTCATAGACTTGGAATCCATTGATTCCATCTCTCTGTTCAGTGGTATTTCTAATACAGAACCACATATAACAACATACTTAATAAATATTAGTTTTGGTGACAATTATAATTTTAGTGTGTGGTAATTATGAATACTTCCTTTTCCCTTTTGACTCTTCATAACTTTGTACCTCTTTTGTCAGAATGATACCATTTTCTACTGTTATAGTTATTTGATATTATTTGATCATATTATTGCTTCTTGAAGATAGGGTTTTTATATCTTCATAATATCAAATACAATGTCTTGCTCATTGCAGGCATCCAATAAATAGTTATTGAATAAATGACTTAATGAATTAATGAGTATGGGATGAAAAATTCTGATTTCTAAAGATTTTATAAGAACCTTTTTAGAATCCATTACTTCTTACAAATAGTTTCTTCCTACCAGGAACTCTCTTAGTCAGATTATAACAAAACCTTACAATCTTTTTTATGGACATTTTAAAAAAGAATTTAAAGGAAAGGCAATATGGACACACTCCAAACCCTTTGGTGTGGCTTTAAGTGATTAAAGCATAGGTTTGAAACTAAAAGGAATATAGAGGTAATCTAGCACAGTCCCTTCATTTCAAATGACAAAATGGAGTCTCATATCATCTGACTTGCCACATCTGACTATGGTCACATCCAGAACAAGGAACAGAGCTGAGACATGAAGCCAGGTCTTTTAATATTTTTTTTCACTTCTTCACGATAAATTGAAGGAAGCTTGCTTTCTTCACAGTGAGATCCCAAGTGGACCACTTTATAATGGAAGAAGTTTTGGTGATGGAGGAACAAAACTTAAAGGCATCTGACACAGACCTTTTTTATAATGAATTCTCCTAGAAAGGATTTTTTTTAACATATATTACATTAACTTTCCAAAACATTTTAATAATAATAATGTTCACAATCATTTAGTATTTTTATGATTATAAATGTTTTCAAAAACATATTCCATATTTGGAAATCTGACTTTCCTCAGATTTTTTATTAAAACCTTTCACCCAAGAAGTGGTAAAACAGAACAAATTAAACTAGAGAATGTCACTTTAGACTATCTGCTTATGATTGGCATCATATTATAGTGCAAAGTGTAATGAAGTTTGAACTAGAAGATCAGCCTGGTGACCTTGGGCAAATTTCTTCATTATTGTATACCTCAGTTTCCTTTTTGCAAAAGGAGAAGATTATGTGAGATAATCTTTTAATTCCCTTCCAATGGAGCCTGAACTAGGGCAGGGTCATCAGGGCTTTGTTCAGGGCACCAAATTTAGGGGGTGCTGACAGAACTTAACTCCTTCAGAATCAGAGAACAACTGAGCTTAGCGCCTATTACCAAGAATAGTTCAAGTAAGAAGCTAGGGATCTTTGCTTACAATGGTCCATGTTCTGGTGTGTCTATTTCCTCTTGATGGAATTTGTCTTTAAAAGTTTGTTTAAGTGTATCTTTCTGATGGTGTTGGGCACATAAACTACTAATCATATTTCTGCCTTTCAATAGGAGTCTAAAATCCTCTGATTCAGGAAAGGATAAGGGAAAAATTATTTTTAAAACTAAAGACATTGAAACTATTAATATTCACATCACCAGTGTACCCAATGATCCAACAACACAAACATTACATATTACATTAAGAGAAAATAAAACTTTTGTATTCTCATTTCTTTTCTACCATTCAGCTATTTTTAAATTCTGAGCAGGTTGATTAACCTCCTTACATTTTAGTTTACTCATTTATAAGATCAAATTATTAAAGTGGATCTATTCACAGTTCTCATGAGGAATAACTAATCAAAAACATTTAAAAGTTTTAAAATATAAATTATAGTGATGATATTTAATGTTACTAATAAAATTAATTTCTCAGACTGTCATGAATTTTTTAAAAATAGTACTATACCTTAGTTCTTCTTTAGCCCTAAATTATCATTATAACCACAAAAATCAAATACATTTGAAATCCTATGTGATATTTATATACAGTTAGTAAGTCTGCCATGTACTAAAGGAATATAATAAGATTATTAACTTTTCACCTCTTATAATGCTACTACTAACTTCACTAGATCACTCTTCAAAATTGCTTACCTTAACTGTAGTCTTCCCTTTATAATCCAAATATCTTGACTTTTCTAACAACTATCTTTAGATCTTGTTTGATGAAAGACACACATAACCTTAACTATTCTATCTTCTTGACATAAAGAAAGCATGTATGTATTCTAGTGTGGATATACTGCCCTGTTATTTGTCACCCCTTGACTAATTTGGCCAAAGTTAGGTTGTTTGATACCTAGGTTGCCAGATCAGGTTATATTTTAAATCCTTTAGCTATGTTTAGCCCTTTGGCATTGGATGATTTGGGAGTTTACATATTTAGGGACCAGATGGCTCTGAAGCCTGGTAACAAGATATGAAGCACTTTACTGCTAGGTCATTGGTTTAAATCTGGACCTAACTGATCACTATTGGTGGTCTCTGCAAAATGTAATAGTGATCTTGCCTATGTCTAACAGACAGCACCCCAAGTAAGAATGTGCATTATTCTTGACACTTAATGGCAAGCTTTAATAAAGAAGCCAAGGATTGAATCAGTCAGGAAATTTTGACTACTGATGTATCTGAGTCATCATTCTCAGACCCATTCTACCTTTGGCCTTTTTTAAATTTATGGACCTTTGGGTTCTGCTTAACAGTATTATGCCCACACTCCAGGTGACTTCATGAATCCAGATTAAGATATAATTTACTTAGATATCTTTCTGAACAATATGTTGTAGTATTTAATAATATTTGCTCTTTTGTTACTTTTTGAATACCTTAAATTAGATGTTTTCTTAAGTTTTCTTTTTAGCACTTCCAGAAAATCCTTGGTGCTGCAATTATAAAATTATCTAGCTTCCTGTCAGTATTATTATTCCCATACTTTCTATGCTTTTGGTGGTTTCAGGTTTCTTATAGAACTTATGTTTCTTTCCTAAATTCAGCCTAAGTCAACTTAAATGTATGTTAATAAAATACATAGTGTTGTGTAGAATTAAATACACATTTTATTATGGCTAATACAGAATTTGTTTTGCTTGACTATATTTGCTATAGGAGTTGTGGCTTGTTTTGGTTTTCTATAATTTGGAGGGAAGACATGTAGGGAGGACAAAAAAAAATGTGATAACTGAAAAAAATAACATTTAATTTAAAACAAAAATAAAGTACATAAATTTAAGAAAAAAGAAATAAAGTGTTTGAAAACCTAAAGAAATTAGTTTTCCTCTCATATTCCCCCGATCTCTTTGTGTATTGTCATAGATTGACCTAGAAGTGATTGTAGTTCTTTACATTAATGAATATTTATACCAATAGGAAGGCGCCTAGAGAAGAATCTGCCAACTTAATTTTAGCCCCATTCCATCTAAGCACAATCCAGTATAATTCAGTTCAACAAACATTTATTAAGTGTTTATTTAAATACGTATCAAAATCAAAGCAGTAGGAATATAAAGGGTGATGTGGCTCAGAACTGACTCTAAGAATTTACAGTCTAATGGCTTGGTGGTAGGAGGGGAAGGAAGCAACTTGAATAATTCAATTAAACCAACACTGAGTTCCTGCTCTTTTCAAGGTTCTGTGCTAGATGCTAAGGATACAAAGATCTGATACAGAAGTCATTCTCCAAGAGTTTATAATAACTCTGATCCTAAGGAAGAGGACACCAATTCTGACACAAGGTTAAGAGTGCTTAGTATAAAGGAGAAGTCCATACAAGAACTAGAAGAAGTTAGAAATATACTAGATAATTCCTAAAAATGTCATGAAGAAAGTGGCATATTGCAGGGTCCTTAAAAAAGAAAAATATAGAAGGTATCACTTTGTTAAGGGAAACAAATGAGGGCCCAGAGACAGGGGGGCAGGTTAATACTGGTAGATAGAGAGTTTATTGGTATTATATGTACAGGGGATAGTCATGAGGTACTGAAGTACCTGAACATAAGGAGAATGTAGTGAGAAACTTTTTTGCTTTATGAAAATTGCCTTGGCAGCAGCATGAAGGATGCTTTGGAAGGAAGTAGCCAGAAGGCCAAAAAATCAATTAGGATCTATTATGATCATCCAGAAAAAAACCTGATGAAGGCCAGAACAAGGACAGTTACAGTTGGAATGGAAATATATCATTAGAATAGAATTAGGAAATATTCAAATACATACCCTTTCCCATCACCACCAGTAAAATATAAATTATTTAGGTTCAAAGATTCTGTATCTGCTATAGTGCCTTCTATGTATGAATGAGTGAAAAAGGCAGAAAACCCCAAATACATTCCAGTTATCTCTGTATACACCTTGAGCTTGAGGATTTTAGGCTCTGATTGGTGAGCATTCATCTTCTCTTGCCCAGAACCAGGCCCATCATGTCCCTCTCTGGTCATCTCCATGCCATACTGCCATGGGTATTCCACCTTTTCCAATCCTATTCAGAGGAAAATAATCAAATCTGCACTAAAGCTGCTAAAAAGATGTGTCAATCTACTGCTCTTTAAGTGATAGCATCATTCCCTATCCCAAACACTCTTTCTTGGTTATCACTCCAATATATGTATTATCTTCCTCAATTAGAATATAAGCTTCTTGAGGGGAAGGAACTGTCATTTGTATTTATATCCCCAATTTTTAGCACAGTATCTGGTATCTAGTAAGCACTTATTAAATGCTTTTTCATTCATATATGTATATGGATCATTTCTACCTACAGTGACAGGTGAAATTAGGAAATGGGGAACTAAGTATATTTTTAGTCTATCTGAATTCAGGTCACATTTCATTTCATTTTGTGAAGTTTCCCACAGTACCTAGGGAAAAACTTTAGAGCCATCGAGAACATTCTTATCAAATTGGCAGCTGATAAAAAGCTAGGAGGGATAACTAAGCCACTGCATGACAGGATCCAGAAAGACCATGATAGGCTAGGAGACTGGCCGGGCTCTGAGAAGAGAATTAATAGGTATGAGTGTGAAGGCTTACACTTGAGTCCAATAAATCAACCACAAGAACAAAATGATGATGAAGATGAGGAGGAAAAGAACTAGCATTTCTATAGTGCTTTAATGTTTGTAAAAGGTCTTTTCAAATATCTCATTTGATACAACAACCCTGGAGAATAGGTGCTGTTATTTCCTATTTTACAAATGAGGAAACTGAAGCAGAGAGATAAAATGACTTGTCCAGGATCACTCAGCTAGTAAGTATTCTACAATGGGATTTTCCTTAGTCTAAATCCAGCACTCTATCCATCATGCTACCTAGCTGCCTCATGAAAAGGGATGGTATCAACAAGATCAATAAAGATTGTGAGGATTTTCATGCTCATTGTTACATTCATTTCATTTGTTCATTGCCACAACTCTGGTGCATTTTCTCATCACCTTTCACCTAGACTTTTGCTATAGATTTTTAGTTGGTTTCCCTGCCTCAAGTTTTCCCCATTTCAGTCCATCCTCCATTCAACTGTCAAATTAATCATACTAACGTGCAGATCCTTAGTCAATAAATTCCAGTGGTTTCCCATCACTTCCAGAGTCAAATATAAAATCTACTAATCGGCACTCAAAGCGTTTCACAATGTGGTCCCCTCCTAGCTTTCCAGTCTTCTTATATTTTCTTCTCCTCTACATATATCTATCTAGTGACACTGGCCTCCTTCCTATTCCTCTCACCTTGTCTAATTAGATTCCTTCTATAATTTCTGCTGATGGCAGAGTATATAAGGAACATATATATCATTTCCCACATCTGAATGTCAGCGGTTTATTCTTTTTTTAAGTCCCTTATCATTTTTTATTCTTGGCTACCTTTCAATTTTCTCTTAACTCACGTGTTTAAACTTCAGCATTTCTACACAGTTCTGATCTTTTCATCAGGAATACTTGAAAGTCCTCTATTTCATTAAAGATCCACTTTTTCCCTTATAGCATTAGACTCAGTTTTGCTGGGTAAGTTATTAACCTTCCCGAATATCATAGTCTAAGCTTCTTACTCCTTTATAATGGTGGCTGCTAAATCATGTGTGGTCCTGACTGTAGTTCCTTGGGCCTTGAATTCTTTCTTTCTGGCTGCTTTCAGCATTTTTGCTTTGACCTAGAACTTCTGAATTTTGGCTGTAAAGTTCCTGGGAGTTTTCATCCTGAGATTTTTTTCAAAAGGTGATGGAGAGATTCTTTTAATTTCTACTTTGCCCTCTGTTTTTCAGATATCTGAGCAATTTTCTTTTAAGATTTTTAAAAAATATGATGTCTAGGCTCAGAGAGGTCAGAGAACAGCGACAGCCTCTTGCTCTCCTTGTATCATCCTCTCACACAAAGAGATCAACTCTGCAGGTCTGGGTTGGATCTCCAGCAGCCAATGTCAAGTGGCTCCTGAATGCCTATTGTTAGTATCCTCAAACCACTCTACCTGTTTTTCTTTGCCAAACTTGGAGGGCATAGTGACTTACTATCACTTTTGATGGATTTCTCCATAAATATTTGATCCAGTGCATTTGGTAGTTGTGTTTGGAGTATTGGAGGGAGGGAGCCTCACTGTACTACTTCCTGCTACTCTGACATCTTTCCCCTACCCCATCATTTCTCTTGATCCCAGTCAGCCTATCACCATTTAGAGTCATCATTTTCTCTAGTGATTTCATTTCAAATGTTTCTTGTGTGCTAATTGTGGTTGGTAACATGAATAAATGAATGAAAAGCATTTATTGAGTTCTTACTGTGTGTCAAGCACTGTGCTAAGTTAAAAGACTAGAAATAAAAAAGGAAATCAGTCTCTGCTATCAAAGAGTTTTCTTTCTACCTGGAGGAGTCAACACATAGGAGAGTTTAGCTTCAGAATAGATAGAAAAACTCTGAGGTCCTTAGATCCATCAGCATCATGCCAAGGGTCTAGAGAACACAATGGTTTTACAGATCGTAAAATCTGATGGTTCTTAGGGTACAATGACAGGGCAGATGGTAAGGCCATTTACCAAAAAGATTGTAAGGAAAACCTGAGAGTTCATGTATACCCTTAAGTCAGGGGGCTGGTGGAGCCTGGGACTGCAACTATTAGATAAAAAGGAAATTAGTCCAATGGTTGAAATAAAGCAAATATTGTGGTCTCCCATCTGCAAGATAAGGATTTAGGTGAATATACAGCTGAGAGAGGAAGAAAGGGAAGAAAATATTGGCAGAAAAATTTGAGGAAGGGGAGATCCTGATGGGGTCTCGGGAGAGATGGAATGGGAGAAGGATTGTGTATCTTTCCTTTGCTTTTGAATTATTTATAATTTTAATTCATCTTAGATTACATTGTTTAATGATTAACAATTACATAGTAAAGCCAGAAGAATAGTTTGCTTTTTCAGTGACAAGCTGTTGGAGATAAGTAACAATACTATGCCATTCTCCAAATAAGATCCAGATCAACATCTAATCTACCCAAACCCAGGGCTAACTCATAATCCATTCACTAATCAATCAACTAACATTTATTAAACATATGCCACACGCCAAGAACTCTGCTAGGTGCTAGACAAGAAAGACAAAAATGAAAATTCCTTTTTTCTAAACTATCTTCAGTCTGGCTTCCAGCTTTGTCCTTCAACTAAAACTGATCTTTCTAATGTTACCAATGATCTCTTAATTGTCAAATATAATGGTTTCTTTGGAATCCTCATCTCCTTGACTTCATCGTAGCATGACCCCTTTCTCTTCTGGAAATGCCGTCCTTTGTGGGTTTCATAACTCTGCTCTCTCTACCTATCTGATCACTTCTTAATCTCTTTTGCTGAGTCTTTATCCATGTTATGCCCAATAACTATGTTAATCCCCCAAGCCTTTATCCTTTTCATTTAGCTCTCATTAGCTGTCATAAATTCAATTATCTCTAAGCAGATAATTCCAAGACCTATTTATCCAGACCCAGTCTCTCCTGAGCTCCAATCCTGCATCACCAGCTACCTGTTGGACATTTGAAACTGGCCAACCCATATATATCTCTCAAATCCAAGATTTCTAAAACAGGACTCATAATCTTTCCCCACAAACCACCTGCCTCTAAATTTCCTTATTATTGTTGAAGGTACCATGATCTTTCAGTCACCCAGGTTTAAAACCCTGGTCTCATCCTTAACTCTCACTTAACTAATATATCTAATCAGTTGCCAAATCTTGTAATTTCTTTATCTGTCCCATCACTCCATTCTTGTAACCACTAGTGTACCTCGGGCCTTCATCAATTATTGCCTGGATTATAACAATAGCATTCTAATTGGTATTCTTTTCTTAAATTGCTCCTCATTCCAATCCATCTTCCATTCAGTTGTCAAAGTGATTCTCTTTAAGCATATATCTGCTCATGACACTCCTTTACCCAATGAATTCAAGGGCTCATTATTATCTCCAGGATCAAATATAGAATAAGTCAGTCAACAGGAATTTATAAAGAACCCAATATGTTCCAGGCACTGTGCTAAGCACAGGGTATGCAAAGAAATCCCTTCTCTCAAGGAGCTCACTTTCTCAAGGGGGAGGCAATAAGCAAATACCAAGGCTCAAACAAGTTTATGCAGGACAAAGGAGAGGCATTCAAATTAAGGAGGGTTGGTAAATACTTCTACAGAAGATGGGGTTTTTTGCCTAAGACTTGAAGGAAGCAATAAAAATGCAAGGAATCTAGAGAATTGTCTTATCTGAGGAAGTACAAGGAGGCTATTGGTACTAGATTACAGAGCATGTGATGAGGAGTAAAGTGGAAGGGAAAGAAAAAAGAACAAAAGAGGGAAAGAAAGAGATTATGAAATAAAGAAAATTCTAAAAATCAGTAATTTAAATAAATTTGAAGAACCTTGGGACAAGGTAGACAAATAGGAGAAAGGGAACCTATGAGAATAGACTAGCATCAAAGTGGTAGAAGCAAAACTAGGTATAAAGTACTGACTTACAAGAGAAGAGACTAAAAAGGAATTAAAATGAAAGAGAAGAAAATACCAACCTAACAATCACAACTTTAAATTTGTATGAATTAAATATTGCAATAAAATGAGTGAGCTATTGGATAAGAAAACTAAACCCAATAATTTTTCATGCAAGATATCTAAAAAGTATAGATACATATTTGTATACATATGTGTAAATCATATGCGCATTTTATTTATATATACATATATGTATTTACATGTGAATACATGTGTGTGACAGAGAAATACTAGAAGCTTATCCAATAGATGTAAGAATAAATCAAGAAAGATTCCTTCCCTGTTATTACTTGATATAATTCTAGAGTGATAGTGATAGAAATAAGGCAAGAGAAAGAATATGAAGACATACAAATATAGAAAGAAGAAATTAAACTATCTCCATGTTGGTAGAAATAGCATTTACATATCAAAGAATCAGCAATGAAGCTAATTGAAACAATGTCTTTATATAAATAGCAGATTAAATAAAACTACACCAAAAAAAAAAAAAAAAGGCATTTCTATAGTCACAAGAAAACTCAGGATAAAATATGGAAGTCCTATTCAAAGTAACTACAAAATACGTGAAGTCAGTCTTCCAAAGTATGCTCAAGACTTGAACAGATACAATTAAAAGAAATAGAGAGCAATTTAAATAGATGGAATTCTAATCAGTGCTTATGGCTAGTACCATACTAATTGTAGTAACTCTAATATGAGATTAATTAGTTAATATCAATCCTGTAAAAATGTATGTTATCTAAATGCAGATTTAGTGCTCTATCAATAAAATTACCAAGAGGATATTTTACAGAAGCAGACAAAATAATTTTAACATTTATTTGAAGGAACAAAAAGTCCCAGAATCTTAAAGGGAAAAAATGAAGAAATAAAAGGAGAGTGCTATTTCCAGATCTCTCTATAAAGCAGTAATTAAAAACTATTTGTACTGTTTAAAAATAGAAAAGTAGAACAGTAAAACTGACTAAATAATGCTACATCAGAACCAATTGAATTTTATCTAGTATTCATTAAATCTGAGAATAGAAAGCAATGAGAAAAGAACTCCCTATTTGATTAAAAACCTACTAAGGAAACTGGAAAGAAGTTTGGCAAAAATTCGATTTAGAACAACTACTTTCCATATGGCAGAGTGAAGTCAAAATATATGGCCAATTTGAATTATAAAGACGTAATAATTTAAACATTTTAGAAAAGAAACATATCTTTTATAGCTCTGCTTACAGAGAATTCTTGAGTAATGAGAGATAAAATTGATCAAAAAAGTTAAAATAGAGAATGACCAACTTGGCCATAGAGACATGTTAAGAAAATGGACTTCAATACCTTCATTTTAGAGGAGAAAGAAATATGGGTATGTGAAGCTCTTTATAAATTGCCATTTATGGTCAGTGTGTTGGTTAGTTTTTCTAAACTGTTTTTTCTCCCTCTTTTTAAGATGTTTGTTAAAAGTGATGACCATCTAGATCAGAAAAATAAAATATTTGGAAATAAATATAACATAAAAGAAAAAAATATCAGCAAAAATAGAGATAGGAATTTGTGACTTCATTGCTATAGCAATGCTATAGTGAAGAACTTCAACTTAATATCTCTATTAAATTAGATATAGGCATTAGGAAACTGCTTATAAAATAAAAACAAATTTGTATAGGATTACACCGTCAGGATATTTTGGAAGTGAGATTTAAACCCAAGTCTTCTAATTCTCTAGACACTTTATTTCTGCTCATCAATAAAAACAAGGTTAAAGTATATATTTAACTGAATTAACTACATGGTTATTGGAGAAAAAAAGTTGGGGTTTTTGGGGGAAGGTTGGACGTTACAAAGCACATTTTCTATGATAAGCAACATATTTAATTTTAGCACTTTAAAAAATATCTTATGTGTTCCTCTCAACAACCCTGGAAGGTAGATGTTATTATTATCCCCATTTTACAAATGAAGAAACTGAGGAAGAGTTTAAATGACTTGTCCAGCGTCACACAGCAAGTATTTGAACTCCTGAATTCAGGAGTTCCTATTTATTTTGGATATTTATCACCTGCATCCTCCTGGTTCCTCAGGCATACAACCTAAAAGTCATCTTAGATTCCTCACTATCTCATCCTTCCCATATTCAACTTGTTATTAAGGCCTGTTGACATCTCCTTTGTAATATCTTTCAAATACCATCCCCCTACCCCATTTTTCCTCTAACACTGCCATCCTTGAACAGGCCCTTATCATCTCATACCTGGATTATTTCAGTAGCTACTGGTGAGTCTACCTGCCTTAATTTCCTTCCCATTTCAATTCACCCTCCATTCGGTCATCTTATTTGATTCACTGTCACCTTCAAGATCAAATATAAAATGCTCTGCTTAGCAAAGTCCTTTGTAACCTAGCCCCTTCTTACATCTCCTGTCTTCTTATATCTTGCTCCCCAGTATAAACTCGACAATCCAGTAACACTGGTCTCCTGGCTATTTTATGAACAAATCACTGCGTCTCTAGGATCTGGGAATTTTCCCTGGGCTATCCCCTATGTCTAGAATGTTCTCCCTCCTCATTTCTACCTAATGACTTTCCTGGCTTCCTTTAAGTCCCAACTAAAATCCCATCTCTTAATTCTGCTTTATCTCTGTTAATTATTTCCTGTTTTTCCTGCATGTAGCTTGTTTGTACAGATCTGTTTGCTTGAAGTTCCTTTCATTAGATTATGAACTCCTTGAAAGCAGGGATTGTTTTTTGCATCTATTTGTAACCCTTACTTAGCACAGTCCCTGGTACATAATAGGAATTTCTAAGTGCTTATTGATTGGCTGATTCTGGACAGATCTTTGGGAGACAATATGTGTTAGCAGTTAGTCGATATGTGGATGAAGATCCCACAACTAAGACTGATTAAAAAAAAGTGGTGGTTGGATCGGTAAAATGAAAACCAGAAAAGAAAAGTATTACAAAAATCTAAAGAGGAGGGAAGATTAGGCGGAAAAGGTCATCACAGACTATTGAGAGGTCAATAAGAATAATGATTGAGAAAAAGCCATTCTATTTGTCAACGAAGAGACTACTGGTAACTTTAGAGAGAGCAGTACTAGTTGGATGAAGCAGTTGGAAGCCAAATTGCAGAATGAGAGAAGAGGAAATAAGAGGCACCATCTATACAGCGTTGATGGTGTCATATATCAAGCAAGCTAATAAAAATAGGTTTAAATTAAAATTTATTGCAACTTTTTCCTTTCTTATATCACTATTGCTTCTTAATGACTCCTCCCTTCCCCAGTATAATCTTCCCTTATAATGAAGAAGTATGGCTAAGCAAAACAAACCAAAATGTTTAACTATGTAAAAACAAATGTCTCACTTTAACATGTATCATTCTCTATTTCTGCCAAGAAGAAGGCATGATTATGCTTATATTTTATAAAAAATCTCTGGTATCTAATTGAAGGATGAATTCATCAGCTTTCAGAAGTCATTAGTGGTCACTTCACTGTTGAGAGTTCGGCTTTTCATTGTTGTTTTTCTTGTTATTTTGGTCAATGTAAGGATTGTTCTCCTGGTTCTACTTTGCCTCACTTTCTATAAGTCTCTTAAAGGCTCTTGGATTGTCCTCTTTGACACAATAATATTCCATTAATCTATCACAATTTGTTTAGCTGTTTCTCTTTACTTCTAGTTCTTTGCTATTGCAAAAAGAGCAGATGGAAATATTTTGTAGATATAGGACATTTGTTTCTCTTTAACTTTCTTGGGGTTTATACCCAAATAGTGATGTAATCAATAGCAAAGTTGGTTCTTTTACTCCTCTTCATGTAGGAATGTGGGGGAGGAACTGAATCTTTCTACATCGCACCTTTCTCCTTCCATTATAGGTCCTATGGAACATAATCTTTCTCATCTCTTCCACACCTTCATCCTAATTTCTTTTCTCCTTATTAGACAATGGTGATTTGTGTTAGGTACAGAAATGTGGAGACCAATTACTGAGCTACAGCTATAGCTTACTTTCTAGTCTTGTAGCAAAATGGTCCCTTAGTCCATATAGATTCCTTTCTCTGATATTTTGGGGAGCCTTTAAATAAATGTTTAATAAAAAGTATTACCATTACAGTTCATCATGCATAGTTATGGAGCCTCCAAATAACCACCAGGTCGAGGGACTAATCCTCGGACTTATTTCTTAGTTCTGTGTATCCCAGATAGTCACTGGTTCTCTCTTTCATGGAATAAATATTCCCACAATTCTTAATACAGTTTTAAGCTTTACAATTTTATAAATATAAATGCCCCAAACTTACAAATACCAACATTTGAAAGATTACTCATTTAAAATATCAATATATTTCTTATTAAAATTGAACAAAACCACTATTTTGTTCTATACATAGTTCTAGTGGATTTTCAAACATTATAAAAAACCTTGCTTATTAACTGAAATCATTGCATTTCTAATCTTCAAATTATACAAAGAATGGAATATTGATTAATACTAGACAGTTTTGACATGCCACCCCCCAAAAAAAGTTCAGTGAAGATAGATTAGGTGACCAAGGTGACTAAGCAAACAGTTTACCCATCTGAGAAAATGTCATCTAGAAACAGTAGTAGTACATGGTCAAGGATCCATCTTGTTAAAATTTAAAACGAATTATTCAAAATTCACAAAATTAAATAAGAGTAAAAGAAATTTGAAAAATTTAACATTTAAATTATTTGTTCGTAGCATTTATATTTCCAAAATTATTAAAATTGAAAATTGTACTAAGACTTATGGGAAACCCTGTATAAGTAATGCAACACAAACAATCATATTTGAGCATGAATTTTGTTTGAAGCAAAGTCAGGATAAAGAAACAGGATAAAGGAATAGCAGAAAAAATCCCATAAAAGCACTTGTTCAAAACAGGGATGGGGAAGAGGAGTTGGACAGAAAAAAACCTTCCCCATGGGACTGTGAGCTCCTTGAGAGCTGTTTCTCCCCCCTCACTCCACACCCAGTTTTTGTATCTCCAGCATTCAGTACAGTGCCTAGCACGTAGGAGGCAAATGCTAGTTGACTGACTTTCCACAAATTGCCTCAGTTCTTTAAGGGGTGATCACACCCAACAGGTTCAGTCTAAATTCTTTGTTCCACACAGAGGAGGTTTGCCCACAGGCCAGCCTGCTATTCTTAGTCCCCATTGCCTGAACACAACACATTGCAAGATGCCTGCCAGGTCCAAATCACCACAACTCCCCAACTAGTCTTCTTTCAACCCTCTTCCCACCCCAACCCCTTCTTTCCCTCAGGCAGACTGCTTGCTTCTCAGAGTCCAAACTGGTTCAAAAGCTTCTGAATCCACAGGAAATCCACAGGCCTCTTTCTGGCCCAGAGCACAGGAGTCTTTCTCAGGGCAAGAAGCAAATGCTCTCTACAGGACTGCACAGCCCAGTTCCCAGTAGGAACTCAGACACAGAACAGTCAGTCCAAACCCAAAAAAAGATTGTAATAATGTCACTAGGTGCTAATAAATATTTTATGGAAATAAGAAAGCAGGAATTTAGGTCAATAATCATTATTTCTCAGTCACTTAAAAAGAAATAAAAGTCCCATCTCTCAATTCTAGAATAATTTTTTCCTAAGACATTCATTATCTGTGCCTCTCTTTTAGAAGGAATAACTGAAGTGATTGACCTTTGATCCTAGGTATTTCAGCTTTTTCAGCTTTTATTAATTTAAAGAAGTATCAGCAGTATCAGAATGATAATTTTCCAAGTACTTAATCAATCCTTACTATAGCTATTTAACAAATTGTATCGAGTGTTCATTGGATGTACATCACAAACTCCATTTCAAGATTCTATTCTCTACTTATTTTTGTCCACAAAAATGAAGAATGCTATTAACCTCTTTTTCCTCCTATATAAGACTAACAGCTGAAAGCAATTTTTCTTTTGCTAAACTAATAGAGAAAAAAAATCCTATTCAGTTGGTTAAAATAACAAGGTTTTCCTTTTCATTGCTATTCTTGATTTAATTAACTTAGGTTCAATCTGAATAATTACTATTTATGTCATTAGTGATATTGTCATTACTTGTGTCATGTGTAAGAACACTGAGCTTTGTTTTTAGCCTTCTGAGATGTCTACCATCCCTAAAAATAGAATTAGATTGAAATCACTCAGGGCCTGGTGTCCTGGCATTTAAAAGATTCACTGCATAATGTTATGAATAGGATATTCCCAAACTGTTATTACTTTACATATGACTTGCCAAAAAAAAAAAAAAACCAACCCAATAACAAACGACAGAGAAATAAAAATAAAGTGTTTACATTTTATTGAAAAGAGCAAAGGTCTGAAATGATATTAGCAAGCATATAATGAACAAAAGAAAAATCAATTTATCAACAATGCAATGATTCAAGGCAATTCCAATAGACATGGGTTGGAAAATTGAATCACATCCAGAGAGAGAACTATGGATCAAAGCATAATATTTTTTACCTTTTTGTTGCTTTTTTTCTTTTTCATTTTTTTTCTTTTTGATCTGATTTTTCTTGCACAACATGACAAATATGAAAATATGTTTAAAAGAATTGCACATATTTAAACTATTCATATTGCTTTTTGGGGAGGAGGGAAGTAAGGAAGGGAGAAAAAATTAGAACACAAAATTTTTAAAAATTAAGGTTGAAAACTATATTTACATGTGTTTGGAAAAATAAAATATTGTTTAAAAAATAAATTAAAAAGAAAGAAAAGTAAAGCCTGTCAAAATTCAGAAATATTTGCTTCAGACCTATTTCTAATTTTCTATCCTCTGACACACTCCCTCATCCCCATTTTCTCCTCACATTACATGCCATTTGCCATTAAAACCAATTGTCCCAATTTATTATAAAATATTAGAAAATTCTCATGTTAGAAAAGACCTCAGTAGTCATTTGGTCCATCTATAATATTGTATCATATCTCAGGATGACTGTTTTTAAATTTCACAATTAAGACACCAATTATTATCTGTGTTGAAAAGTATTTGTTACTTTCCAGGGTTTTCCTCCTATCATATTTTCTTTCCTTATTTTCTTTTTCTTTTTTTTTTTTTTTTTTTTGCAATCACAAAGAACACTTCAACAACAAATCCAACTTGGGTTGGATTTACGAATAATGTATCTTTCTAATCAGGAAAGTTGTGACTTGCATTCCAAAATAATACTCCAAAAGATGTGAAGAAATATTACTTCAAATCTATTTATGATACCTTATACTGGAAGAATGGGGAGTGAAGGGGATCAAAGGTACTTGTACAAGGATTGGCTTTGGCAAGGAGAAGAGCCCACTTCTTCCCTTAAGAATGGAGTAAGGTAGTGGGCAAAGATAAATGTTATGAGATGAGGAGGGACCTTTTTTTTTTTGCCATAAGTATCTCTGGTAAAGACCTCATTTCTCAAATGTACAGAGAACTGAGTCAAATTTATTAACAATACAAGTCATTCCCCAATTGATAAATGGTCTGAGGATATGAACAGGCAGTTTTCAGATAAAGAAATCAAAGCTAGTTATAGTTATATTTTTAAAAAGTTCTAAATTCCTGTTAATCAGAGAAATACAAATCAAAACAATTAAGGTACTACCTCAAACCTACTTGAGTGGCTAACATGACCAACAAAAAAATTTTGGATGCTGGCAGCATGTGGAAAAACCAGAACTCTAATGCATTGTTGGTATAATTGTGAACTGATGTAACCATTCTGGAGAACAATTTGGAACTATTCTCAAAGGGCTATAAAAATAACTTTTGATCCAGCAATACTACTACTAGTTCTGTCTCCCAAAGATATCCAAAAATGGGGAAAGGACATATTTGTGTATATTTATAGCAGCTCTTTTTGTAGTGGCTAAGAATTAGAAAACAAAGGGGTGCCCATCAATTGGGGAATGACTAAACAAGCTGTGGTATATGATTAGAATGGAATATTTTTTGTGCCATCAGAAATGACATACATGATGATTTCAGAAAAACCTAGAAAGAGTTATATGAACTGATGCATAGTGAAGTATACAGAACCAGGAGAATATAGTACTCAGTAAGTACACACAAAGAAGAATTGTGAATGATTTAATATTCTCAGCAATACAATGATCTAAGACAGTCTCAAAGAATTAAAGATGAAGCATATTATCTACCCCCAGAGAAAGAACTTAAACTGATTGAATATAAGCCAAACAAGCATGCTATTTTTTGGTAGTTGCTTAGTCTTTCAAGGAGTGGAGAGGAAAGGAAGCCATGGAGGGGATAGAATTTGGAACTCAAAACTTTAAATTTTATTTTAAAAAAAAAAAGGTGATGAATAGTGACAAATGCTAAGAGAGGTCAAGAAGGATGAGCCTTTAGAGAAAAAATCTTTAGAGTCAGCCATTAAAAGATGACCAGTAACTTTGGAGAGAACACTTTCAAATGATTGCTAGAATCAATATCTATATTATCAAAAATTTAGGCAGAGTGAAAGGAAAAGAATCAGTCACCTAGTGTAGGCGATTTTTTCTTTTTTTCTTTTTTCCTGAGGTAATTGGGGTTTGCCCCAGGGTCACATACCTAAGGAAGTGTTACACATCTGAGACTATATTTGAACTCAGGCCCTGCTGACTTCAAGGCTGGTGCTCTATCCACTACACCAACTAGCTGTCCCATGTAGCTAACTTTTTCAAGGAGTTCTCCCTAAGCAGAGGAAAGATAGAGGACAGTAACTGATCATGATGGTAGGATCAAGCAAATGTTTTTAAGGATGGTGGAAATATGGACATGTTTGTAAATAACAAGGAATGTTTTAAAAACTGGGAGTGAGGAAAGGTTATTGCAATAGTTCAAGTCAATTCAATGAGCATTTATTAAGCACCTACTATGTGCCAGGCACTCTACTTAGCCTTGGGGATTAAAAAGAAAGGCAAATACAATCCCTGTCCTTAAGGAGTTCACAATCTAATTTGCAAAGGCAACATTTAAACAACTATATGCAGGCAAAATGTTTACAGGATAAACTGGAGATAATCTAAACAGGCAAGCTCTCACATTAAATAGAACCAGGAAAAGTTTCTTGAAGAAGGCAAGATTTGAGATGGAACTTCAGAGAAACCAGATGGCAGAAGTGAAAAGAGAGAGCATTCCAAGTATGTCAGACAACTAGCAAAAATGCATGGAGTCAGGAAGTGGAGTTTCTTGTGAGAAGAACTGCAAGGAGGCCAGTAGGTTGTAGAGTATGTAAAGGGGGTAAAGTATAAAGGATTGGAAAAGTGGAAAGGGGTAGATTGTTAACGGCTTAAAAAGCCAGAGTATTGTATATTGGATCTTGGAGGCAATAAGGAGCCACTGGAGTTTATTAACTAGGGAAGTGACATAATCACGTCTATATTTTATATAAATCACTTGGTTAGCTGAGTGGAGGATGGACTGGAGTGAGGAGACATTGAAACAGAGAGCAAGAGATGTTAAGGGTGTGAAGTAGAGAAGAAGCAGAGAAGGTAGAAATTTAAGATGACGGAAGAAATACTGGGAAGATATGAGCTATAAAACTTGAGAACTGATTTTAAGAGACTAAACTAGGATGGTCATATTTCTATTATGAGTTATCACTTACTACCCAATGCAGAATCAATAAGTGCCAGTTATTCATCAAAATTCCAGGGATCTAAATTGAGAAAATAGTCAGAAACTAGAAAGCAAAGGAAGGTTCATTCCAGATGTCAGTATGATTCTAAGATCCAAAAGAGAGGGGGTAAAACTGTACTACGTATATTTAGAGACTGTGGGTTCTCTATGAAAATTAGGAAGCCAAAATACAAAGAGTATCTGGGAGATGACCATTATTACGACTCAACCTGATTAAACTTCATTTTCTTTTGTGGGGCAGACCTATTTAGTCTTAAATGCCAATGTGACTGTGGATAGTATTATTTGAGAGTCCTGTTAGGTCATAGTTGCATTTGTGAATGACTGGGAAGATCATGGCCACCCCAAAAGAAATAGAGAAGTTGAGGGGAGAGATATGTTTCAGGTAAATAATGACTTTACCTTTTGACATTTTGAGTTTGCGGTTCTGGGAGATATCCAGATAGAAATGTTTGGCAAAGAGTTGGGAATGAAGAACTGAAGCTCAAGGGAGAAACTAAGGCAGGAGATAGATTTGAGACTCATCTGTATTCAGATAGTGAGAGTGGATGAGATCCAGGTAGATTAGTGAAAGGAGATAAGAAAGGAGGCCCAAAGGCTAATCCTTGAGGGATATTCAGCTTTAGGAACTTAGAAGGGAAAGATGCCAGTCAATAGAGCTGAAATGAATAAAATGACTTTCCCTTATCCTAGAAACAACCCGGCAAAAGTCGTAAAATTACCTTGGAAATACCCTAATTGTCATCTTCTGCTCAGCATTAACTTCACATTTAGCACTGTAACAAATAGAGTATAAGTCCAGGAATTTATACATGTTCTACCAACGTTCATTGCCATCTCTCTTTGTGAATATCTTTTTTCTCTAGAATTTTTCTTTCTAATACTTCTCTCCCAGGGATGATGTACACAATAAATTTCTGTTGTCATTATTCTCATTCAGTCATTCAACAAGCATTTTTTGAGTCTTTTCCTGCTCTTGTAAATCACATGTGGGTATTTTGCCTCCATTTGTTGCAGATCAAGATATTAAAGTTACTTTCAAAGAGCAGTCTGTTCTAAATGACTGTTCCCTGTGCCTGCAATGGAATCCTGTAAATGCCCCTCATTAATTGATAGTATCAAATTTCTTTAATGTTACTTTAGTGATGCATATAAGCTAAACAGTTAGAATCGGAATAGTAAAACTACCAGTTGGGAAATGGATTGTACTGCTACCAAAAGAGGTAACTACAAATTTAGCTTTTCAGGAGATGCTTTTTTATTTGCTTTTTAAAAATTCTAATATGACTATTTCTCCAAATGCTTCCTATTTTCCGAAGCCAAAAGTTTTCTTTACAATTCAGTTATGTTTTTCATAACATAATGAAAATTATTGTCAAATGATGGGAGAGCTTTGTAAATCTTAAAATACTATATCAGTGTTAAGTACTATTGTATCATGTTTCCAAATACTTTAAAATACATAATAGTTTCAAGAAATGAATAAAATCATATCATCACATGTGATTACATTTTTAAAATATGTTGTTGTCTAGCAAATTGTAAGTCTTATAATCTACTTCTGGAAAACCTTAACTTTTTAGAAAACCAAATACTA
Source organism: Sarcophilus harrisii (assembly GCF_902635505.1). Taxonomy (NCBI): domain Eukaryota; kingdom Metazoa; phylum Chordata; class Mammalia; order Dasyuromorphia; family Dasyuridae; genus Sarcophilus; species Sarcophilus harrisii. Next base: position 634,580,060 of record NC_045427.1, on the reverse strand, counting down.
ATCTGTAATCTGTAAATTTCTCTTTTGAAAAACTTTCAGTAATAGATCCCTTATGAATTTAAATAACCAAATTGCTTTGAGCATTTTATTTTACAAAATACTATTCTATAGCTTAAGCAGATACCTGCCTTGCATACACAGAAAGAAGACCCAGACATCATTTTTGCCCCAGTTAGGTATCATGGCAACAAAATGCTCTGAACTCTTCAGATTCAGCATATTAGTGAATTGAAACACAGCAGAGATTAGCAAAACTAAACAAACAAAATCCCCCTAAAAATCCAGAAAATAAATTATTTCAATATTATTCCAAATGCTTACCACCCAAACGAAGACTTATTTCCTTTGTCACAGATCTGATTCTTTGACATTCCTAAGGATCATCTCAACTCAAATCAACTGCTTTTGTAGCTAAGAAAAGAGCTGATAAGTAAGCTCAAAGTCATTTGGATGGGACCTACTCAGACTCAAAGGTTTATTATATTCACATGATTCTCTCTTCCTTATAGAAGGTTTGTTTTTTACTTGTAGGATGATGTAGAAAAGCATTTCTAAGATTAATTTTTGTTACCTCATCCTCTAGTGAAAAATGGGAGGCAGAAGACAAGAGGTATCATGTTTGTATAAGTTATTGAATTACAAGAGAAATTATGCCCTTCTGAGAAGATAATTTTTTTTTAAATTATGGTCCAAAATAAAGATCGATAGTTTTATTTTTTAAAAGACATTCTTTATTGCTATATTGGCTGATTTGAGTTTATAATTTAAAAAATTATGTTCTGTCCTTTCTCAGAAAATTCAAGGTATTATGCCAGAAGACTTTTTGTACAGTAATGTATTTTAAAATATCAACATGAAGTATTAGTAAAAGTACTTCTTGGGGTTTTTTTTCTCTAATCTTTATCTTAATTCCTAAAATAATCTCTTTCTCTTTCTTTCCTCAATTCCTCTATGCTATTTATTTTATTCTCCTTTACACTACAGATCAATTCTTACTCCAGTATCCTATGCCTAGACAGAAAAGACATCCCTGTCAGGCCACAGTTTGCTCTAATGAATTCTGTTAATTTACAGTGTGTGTATGAGAGAGACATAGAGACAGAGAGAATAGGCTTGTCTTTTCAGGAGAACTTGTGGAAATAAAAGAATCATCTCAGCTATACTCCAGTGGCTCCACCTTCCCATAGATCCTACCCAAGCCTTAAGATATACCCTTTTTGAGAAATGTGTATCCTGGAAGCACATGATGGCCAGCACCTCCCAGCACTGGCATCATATCCAGGAACTGGTCCCTCTTCCCTGACATATCCCTCAAAAGAGATGAGAGGACATACTTCCTATTAAAGACAGAAAATAGAACAAGTATCTAGAAAATGCTCAAGGCATATTGATTTTTCAAAATTGCAAAATGTTAAAGAGAAGTTAAGGAAAAATAAAAGTTGGTTATCTGAAGAACATAATTAATGAAGACAATGAAATTGTATAAATAGGCAAAATATAATCCTTCTTTCACAGTTTAGCATGATTTTCTTAGCTTATTTTATTTATGTAGACATAGAACTCTATAATAAAATTTTTATCACAGTAGTTAACTTCAGTAAATAAATAATTGGTTTCTATCCAAGGTTATAGGGATAACAATCTCAAGGAACTTCATAGGGATTAAAGGTCTGTTGCTAAACTTAGAAAATTTATACCAAAAGAAAATATGTTGATTTCAATTAGAAAACTAGATTTGCATACTAAAATATGAGAATGATTTTTTTTTTAAGTGAATCCACTAGTCAGTAGTCTTTAAATCTGAACTTTCCAAATTTTGGATATTCACTAAGATGAATAAGGTTTTTGTGGTCTGTAATCTATTATAAAATCATGTATTCTAAAGTAAGCAGTATATAATTTAGGTTTTGGAAATGTATATAATAACCACTGGCTTCAAGTTAACTCTCAAAGATGGACTAAATTGTGGAGGGGCTAAGACCTCCATATCCACAAGATCACAGATATTTGAACCATTGAACTATAAAAACAATATAATTGAAGAACTATATTTTGACAAAGTAAATATTTGGAAGGATATTAGACTAGATAAATACTTTTTTTTTACAAGGTTTGGCAACAAATATGATAGGATACATCTGCTTTCTTTGCTTTTCAAAGCAATTTCCTAAAATACGATCTCAGGTTTTGATAGACATGAAGGAGAGCTGTATTTTCCAAAACCATATTTGAAAGCATGAAGCATTTGGGCTTTGATACAGTGTCTGAAACAGTCTTTTTCAACTGTTCATATTGTCATATTCTTGTATTTCTACAGATGATTGGGTTTCTTTTCTCAAAATCTTTCATTCATTTCTTTTAATGTCACCTTTCTCAGTCTTTTGGTATTCAAACAGCTCAGGAACACTTCTATCTGTAAAATGCTTTGCCACAACCTTAAGTCAGCTTTGCAAACTTATGACTTGATGGGTTCTTAAAATGTATAGGTGATATAATGAATCAAAGACATACTTGAGGTAAATACATTAGTATGATAATTTCTGCTCTGTATTGATAAATATCACAACTGTTTACAATTCTGTTGATGTCAGTGAGCATCATAACTGACTATTTGCAATTCTATGTTGATAGACATCTTCGTGTTGATAGTTGATAGTATACAGAAAGGTCAAAGTGTGTATTGGGTATTGACCCTAAAAAGTAAATGATGCTAGTGTTATGGTGACATCAGACTGAAAAGTATAAAAACATTGGCACTCAGATTAACAAAATGAAGACTACAAAGCATTAAAAAAAATGTATAGGTGGTTAAATCTGAAAAATCAAGACTCTTCAAATTGAAAAATATGAATATTCACTTAAACAAGACTACCTTTTTACATTCCTGTTTTTAAATGTTTTATTTTGACAAAATATAATAAGCCTGTGCCTTGAGAATTGTCCCAAAGATGAATTAATAATATATTCTTTGAGCATCTGTCTTTAGATGAAATTCTACAATTAGAAAAACTCAGTGCCCCATAGGTGCTGAACTGCAATGGAATCCCTTTGCTCAGTGTTCTTCTGCCCAATCAGGTGGAATGTTTCACAGGCACATGGTTTATACAGCTCAAAATAACTTGGGACCTGCGAACTGACAAATGCTCTGGCTTCGGTGGTGACAGGTTGTCCAGCTTCTTGCAGCCATCTTCAGTGAAACTAAGGTTGTTAACTCCTCGCTCTCTATGGACGACTACATTTTGTGTCCAAGGACCTGAAGACTTCCAGTGTTTCTCCTGTCATTTCATCTTCAAGTTCTCCTGGATAATTGGTATCGCTGTGGAACACCAGGACTGGAGATTCTCATCTGGATCAATTAAAAAAAAAAAAAGAAAGGTAATATATGGACTTAGTTCACGAATAGGTGTTGATAACAGAGTGAATATTTTTCTAAATAGGTGTGTTGTATCACAGGCGATAGCACAAAAAAAAAAAATCAAATGTTTTTCAAATAAGTTTGGAGAGGGTTGATGTCATCCTCCCTGCCCGACCTTCTCTTGAAAGCTGGTACCTATTTGAGGCCTAATGGAAAAAAATCATCAGAAGGAAATTGTTATGGGTTATATATATATATATATATATATATATATACATATATATTACATATATATATACACACATCATATATGTGCGTATGTATGCATATACACATTTATATGTATATATGGTATTATTTAGATATTCATTTTCTACCATCTATTCAAGTAATTGTGTAAAACTATTTCAGTAGAACAGCCATGTCCTTCTTAAAGAAAAATAAACATAAAATAATGACTACATAGTTAAGACTTTCATTTTAATTTTTTTATCATGTAAAAGGATATGTCTTGCTAAATTTAGTATTGGGAGATCTGCTCCCTGGATTAATGTACACAACAGCTGCAGAAACAGTCCTACTCAAAGGGCATTGCTCGTTCTTTCTCCCATTCTATCTCTTGCTGCCTTTTCATTTCCATCAGAAAGATACTTGACTGTCAGTGGCAAGTGTTTGGCCTATTACATTGAGCAGTATAAGGAAGTATTAATATTAAGCAACATTAAGCAGTAACTAGGGACATATCTGGTTTTTAAATCACTTTAAAACATATAGTTAAGAAGAAAGAATAGAGCAAATAAATAGGTAGTTCTGGCTGGCCTAAAAGATGACCATCACATTAATAACATCAGGAACATTACTTACTTCAATGATAAAATTTTAGTTACCATGTAATTTAAGGAAACTAAAATTTTTCAGCAAAGAAAAAATAGCTAAATGAACTAGGCTTATATATTTCAATTCTTCTTAGTCTTTCTAATAAGCTTTGAGAACATTTTGCTTTTTGTCTTAATACTTTAGTAAAGTATGACATACCACATATGTTTAAATCCATCTAATTGCTTTATAATTCTGTTATATAATACAAGAATTCCAAGAATTCTGATAAATTGTAAAAGCTTTTCTTTGGGAAATTTAAAATTTCATGACTTACAATATAGTTAGGAACCACATTTTAGACATGAGAGAGCTTTACAGTAATAGAGCATGACACATGCAGATAGTCACAGTCTACATTCACTCCTTTTCCTCTGCTTGTAGCCTTTGGCAAATACAAATTAGAACTCATCAAATTATTTTTAACACTCTGGTCTTCTCATTAGTATTAGTTATTATTATTAGACCAGTTTATTATTTATTATTTTATGCTGATGCTGCTGCTGGTATTTATTATTTAGACCAGTCTCTGAATTATAGGAAGACCATATACAATCTCATTTCATCTGCTCTGTGACTTAAAGGGTTATATTCAGTGAATTGCTCTAGACCAGAACCTATAGATGATGGGGAATATCTGCTCAATCCCAAATGCTGGCCAAATCAGATGAAAATGTCATTGGAAAATGCTTGATAAATAAATAAAAATACAATACAACATAGCTTATATTATTTTGTGGTTTTCTAAGTCAATGTGGCCTGCAGGGATCCCTTTCTATTTGAATTTGGCAACACTGATCTAAATAACTAATTCCTTAACACAGAAGTAGTGATGTGCTTATCACTTCAACCAGGGATGACAAGTAGATTGGTGAGACTGATCCCAGAAAAACAATTCCTTTGTTTATTTAATAAAGTAAACATTCAAATCCATCCATATTGGTAAAGGAGACAAATGTGATGGAGGCAACTCAATGTTAGAAATCACCTGATGATTTTAAGGCAACATTTCCTTGTTCCACTTGAGATTATTTTACATAAGCAGTTTTTATGACAAAAGATAATCATAAAAGCAATTTTTCTGGTAGGAATATTCCAAAACTACAAATAATTATCATAACCTCCTTTATAACTAGAATTTATTTTTAAAAATCTCTTACATTGTTTGATTCCTCTCACATGGAGAAGTATTACATGTCATTTAATAAGTAGTCATGGTTTTTATTATATTCTTTTATGGATCAACCAAACCAAAATAATATTACTCTGTTTTGTTGTGGTTGAAAAGTTTAAAAACGTTTGCCCTCGAAATTTGTTTTTTAACTGTTTCCTTTTCTTGATGGGATGATATTGTATCTTTCCAATTCAAGCTAAATTGGCTATATCTCCTATTAGCTGGAGAACAGAATTCTATCTGTATAGATAAGGATGGGGTAAGTCAGATCTACCTTGAAGAGACTTTAGTAGTTTATTCCATCTAGAAAATTATGGAGAGCAGCAAACAGACAGGCATAAAAATCACCATTCTTATGTTACCAAGAGTTTGTTTCCAATTTTGTCTGGACTATGTGCTTACTAGGTAATGTATAGTTTTAGTTTACCCTCAAAATGTCACTCTGTATAGTAATGGAAATTATTAGAATGTGAAAATGGCCTTTATAATGCTATTATATGAAGAGACTTAGGGTATGTTGTGCATCTTCGTATGTATTTTGTCTTTTCTTTAGAAAGGAGAAAGTAAAGCTAGAATATGATAATGATGAAGATATTTTACATATATGCATATTACTTTTAAAAGTAATAGAATATCAAACATCTATTTTGAAGGGAATTATAAGTGAAATGATGTGATTAAATCAGAGCATATGTTTTAACATTCAATTTTAACATTTAGATTTATTTCTAGATTGTTCATTATCATTTGGCATGTATGCTAATGTTATTATAATCCATAGAATTCATGTGCATTCGATTAGAATCACTTTACCATAACAATAATAACACATTTATATAGTGCTTTCAATATCACAAAGTTTTCCTCCCAACAATCCTATTAGGTAATTATTAATATCCCCATTTTTTCAAAAGAGGAAACTGAGGCTTAAAGATGTAAAATAATTTGTCCAACGCAGGTAATAAGTAAGTCTCAGAACCAAAATTTGAATCTAGGTCTCTCCTACCTCCAAGTCCAATAATTCGGCGGGAGTCAGGAAACTTGGAGTACATAAGCTACACTTTAGATTAAAAAGCTGTCCACATTCAGAATACAATCATGCAACCTTGATTGTGCACTTCATTTCCTACATTCCTCTAAAATACATAAATGAAGAGTAGGTCTTGGTTTCCTGAGGTTTTTTTTTTTTTTTATGATACATATCCAGTTCCAAAACTACCCAATCCAATATCGTTATCACTTTCATGTTGCACAGAATTAAGGGTTTTTTAAAAATCCATTTTAATCATCTAAAATGCTAAAGAAAGAAAACAGATGGTATTGTTCTTCATTTGAACAATAAGGCTAGAATCAATTTTATAATTTAAATGAATTAATCTTTTTTCTTTTAAAAATTTTCCTAAACTAATTGTTTTAGTTCTGATGATTCTTTAACAATAATAGAGATCTCAACTCTTTGTTTTTTTCTGCGGCCTCTACCAAATCCATTTTTGTTCTTGGACTAATTTCAAAATTTTTTGTCCACCTTCAATTACTTCAGATTTTTCTACAAAGCGTAGCTAAAATCATTTCCATGCCTACTACGTCAATTATATCTCTTAAATTAGGGATTCTTAATCTGAGGTCTATGAACATGGTTTTTAAATTTGTTTTCACTGTATTTTGTTAACTATTTTTCTATGTAATTGGTTTCCTTTCTAATCTTTTAGTTTATGTATTTAAAAATATTTTTCTGAGGAATTCATTAACTACACCAAACTACTAAAAGGTGCATGACACAAAAGACGAAAACAAACAAAAAGTCCCTATCTTAATGGGATCTCTGTTTCCTTCCAAATTAAATTTTAGTAGTGACCTTCAGTATTTTTCTGCTAGCTAGCACATCTTCCAACTAGCCAGCCTTCCCTTTCCTACCACCCCTAAACTTTCACATGAAGTTTTCCAGATTCCATCAACCCATTAAAAATTCCTTCTTTTTTTCCACTGAAACATATTTTGCTCTTCCTTCTCTCAAAGTTTATACCTTTTCCTCTTTAGGAATGTGATTATCACTTTTCTGATAGTTCTTTTGTGTTTCAATGCAATCCCCTTGTCTAAATATACTTTAACATGTCTAAATAATTTTTATATTTATCATTTTTTGTCTTATTTACCTTTTCAAACTGAAATATCCTTAAAAGTCATTACTAGATAACTGGATTATTACATTAATTTTATACATGCTGAATTTATTCAGTATAGAAACTTGACTGAATGACGAAGATGTCTCAAACAAAATAGGTTAGATTTTTCTCAAAGTATACCCTGTCTCATAAATATTTAAATGCTGTCTTCAAACAAACCTAAAAAACAATCTGCTTCCACTATGTCTCTGTTAGCTAAGATTCATTGTCGACTCAGCAGGAGTTTCTTCAAAGGACTTGCCAGGACAGTTATGTGGCATGTAAGACTGTAATCTGAATATGTCAAAATCTTTATTTACTAGGCTTCACTGACTTAAATGTATATGATGTTACTTAAATGGATAAAGGATTGAGAATAAGCATGTGATTTCATTGGCATAGAGAGTTCCTGAGTAAAGTTATTCTTTTTACCAAGGCAGGCCATCACTTTCTCTGCAATTTCTAGATTGATAAGAGTGGTCTACAGCAGCGAGAGACTGGATGACTTAATCAAAATCACATATTTAGTCTATGTCCCAAGGTAGATAGATCTTGAACCTAGGTCTTGTATATTCAAAGCCAGCTCTCTGTACCCCATTATACTATATGGTCTCAAAGTAAGGACATTAACCTCATTGGAGACCTTTTTCTTTATAGAGAGGGAAGTAACAACTTCACTTTCCCATTTTTATCTCTATTAATACAACAAAACTATTCATTAAAAATTAGTCTTTCAACTTCAATTCAAGTTTCTAGTACCTTTTCCCTCTACCATTTTTTTAAGCATTCACATTCCCAAGAGAAAAATAATTGTACATCATCCTTATCTCTAGCAGTATGGTCTCTTCTGAAATTTGGGCCATGTCTAAAAATAAAAAAGTAACCACAAAATGGATCAAGAGCCAAGAGAAAAAAAAGATTGCTGTGTTCATATAACCTGGGAGGTTTGCCCTTACAGAATATATACATTTTCAGTAAATTTCCTCATCACACAATCCTTTCTAAAGAAAGATGACTAAAAGGAGATATTTAGAGGGAATCAAGATGAAATGGTTAACCACCATTTTGGTGAAGCTTTGATTGCATCGCATCGGCATGGATACCTCCTCCATCAGAAGAATTGCAGTCCATCTCTGAATTATCCTCCTACTCATTGTGCCTAGTTTTCCATAAATCCTTCATTGAGTTTCTACCTCTGGTGGAGGCTATACTTTGGGATTTTAAAGATTTCATGGCTACCAATGTAACATCTCTACTTTAGCAGAGATCCATCATTTCTTAATCTCACTACATGCCATCCCATCTCATTGATGAGGGCCCACTCTATTTGTCCCACTCTAGGGTATCTTTCCATTTGAATTTTGAGCTGGACAAATATGATCAAATGAGAGAATGAATTTAAAGTCCTATGTGAATATATGACTATGAAGATGTTTGATATAAGAAATTATAAAATCCTGCCTACTTCTTTCTCATATTTTCTAGCATTTCCTTATGAATATATATTACTATAGAAGCAGTACTATAGTAGCTTAGTAGAAGAGTTGGCCTGCAAGGTGAAGCTTCCAATCTTGCCATGGACAGGTCCTGGCTCTGTGATTCTAGGCTTGTCAATTAATCTTTCAGTCCTTACTACCTTAATGTTGCTGACTTGAATTGGTAGAGTTAATTTCTTTAGACAGGAATTCCTATGCCAATAAAATCACCCATTTATTTCATATTTCCAAAGAGAATCATTAATTGCTCTTTTCTCAGTTACTTTTAAAAATCTGTTTTCTGTTATCATTTTGATAACTTCTTTTGAAAATTTCTCCCCTTTCAGAAATTAACCCTTGATTAGTGTTAAAATTGTGCCATCTTCAGCTTGGATTTTCTCTATGAATTTGGTCAGATCCAACTACTTTTCTTCCCAATTTCATTTTACTGAATGTCATTTCTATTTCTTCATAACCCATAAGGTATTATAGTTCAAACATCATGGTTCCACTGTCATTGATAATGAGAATAGATCTAATTAGACGTGAGAGCATATCTATTCCATTTTATATCTATTTTCTATTTTTTCAGTTTCATCTATAAAAATTCTTGGGGTATGGATGATTTGGGTCAAACAACAAATTTCCTATAGATTCATTATCCTCTCAATGGCTTTTCATTGTTTTATGAAATAGTTTTGCTAATAATCTTCCATTGTCCTCCATAAAATTTTGTAAATGAGTTTGTAATCTAAACTTGTTTCATCATTATTATCCAGTTTTCAAGATCAAGTATTTCTAGGTTAAGGCATACTCTTATGGCCACCTTACTATAATGGTTATTTTATATCAGTTCCATCTCTGAGATATGGCAATAGAAACTTTATCCATTTCTCATTTTTCAGAACCAACAACTTGTTTAAATATGTTTGGCTGGAGCTGTTGTAATTACATACAAATCTTAATTGAATATTGATTTTATTCTTTGCTTTGATATACATTTAACCTTTGAATTAATAGTCAACATTTTCTATACAAAGACTGTGCATTCAGCAATCACATTCATATCAGTCTTTTTTGTTTGTTAAGACACATTCAATTTAAATTTTGTCATATTGTTCAGCTTTCCACAGATCTAGGTCCTCCTGACTCTCTACTTGGAGAACCTATTCTTGATATACAGGTGTGAAGCTTCTATGTTCTCTGCAAACTTTTGCCCTCTCTCATTTCTTATACCATATATTATTGTTATTATTATTATTATTATTATTTGCAATGTGCCACATATGCTCTCCTCACTCCCTACTGAAATTCACATTGAAGGCTCTGAATATTGATATAACGAAGAATAGAAATTCTTGTCAAATTTTTGTAGAATTTCACTGCTTCTTCATCCTTCCACAAAAGACACTAGTGCTTAAGCTATAACCATCTCCATGGTGGGCCTCTTGACAGAGTTTATCATGAATACTTTTAAATGAAATAGCCAAGTGATCCATGAAATTATGTCTCTTTCTTATAAGTACATAATAAAAGCACTTTCCTAACTTATTTATCCTCTTAGAAGGAGAACCTATGAGCTATCTTTCCATTTAGTCGGAAGTTTTTCATATCTTATACTTTTATTTATAATGAGAATGTCAAAATAGATGTAATTCTTTCAGTCATGTACAAATCACAAATTACTTGTTGGACAAGTAATTCACATATAGATACCAAGAATTTAATTATCATTTGTAAGAGTCTGAAAATAGTATTATATTTAAAAACCAATTTTTTTTTTTGCATTTCTGTGGAAGGGCTGAAGATTAATTTTGTTTTTATCTGTTTCATTGGTCACTACAAGCTGTGAAAAGAGGAAACAGGAAGAAAATTACAATTCTCTTCAAGTATACAAAGGAATGTCATATCAAAAAGAGATTAGACTTATTCTACTTAGTTCCAAAGGGCAGTTCTGGGGTCAGTGTGTTGAAGTTGCAGAGAGCCGTATCTTGGCCTGATGGAAATAGCAACTATTTAATGAGTAGAGCTGTCCAAAAGTTGAGTGGGATTTTTTTTTTCCTTTGGAGAGAGCATTGGAGAGAGTTCCTCTCTCACTTGAGGTTATTACCTAAAATCTGACTAATTGTTGGATTTGTTGTCTAAGATATTCTTGTTCATGTACGGGAGCCTTCCCTTCCAACTCTGAGATTCTATTATTCTATTTAAAAATTCATCAACAAGCAAACAAGCCTCTAGTGATGAAGCTCTCTGGATTTACATTGGTCTTCTGACAATGTGATCATATTCAGAACTTCCCAATTTGGTAGAACTTGGCCAAGTGTGTGGTCTATTACTATATCCTTCAAAACTCAATGTCATTTTCATGACTTAAAAAGGATATAGAGGATAACTAGGAAACTTCTCATAAAATTGCCCCTAAAACTACACCAGGCACAAAGTTGTATTTTGCCTCTTGAACAAGCTAAAAGCGTAGTGTATGTTGTTATTTTTTTTAAAAGATCCCTTTTGGATAAAGGGAATGTGTTGCATGTTGTCTAGAGCCTCCTACAAATGTAGAGATTGGTAGAGTACTCTCATCACATCTTAATTATTGTTATCTAAACATCCATTGGCACTAGAAGTGCCTCAGACAAAAAGTTAAGGACCATCTGAGATCAAAACATAAACTATATTCATACATGTTTCATGAAGGAAATGAGCAATCTCAATCACTAATAAATCCATCTTGTATCCTCTTTTTTTTTTTTTTAATAGCCTTTTATTTACAGGATATATGCATGGGTAACTTTACAGCATTAACAATTGCCAAACCTCTTGTTCCAATTTTTCACCTCTTACCCCCCACCCCCTCCCCCAGATGGCAGGATGACCAGTAGATGTTAAGTACATTAAAATATAAATTAGATACACAATAAGTATTGTGTCCTCTTCTAACAAAACTATCGATTTCCTTTACCATCTATTCATCGATGAAGAGATCCACTGTATATCCATTTTCTTGTAAAGAATATTTTGCGACAACTTTTCTAGGTTGCTGACCCTCAGTTTTCATGCTGTTTTTTCTCACTAGGCTCACCAAGGTGCTCATTTCACTTATTTACTGACCATGCAAAGGGTAGAGTGACCCCATTTAAAGTATTCTCCAGCAGGGATTGTTCTTGGCTTCTTGCTACAGTCATTTCCATTAAATTAATTAGCTTCAGTCTTAGGTCAACCACTCTAAGAGCATATTCAGATATAAATAGTGAATCAAGTGAAGCTAGCAAAGCATATTTTATTAAAAAATGAGAAGAAATTTTAGAATTGGCATATGGTTTGCATATAAATGAATATTTTTCTTGACCTTAAATTTTGTTTTCTTTATAAGATTAAGGATTTCTGCGGCAATTATTTATACTATTAATTAGCATAGTAAATCCTTTTTTTCATGAAGTATAAAAAGGTGAGATTAAATTGTAGGTGGCAACTAACTAGCTCATCTCAGATACTAATTCTGTGACCCTGGCCAAGTCATTTAACCTGTGTTTGCTTCAGTACACTGGAGAAGGAAATGACAAACTACTCAGTATCTTTGCCAAGAAAACCCCATGGACAGAGCTGACATGCTCTTGTTTACAAGGTCACAAAGAGTCAGACAGGACTGAACAACAACAATGAGATTAAGTTTAGCCCATGTCCAGATTAATATCAAATTTTCCATTTTCATAAATCCTGAATTAATGAAATCTGAGACTTTACAATCTCAACCCTCTATCACTAAAATTAAATCGCATTATGCACAAAAGATGCAGGGTGGTCAGGTGATGCAGTGGATAGAACACTAGGCAAGACTCCTAAAGTTCCAATCAGGCTTCAGATACTTCCTAGCTGTGTGATCTTGGGCAAGTTATCTAACCCCTTCTGCCTCGGTTTCCTCATCTGTAAAATGAGCTAGAGAAGAAAATGGCAAACTGCTCCAGTATCTCTGCCAAGAAAACCCCAAATAAGGCCATGAAGAGTCAGGCAGGACTGAACAACAATAACAAACACAAAGATAGGGACTTGGCCTCTGTTAAAACAGCACAAAGATAACATTCAATCAAAAAACATTCTTACCAATTTTACCATCGTATTCCTTTTCAGCCATACACAAAGTCTCACTGAACATTATTCCTTAGAACTATCAATAAAGCTCAAAATTCTAAGTTTATTTATTTTTAAGTAACAACATTTGTTTTCTGAGTGGCTACAGTCTGAATGAAGTTTATCAGCTCCTGGCCTTCTCTGAAGTTCCCTCAGGCCAAGAAAAGCCAAGCTGGTTTCCTCTTGGCAGAAATAAAATGGTTTTGAGTTTCTTGGGGCACCAAGGCCTCACGGAGTTGTTGGGAAGAAATCATTATATAAATCATGAAACAGACCACATAAACATAAGCAATTATTTTCCTTCTTCTTGCCCCTATCAAAGTTTTCCTTTTTTAAATTTTCATTTCCTTAGGGCCCCATTATCTGTATGACCAAAATTCATCAGCCAGTCCAGTGAATGGAGAAATGGCTCTGAATTCAGAAAGACCCAACTTTAAATTTGCCTTCAGACACTTAACTGTGTGATCTTGGGCAAGTCAATCAACTACTGTCTGCCTCATTTTCTTCACTTGTAAAATGGAGTTAATGATAAGATTTACCTCCTAAGGTTCTTGTGAGAATCAAATGAGATAAGAATTGTAAAGTTCTTAGTTACAGTGCCTACTACATAGCAAATGCTATATACAAATGTAGCTATTGTTTTGTTATCATCATGTAACAATGGGTGTTAATGAGTTAATATATTCCATATATCCTCAGTAATATATTTACATTTTAACAGGGCTTTCTGAAGACAAGTACATTAGCCCAAATAGTGATTCTAATCATGGGAATTTCAGGCATTGGCAGGTGGATGGAAGAGACAGTAAGAGATAGGTGAGCCATTTGGCACCCTTCGAATCATATCTAAAAGCAACCAATATGTGTAGACCAATATGTAGGTCAGCCTTCTATTACCTTCTAGGAATCTGGCAAATTGCCCCCCTCCCCCAAAAAGAACGGACTAGGGCAGAGAGGGTTTTATAGTACAACTGCCAAAAGGGCGAAAGGAGAAGGAACAGAAACAATCTAGTCATGGAATCTTAGGGTTTAAAAAGACCCTACAAATCATTTAGCTTAATCCCCTCATTTTACAAGAGGACCCCCCAAAGTAGTGAGTCCAACAAGGTCACTGTGCCAGTTTGTACACAATCAGCATTAGGCTAATTGCTAGTATAATGCTTCTCTACTATATCACAATAAATGTAGATTGAATTTCTAAAATCAAGGTAATTCAAAGATCCATTAAAGTCTTTAATAAACTCCTCTAAAATTACTGTACTGTAAATTTGATTTCCACTATCAGAAAACTCTTAACAAAATAGGTTCAGAACTAAAAACATTACATTATTTTCCAAATTAGAAATTCAGAATTTCTGCTCTGCATCTATTGGGTACCTTTGTAGAGTATCTATTAAGTCTGAGTTTGAAAGTACTTAAGTCACCAGAGCAAGATGAATACTTGTACAAAATAAGATAAGAAATTTACTTCAGAGATGTATTAAAAGAATTAATGTTTGTAAAACATTATTTTTAAAAGGGGAGAGGGGAAGAGTCCTTGATAGAGAAAATAGAAGTACAAATAGAAATTACTCCCAGAAATTTCAAGCAAATAATTGCCACAATTAAGAAGGTAAGACAATTGAACTCTGAGTTATGAAAAAGCTACTACTAAAAGTGGCCTTGATGAACATCTAGCTTTTCTTCCATGCTACTGCAAACTGAAAATAATACAAAAAGCTAAGAGGAATAAGACTTATTGGTTGGGTCTACTCTACTACATTATATGTGCAAAAATGATCTTTCAAGAGCAAAATAAGAGAACAAGAGCTAGATGATACCTCTTCATGATAGAATAGTATTGCTGTTTTAGGGATCTTTTTCTTTTCCTGAGGAGCTTTCCCTCAGTGTGTTTCAGTTCCTTGTGTCTTGTGTGTCAGGCCATGCTGCCCAAAGTTGTAAACACAAAGAACACTGAAGGGTTTCATGATAACTGTTAAAAAGGCATTAATAACCATGTCCTTGTTGAGACCTTCAGTGCATTTTCCTACTTGTGTCAGGAACCACAAGATCAGAAGGCAACATAATCCAACAGAAATTGTCCCAAATCATTCAGAATGAGTAAATTGAGATGATCTAAATGAATATATTTGTATTAATTGTATTTTAGTTGTGGCCTATAGTAAAATAATGATTGATTATATTGTTTCCTCTGGTTCTACCCAGAGGCAAAGCCAAGTGCATTTGCCAAGAAGTGCCCTCTATGACTTGAACTTCATTGCCAGTGGGATGACCTGATCTGAGTGAATGCAACCTGGAAGAGTAGTGAGGGGCCAGATGCAATTGGAAGAGGATGGGAGGGTTTGACGTTAAGTAACAGTCAATCAAGAACCAAGAGCCAGATGCTTGCTCCAGAATTCCAGTTTAGAAGTGTGACAGTATCAGAATCCAAAGGAGCAAGTAAGCAAAATACTGCCCAAGATTTTCCAAGAGTTCAATGAATTAGGTAATCAAACGGGTACAATTCTGAATTGACTTTTTATGGAGATATTGTGCTAATGTCCTTTTGACTTCCACCACTAATGACTGACTGTTTCAGCCTCATCTTGATCTTCCTTCTAATCTTCTTAGGGTCAACTCTCATAGGCTTCAAGTATTTTCCAGAAAGGAAACTTGTTTGAAAAGTGGCAGACTTTACTTTTCTAGTGTACTTTAGTAATGAGTTTGGAAGGTAATACCAGAAGAATTTTGAGTACTTTAGTTTGCATTTTTATATGGTGGGAAAAAAAACTCACTGAATTAAGAGTCAGAACACTTTCGAATTTTTTGATCTAAAAAATAGTAATAGTGACCCCAATCCAACTGCAGTATGACAGGTGAATAAATGTAGTTTGGTAACATTTACTCCTTAATGGATTATAGGGACAAATTTGTTGATAAATGAGGGGGGGGGGAAATCTTATTTTACTCTCTGTTCAGGGAAGGGAAATGTTATGGTTTGTATACATAAAGAATGTTGTTGCAATTGTTAATAAATAAATAACACTTGGATTCTAGCCCTAGATCTGGAATTCAAACAGTTATGTGACCTCCAAAGTTACTTGACCTAAGACTGTAAATGGGAATTGTTATAATGCTTACTTAGAATATACCGAATAAGTATAAAACCAAAGTTGTTTTAAAGCTAGTAATCTGTAAATAGTAAAGCACAAGTAAATTAAAATCAATCTCAGTACTCTATAAATATATCACATTAAAATAAAACAATTCCTACATTTCTATATCTAAAAGATATTACAGAAATTTCTATCTAAAACAATAATCTAAATCTAAAACAAACACTACAAGTTTTTATTATAGTTTTTTTTAACACAATACAATAGTATCAACACTGCCCTTCTTCCCTGTGTTCCCTTCCGAACTTCCACTTTTTTCTTTGTATTTTAAAAATCTTCACTTTTTTTCTATTATGTCAGTAACAACCCCTGCCCACTGTCTCCCATAATGCTCCTCTACCTCCTGGAAAATAAAAACATTTTAACAAATATGTATAGTTAAACAAAACAAATTCACACATTAACCATGTCACCTATTACATATCTCATTCTGTACCTGCTGTTCTGTTATTTCTTTATTTTCTGAAACCAGGATTAACCATTGCATTGATCCTATTTATGAAGTCTTTTATCATATATTTTTTTTCAATATATCCCTGTCCTCAATCTCTTGTAGAGTCATTCATTTCTTATAACAAACAATAAAAAGAGAAAGAGAGAAGCGAGAGAGAGAGAGAAGTAGTTCAGCAAAACTAACCAATACAGAAAAAGCATAACATTATATGCACTGTTCCATATCAGTAAACTCCACCTTTATATGAAGGCATGAAGGTACAAAAGTACTTCTTTATAACAAAGTATTCAACAACAAAGTATTGCTTTGTTATATTGAATATAATAAAATATTCAATGTTAGTACTAGCACTTGGAAAATGAAATCCTATAATAGAGTTTTTATTATTCAAAATTTAGTATTCATCATATAGAACCAATTTACATTTATACATTTTTAAATCCTCAAGTATCTGAAGTGCACAATGTTAATGTCTATTCTTTACTGATGAGGAAAATAAACTTATATACCCTGTTTCTGTTTTGTTCAAAAGATAAAAGTCCCTATATAATAGACCTTCCCTGAAAGAGATTCCCTAGAGGGATCGATTCAGATTTGCCACATATCATAACTGTAATTACTGTAATCAATTTCTAGTACAATGGAAGTAAATATGTGGGCTAGAATTACATTTCCTGTCACTATAATTGTATCATTAGACTGTGGGCTCCTTGAGGACTCCTTTGTCTCTTTCTATATGCCCAGGTTTAGCACAGTATCTGGCTAATAGGAAAATCTAAATAAAAGTTTACTGATTGATTGATTTGAAATACCATATCACAGGATTGTAATGGTGAGTGCCTGGCACATAAATTTAATAAATGATTGTTACTTGTTGACTAATTCATTTCTGTGTTTCCAATTCTAGTTAAATATCATGTCATTTAAATGTATTTTATAATTTATAAGATCATAGAATTCGACCTTTGAAGGTTCTCTTTGCTATAAATTAGGTACCATCACTAGTTAGATCAAGAAAATGTTTCATTTGGAATTTATGTTCTTAAGAATCTATTGTATAATATTAAATATAGCCCTGTTAATCCCCCCTGAAATCATTCTGGGTTTTTTTTTTCTTTTTTCTTTTTTCACTTTATTAGCAGCATGCAAGACGACAACATAGAAGCTTCCACTTCCATATCTCAGCTTCTAAGGGAAAGCTATTTAGCTGAAACCAGGCATCGAGGAAACATTGAGAGAAGTCGAGCAGAGTCTACCCCCAATCCTTTCCATTTTGGTAGTCTTGCTGGAGCTTCTGGAGGAGGAGGAGGAGGACAAGATGACCTTCCAGATCTTTCTGCCTTCCTGAGTCAAGAAGAATTAGATGAAAGTGTCAATCTGGCAAGGCTGGCCATCAATCAAGATTCCATGGAGGGCAAAGCTGATGATTCCCAATCTAGAAAACATCTTTCTTCGGATCAGGTGAAAAATTCAACTAAATCAAGTTCTGATCTTAACTTCTACCAATATCGCCCCGAGACTCAAGCCAACTCCAAAGAAAGTACTCAGGAAACAAAGAAGCCACAGTATAGTTCAGAAACCCAGTCCAAAAAGGTGTTCCTAAACAAGGCTGCTGATTTTATTGAAGAGCTATCTTCCCTGTTCAAAGCCCACAGCTCTAAAAGAATCAGACCCCGCACCTGCAAAAACCACAAAAGCAAGTTGGATTCTCAAAGTAAAGGCCCACAGGAAAACAGTTCTGGCTTTTCTGGTCTGTCTGAAAGACGAGAAAGATCTTCTATTCCCATCCCCATTCCTCAGGACACTCAAGATAATGAAGTGAATCATGCCCTTGAACAACAGGAGGCTGAGAGACTTCAGGAGATTGAACGAGTTGCCAATGAAACAACCAGTGCTGATGTCACCCCGGATTCATCGCCTTCATCTTTGTACTATGAAGAGCCTCTGGGACAACCGCCACGCTTTACTCAGAAGCTAAGGAGCAGAGAAGTTCCAGAAGGAACTAGAGTGCAGTTGGACTGTATAGTAGTAGGAATCCCACCACCTCAAGTAAGGTAAAAATATCCCACCATTTTCGAAATTCATTTCTTACGATTCCAATATTTCTATTGTGACTGAGTTTTGAATAATTGGATAATCAAATTAAGTTATTTCTAATGATAAAACAAGCACAACTTGAAGCCTGTAGCTATAAGAATGTATTTACTATCAATATCCATTGAAAATTAGTGATATTCTTTGAATCTGAGAAGAAAAGAAAATTGTTATTTGTAGCTATGATTTTATTAGGATAAATATTGTAGCTAAGTTATAAGCCATATAATGGGTTACTGTTATATGCTTTCAAATTTTGATTATTATCAATTACCTTTAACATCAGGTTAGTGAAATGCGTATCACTCCTAAAAAGATTAATTTGTAAAGAAGCTCCTTTATTCTTTTAAGCCCCTATCAAGAGTACACTTAATTGATTTTATTTGCTTGCTACTGATATCTTAACGGCCTACTTCCTTCAGTGATGATTTAGTACCTATCTAAAATTCCAGGTATATAAACAGGAAATACTTTTTCTTAACTAATGGGCATTTTAAAGAATTGAAATAGTCATAGATTCCATTTATGTTAAGTAGTATGCAATATTATATGTGCAGACACATTTATATACTATGAAATTAAGGCATGCCTAAAATTTTATTTTATTATTATTTTGTTGGTGGTGGTGATGAGGCAATTGGGGTTAAGTGACTTGCCCAGGGTCACATAGTTAGGAAGTATTGTCTGAGGCTAGATTTGAACTCAGGTCCTCCTGACTTCAGGACTGCTGCTGTTTTATCCACTGCCCCACCTAACTGCCCCCTAAAATTTAATTTTGCTTTAAAGAAAGACAGGAATACTGAAATGAGAGGAATATTTCAATTCCCCCCCCCCGAGACAATTGGGGTTAAGTGACTTGCCCAGGGTCACACAGCCAGATTTGAATTCAGGTCTTCCTAACTTCAGGGCTGCTGCTCTATCCACTGCTTCACCTAGCTGCCCCTAATATTCCAAATTTTAAAGGGAATTAATGATTAGATCTCAAATCAGAGTGTCTTCCTTTTAGATACTTAACCAATATTTTTTATTAAATTAAAATCAGACTTAAACATTCAGTCTGGCCATTGTTAAATGTTCTGCTATAGTTCAAATATGTTTTCTCCAGAGCATTTCCTCAATCTACTAGTTTAGCAATCCTGACAAAAAGGAAATATTTGGTCTGGCTGACTTGTTCTAAATGAACCCTCGGTAATTTAAAATATACAACCTTTTATTTTCTGATGGCTTGAAAATGATCTCTAATGGTCCATTTAAGAATTTTATTAAGAAATCAAGCTTAACTAGTTGGAAATTCATCAGACTAGCAGTATATACTTTCTTCCCTTTAAAAAAAAAAATTGGAGGCATTGCTTGTTGATTTACCTTAGGAATAACAACATTTGGTAGTACATAGAATTCTGGACTCAACCAAGAAAGACCTGAGTTTGAGTCCCACTTTTTATACTTACTAGCTGCATGACTTTCACCAAGTCAATGAACCAATCTAAATTTCAGTTTTCTCAGTATGACTTTGCAGAGTGATTATGAAGCTCAAAAGAGATCATCTATATTATCTAATCTATGTTAACCTATATTGTAGATATTATAATCTAAAATGTTTTGCAAACCTTAAAATACCATATGAAAATCAAGTATCATTCTTTTCTCTCTACCAGTCCTATGGCACTTTTCTCTCTTTTTACTACAGTTGCTTAGCAGACTAGCATTAACTCCAGCATCTTGTAATGTAGTTCTAGGCCACATTGAATCAGTCTGTTAATGCATAAAAGGATTTTAAAATTCATTGGGTCTCTTTTTACAGGAAATAGGCCTAGAAAATTTGAATGACTTAAACTTAGGTCTTTTGACTACAAGTTCGGTTCTCTTTCCATTGTACCATACTTCATGTCCTTAGGGAAATCTTAATCACTTAGCATTACCTCTTTGGATTCCAAATCCATATTATCCATTTTTAGTCTATCTTTCACAGTCAATCTGGGAGGGGAAGACGCTCTGGACTTCAGACCAAAACAGTCACCCTCTCCCAGAAGTCATAGCTGTCTTTGAGAACAAAGACAAACAACAATCTGTGAGTAGGAGCTGCCCTACTGAAGACTGAGTAACAAGCTAGCGTCCTTCCTTCTTGGTCAATTCTTGGTCAACCTTTATCACAGAGTGAGCTGGGCTGCTCCTCATGACATTGCTCAGCTTAAGAAGTGTTCAGTTTACCTCCTGCTTGCCTGATTCTGATTTCCAGGTCAATTTGGCCTCTTCTGGATAGTAGGGAGCTAAAGCAAATTAAGATGATTAACTGCCTGAGTTCCACACTTTCTTCCTCTCTCCCTTCTTTCTTCCTTTCTTTCTGCCTCCATTTCTTGGAGTTCATGGGCCAGATTTATTTCTTAAGGACCAAGTTTAAACCCAAAAGAAAGGTCCCAGACCAACCCCAGTTGGTTTTTGTTTTGGACCTGATTGCCTTAGAGTAAATGTAAACAGCAGTTGTCCTAGTTTGGGGCCATTCTTTGCCTTCTTTCCTTTTTACATATCTGTAATCCCTGAATAGACTATTGCTTCCATCAGACTTCTCAGTTTGACTATCACAGATCTTAACTTATTAACAACCTTACATCTTAGCTTAAAAAGGGCCAAGATTTCCCACTGTATCCAGAGACATATCCAATAGTCCTGATCTATATCTAGCCATTGGACCCAGATGATACTGGGAGAGAACCTGAAGCAGTTGCACAGGCTTCTCTCACTCAAATCCAAGTCACTTGCAATCATTTTCCTGATGTCATGATTGTCTTTGAGACTGAAGGACAAACAATAATTTTTCACAATCTGAAAATCATCCTCCTTGGTAAAAAAAAAAAAAAAAAAAAAAGCAAAAGCAAAACAGGAATTCAGTCATACCATATTTTCCATATTCTTTTTCACCCTTGAATTCCTTTGCCATTTTTATCTTGTTAATTCCCAAACTCTAGTAAGGTAGTATGGTGAAGTTTTAAAATTATGCTGATTGGATCCACTACAAATTATTGCTTCAAAACCTCAACTGGAACTTCAAGGCTGTGCCATCAATTTTTTTATTGTCTTTTGATTGATTCTTTAGATCTGCAGATACAGCTTCAAAACTGCCTCCTCAAGTTCCCAATTCTAGATCCATAATCCTTTTCTTTAGCTGATGATTTTGCTTCCTACTATAGTAAGATTAGACAATCTAGGAGCTCTCTCAAATTCCTACAGTCCTGTCTCAAAAGATAATGTGGCCAAGGCCATATTGTTCCCATCCCATTCTGTCTCCTTTGGAACCTTGTTCCATTATTTACACTTTTTTTTCCATCTCCATTTTCTCCCTCTCTGCTGGATCTCTCCCCTCTGCCTTGAAATATTATCCAAAGAAAAAGAAACAACCAACCCCACCCCCCAAAAAATTCAGTTGAGCTCTGCTACTCTCTCAAGTGATTATTCTATTATCCATATTCCCAAATCATATCTGTTTGGCTAATTTTGACCCTACCCTTAGTTGTCTCTAGGAAATATCTGAATATAGCTCATAACTAGGTCTATACAGGAGGGGGTAAAAGAATCCCTTTTTCCTATACAATTATTCAAGACAATGAAAGCATTTATCAAGTAGTCCCTTTGACTTCACTGTCAATGAGTCCCACCTTCCCCCCAAGAACTTTCTGGACTCAAAGCATCATCCTGCAGATTGACTTATAAAGGGAAACAAACTTGGAGCTGCTAGGAAGGGAAGCCTCCAACATTTCAGTGAATACTACTTTTACCAAAGACCTACACATGTCTAACTTTATGGTACTGCCTCAAGAACATGAACTCCCCTAGAAGAGAAATACATTTGGGATTGCTATAATGGCAATCTACTTCCCATCAGCCTTCTACTATCATAATAGCTTATGTTATTGGTGGAGGACAAAGCCCAATTTTTTTTCTCCCTTTCTTTTGTAGTTATGTAGTACTCTTTTCATGTTATGTCTGAAACTCCAGATGCAGGGATTATATGGATTTTCCTTTTTTCCACAAAAACCTAGTATTGCCTAAGACTCTCTTTTTGTTTTCTTCTATCATTCTTTTTTTAAATAATAGCCTTTTATTTTCAAAATACATGCAAAGGTAGTTTTCAACCTTCACCCTTATAAAATCTTGTGTTCCAAACTTTTTTTCCTTCATTCCCTCCACTCTCTCCCCTAGAGAGCAAATAATCTATGTTAAACATATGTATTTCCACATTTATTATGCTACACAAGAAAAATCAGATCAAAAAGGGAAAAAATGAGAAAGAAAACAAAATGTAGCAAACAATAACAAAAAGGTGAAAATACTATGTTGTGATCCACGTTCAGTCCCCACAATCTTCTTTCTAATTACAGATGGCATTCTCCATCACAAGTCTGTTGGAATTGGCCTGAATCACCTTATTGTTGAAAAGAACCACGTAGAACTCCCTTTTTCTGTCTGGAAAGCTGGAGTTTAGAATTCTTAAACTTAATTAAGGTTGTAGTCCCCAGACTGCTGCTACCCAGGAACTCTTCTCATTCTAAAAGGCTAAAGTTCAAGAACTTCCTCCACTTAGGCATATGGTTCACATCTCTACAACGTCCATCTTTCAGACAGAGAGATTATGACATTCTCTCTACAAAGCTGGGGCTTGCTACTTAGCATCTACATCCTCCATGTGCTTCTTATCCCAGAGCAGCCATTAGTAGTTCCTAAATAGTTCCACCAGAATGTCTCAGGAGTGTCTCAATCTCCTTATCTTCCCACTAAAACTTATTCCTTCCTAACTTTGTTATTTCTGTTAAGGGCAAAACCATCTTGCTAGTCACTTAAGTTTAGCACTTTAGATCATCTTTGACTCTCCCTTTTTTTCATCTCCAACATCCAATCACTTCCCAAGTCATGTTGCATTGGTTCCCCCATTTCCCTCCCTCTGTCATATGGCTAACAGCATCCTAACTATACCATAACTAATATCCTAACAACCCTATCTTTCTTCCCTCAACTCATCCTAAAAATTACTGCAAAAGAAAGGGAGCAAGTGACTTCTTCTCTCTGGCCCTCATTGGTAAAATGAAGGAATTTGTCTAAATGATCTTCAAGGTTTCTTTTAGCCCTAAATCTATAATTTTTTGATCCCATGTCTTTCTCTTGCTCAAATATGTCTTATAACTTTTTGTTGCTTATAGGATAAAATACAGACACTTTATCTGAACCTTTAAAGCTTTCATCAATCTGGTTTCAATCTACTTTTTAATGAGTCAATTAAAAAGCATTTATTAAATTCCAGCCATGTGCCAGGCTCTCTGCTAAGCACTGGGGATACAAAAAGAAACAAAGGAAAAGTCCCTTCCTCAAGGAGCTTGCAATCTAAGAAGAGAGATAACATGCAAAAACCACACATGTGTACACACACATGTTATAAACAGGATAAATAGGAAATAATTAGCAGAGGAAAGGCCCTAGAATTAAAGGTTTCCTATATTTTAGTTGGGTCTTAAAGCAAACCTGGGAAGTAAGTAGGAATTGGAGAGAGAACTTCAGATAAAGGAAACAGCCAGAGAAAATGCCCAGAGCTAAGAGATAGAGATGGAATCTCGTGCTCATTGGATCAAGGAGTATATGTTAGGTAGTGATGTATAATAAAAATGATTATATAGGAGAGGGATAGGGTAAGAAGGACTTTGAATGCCAAGCATAGCATTTGGTATTTGTTCCTGGAGGCAATAGGGAGCCACTGGAGTTTGTTGAGTAGGAGAGTGACATGGTCAGACTTAACACTTTGGAAAAAGTAACTTTAGTGACTGAATGGAAGATGGAATGAAATGGGTAGAGATTTGAAATTTATAGACCCTTCAGGCATGAAATGATGAGGGCCTGCACTAGAATGGTCATAGGTGGCAAAATAGAGAAGGGAGTATACTTGAAAGATGTTGCAAAGGTGAAATCAATAAATCTTGATAACAGATTGGCTGATAGATAGTGAGGAGTCTTAGAATGACTTCTAGATTGTCAGTCTTAGGGACAGGGAAGATGATGTTACCCTTGAGAGTAACAATGAAGATAAGAGATTAGGAGGGTTTTAGGAGGGAAGATAATGAGTTCTGTTTTGAACATATTGAGTTAAGATGTCTTTTTGAGATGGACATCCAGTTCAAGAAGTCTAAAGTAGTTGGAGATGAGATTGAGGCATGAAAGGTAGAGTTGAAAATCATAGCATAGAGATGGCAAATAAATCCAAGGGAGCTGATGAGATCAGGTGAAATCAAGGAATGAAAGGTATATTTGAGAATTATCAGCATAGAGATGGTAAATAAACCCAAGGGACCTGATGAAATCACCTAGTGAAGTAGTACTGAGGAAGAAAAGAAGATGGCCCAAGACTGAGCCCTGAGGGACACCTACTGTTAGAGCGCATGATATGGAAGAAGACTGAACAAAAGAGACTTAGAAGGAGCCATCAGGGAGGAGGAGAACCAGGAGAGAGTAGTGTCTTGAGAACCTAGAGAATATAGAGTGTTAAGAAGAGAGTGATGTGTCAAAGAGAATGAGGATTGCAAAAAGGCCATTGGATTTGGCACCTAAGAGATCATTAGTAATTTTGGAAAGAGTAGTTTCAATGGAATAATAAGATCGGAAGCTGAATGTAGAGGATTAAGAAGAAAGTGAGAGGAGAAAAAGACTGTAGGAAACCTTTTTAGCCTTTTGGAGAAGTTTAAGGCAGAGGAGATACAGTAGGGTAATTAATGGGGATGGAAGAGTCAAGGAAGGAATTTTTCTCTTCAGGACAGAGAGACATAGACATATTTGTAGGCAGTATTCCATATTACTCTCTGGTACATACTCGCCAGAAAAATTTCTCACCTTATTATGCCCTCTCCCCCCTTGCACAGACTATCTCCTTCCCCATTCTTGGAAAGGACTTTTTCATTGGATCTGCTTGCTGAAATCGTTTTCCTACTCAAAGATTTAGTGCAATTGCTTTCTCCTTGAAGTCTTCCCTGAAATTCCCATTTAGAAGTGATTTCCCTCCAAAGCTCTCATTCCTCTATATTGGACTTCTGCTAACTATTTGTCACATTCTAACTTTTATCATTGATATTTGTATGCATGCTTTATTTTCCTACCACATTATTAAATAATCAGTAAACATTTATTAAGCAGCACAAGGTCAGGGACTACTTTGTCCTTCATCTTTGTACCTCCAGTGTCTGGCACATTGCCTTATGTATAGTAAATGCTTAACAAGTGAATATTGAATTCAATTCTCTTCCTTCTAATTTGGTACTGATTTTCATCTTTTTTTTTTTAACAAGTCAATGGTCTGTGTATCAAAAGCTATTTCAGAAATTACTTGAATATCCCCAATTATGCATTTCCCTCCTGTAAGATACAATTCTATTGTTAAATAACTATTTTTAGTATATCTTCCAATTCTCTTCTTGAAGAAAATATTCCTGACACATGAGATTGTTGTGTAATCTATACATATTTCAAAAAAAGTATGCATTTTCTTTTATTTTCTAATCAAGGAATATATATAGGGATATTCTGGTCAGCAGTTGAGGTAATCCAGTACTTGCTTAAAAACTTGTGACTTCAGAATTTAGGATTAGAGTTGAGGCAAATGTTTGCTCATGAGAAATTATATAGCCTGTATATATAAAGAAGAATTTTATCTGAGAACTTCTTTGCTTCTTATTTAATACCATAGATCAGACTATCAATGTGGTAAGGCAAAATATAGAACATTGCTTCTGGATCAGGGCTCAACTAGTTTTCTCCAGATATTTCTTTTTGACTTTTAGGACTGAAGTAGGATAGGATGGACATTAATTCTGACCTGGAAAGTCCCATATTGTTTGTTGTGCAAGAGATACAAATGTTGGGAGGGACAAGGTAGATTATTTGCCTTATGTTTGTGCATGAACAAGAAAGTTACTCTCTCCTCTTCTTCATGCCTTACCCTGATATAGAAGATTGGATAGGGAAATTATTTAAAAGGAAATCTTTGAGGCTAGGTAGCTTTCAGTGCCTCTATCTCCAATCCTTATTCTGAGAAATCCTGATTTCATAAATTTTGCATAAAAATAGAAAAGGTTATCAGTACTGCTAAGGAGACTTCAATAATTCAAGGGACACACTCTATCTTGCTTTGTTTATTCTGACTTTATATGTAAGACCATAAAAAAAATCTATTCCATCAGTGCTATATCTTGTAATTCTGAATATTAATCAAACAACATAAAACATAACAAGGGGAGATTTCAGGCCTTAGGATTTAAGGCCCGATGAAGTAAGAATACCTACGATAGTGCAGGATAGTGAGGAAATTGAGAACCTGGAAAAAAGAAAAGAAAAAAAACCTGGAAAAACGACCATGAGGTTATTGCTGGAGAAGCTGCTACTAGGAAGAGGGTAGTACTGAATTAGAGAGGAATTCAGTGTAGTATAGTCAGACATTGGGACTATCTGATAGGTTTCTCTTTTTAACTAATAATTTTTGCTAACTAGATCATTTGTTTCTATTTGTCAAAGGAGAACAAGTGCTTTCAGCACTCTTTAAATATTAGCCCCATAAGGTAAAATCCTGGTTTCCCTACCTTAGTTGGCTCTGTCTTCTTTGACTGTTTTAAAAATTACACAAGATTCCTTAAAAGTTGCAACTACAGAGATAACTTTATTCAGCAATCAAGTGAAGCATCAAACTTTCTCTGTTTGCCAAAGATGTTTACCATGAAAAACTTTCAGCATAGAATCCAAGAGAAAGAAGTATTCTCTTGTAATGTAAGGTCTTCCAAATTCTTCTATTTGTAGATAATATTTACTGATTACATCAAATCCTGAAAAATAGCAAAGCCTCTTAAATTATATCAATAATGACTCCAAAGGGTTCAGTCTAACTATCAACAAAAAAGTGGGTCAAGTATTGTCCAGCCCACGATATTCAATTGGATTGAGAAGTCATGCACTTGATCCGTCTCTATACATAGGTAAAAGTCACCCAAGATGGGAAGTTATGGATGGTTATGATCAGAACTATTGAGCAATCTGCATTGGTAAGATCACAGATGATGGGCTAGGCCAAGAATTGAATGCAAGTGTTATCTAGATTGTATTTGAGAAATTCTGTTATATTTTTAATATGGCTTTTACCTGAAACAAGCTTTTTCCCTCTTTTTTATATCAATATTCTTCCAATGACTCTGAAAAGATGTAAGACACAGAATATTATAATCTCATAAAAATTAAAGTTATAGATCACTCAAAGTTCAGTGCAAAGATCCATAATGGATATGAATAAGCTATAGCAGTGATGTCAATCTCGAATAGAAAAAAATTCCTAAAGGCCTCATATTAACTTAGAGAACCACAAATTAACAATATCTGTGCTATATTATATTTTTATTTATTTTGTTAAGCATTTCCCAATTACATATTAGTCAGGTTTAGGCTGCACTAAGGAGTTTGGTGGATGAGGAGGCTACAAATTTGACAATTCTTAGCTACAGCATATTTCTCATGAAGAACTATACAGGGAAAATTTTGTTACATGTGACAAAAAAATATGGTTGCCCAATGTTCTACTAAGAAGAAGATATAACTGATGTTCAGCCTATGTGTTTCACAAGTATCCATATAATGCTAGGAGATCTGAAGTCCAGTAGCAGAATGTTGGGTAGATCTATGCATGGAGGGTATAGGTAAAAGTCACCCAAGATGGGAAGTCATGAATGGGTTATGATCAGAACTACTGAGGAATCTTCACTGGTAAGATTACAGATCTATCCAAATATGTATAGTGGTGTGAAGTATACACTCCCCATTTATTATCTTTTGTGTGACCTATAACTTCAATTCTTTAAAGACTGTCATATCCCATGATTCAAATCCATGTTGCATCATTGGTAGCATTAAAAATACGGGCCTTTGTTTCAGGAAGAACTCTGAAGACATTCAAAGCACTGTGGAATATACCAAAATACAACCCAGCCTATTCTTCCTCCTTTCTTTTGAATGGATATTTATTTGGAACATTTTTGAGTGATTTTAGATCTTGATTTAGAGACCCTAAAATATCCTAGGATTTGATGATATTCTCATAATATCATATACAATTAGGAATATCTGAAAAATCTAACCAACTATAAGAAACCCTTCTTTCATCTTGATTCTCCACTGGACATACTCAGCAATATAGGCTAATATCTCTCTGTTGTGACAAAATTATCTGCATTGTTGAGTCAAGAAACTTTGTGTGATTTTTACATCTACATAGGAGAAATCTTGTTAATAGGGAGCTTTTAAAGTGTCATTTTGTTCTACTGAATCAAATGTTTTCCTTATAGTCAATAGACACAGTTAAATCTTACACTCTTTTCTAGTAAAGAGTTATTGTGCTATAGGATACTGTTTGAAAAAGCATCCTAAAAAAAGAAAGAAAGAAAAAGAAAAAGCCTCCTATTCTCTTCTCCTATCTTCATTAAATATGTCCTTACTTTTTGTGTAAATTTTTTCATGAAAATGTTATAGTGAGAGGAAAGTAAGTATATGAATTAATTGTTGATATTAATAATAGCCACGATCTTCCCAAATCTGTAATATTTTCATCAATTTCATATGTGGTGAGGTTCCCAAATTATGGCATTTTTAGCACAGAACTCCTGTATAAGTGTGTGTGTGTGTGTGTGTGTGTGTGTACTTAAGTATATATATACTTAAATATGTGCAGTTGCTTTGCCTAAGCTCCTTGCTTTTTTTTTTTTTTTTTAATATCAGAGCTCAAATGTGATAGTTGCACTATCAGTAGTGAATAAAACTATTTGCTTTAAAGTTCTTTTCTATTTTTCTCCATTATCCTTTCTTCTCCTACTTTCAGCTTGAAATATCCTTAGTGGAATCATGCTTAATTTAGGATTCTTTTTTTTTTTTTTCCTTTTGCTGAGGCAAATGGGGTTAAGTGGCTTGCACTGGGTCACACAGCTAGGAAGTGTTAAGTGTCTAAGGCCAAATTTGAACTCTGGTCCTCCCGACTTCAGGGCTGGTGCTCTATCCACTGTGCAACCCAGCTGCCCCTTAATTTAAGATTCTTGTCAAACTTTCTCTAAATTGTTTTCCCTTTTCACTGTTTCTCACAGTTTTATCTCCTACCATCCCCCTCAGAAATATTTTACAGATGAATTTATTTTCCAACCAGAATTATTCTTAGTGCTGTCTTTCTGCTTATCAGAGATCAAGCATTTCTTAGATAAAGCCGTTTCTAAGCCCTTTTGGCTTTTTTTCTTTTCTTGACTGATTTATATCAGTTGACTTCCTTGAAGAATGGTAGTGATCATCTATCTTGGTGTTGTAACGATTTTAATTGTATTCCATATCTTCTCATTTTATTACTCTAATCTGGTTTTGATTTTTTTTTTTATATTCACTCTAAAAAGTTGATGATTTTATTATACAGACAGTTGATTTGCCTCCCAAATGTTTCTTCTCTCCTCTATCAGAATATAATCAATTACTATTTTTTGCATGCAATTTTTGGTGTTTTTATGCCTAGGACCTTCAAGCTTTCTCCTTGAAAAAATTATTTGCGATATGCAGGTGAGAGGCTATTTAGTCTCCAATACTTTTATTTCTTTGGGTTCTGAATTTATGAATTTTTTTTGCCATTTTCCTCTCTATATATATCTTTTCAATGAAGTCACCAAGTATTAAAGTATCTATTAATTCAAATTAGAAGGATAATTGAATACTTCGTGGAATTTCATCCTCTGCAACAGATGTGTGTGAATACATTCTTTATCCTTATAGTGGTTTTTTGCAAATGTTTATCACGGGTAGTACAAATCGAGATGACCACATGTCCTATGAAATGATGTTCCTAGTTGCTTTGGAGCATGTGATAAAATAAATTCTAGTAGAGTCTTTATTTGCTTCTTCATGAGAACCTATGAGCCATCCTTCCACTTAACTTCAAAATCTTTTTGTCTGCTGTTTTCCTTTACAGCAAGAATATCAATAGAATAGGAATAGGGACTGGATTTTGTAATTTCCTTAGTACAGAGAATTTCTGAGTGTGGAAATTCTCTATCAATTCAGGTGAGTCCTTCTCTGCAACTTCCAGTTTTAGACCACTGACAATTTAGGTAACTTCTCTTGAGTCAAATAGCCAGTATATGTTAGAGTAAGTGTTTGGACCCAGGTCTTCCTGGCTTCAGGGACTCTATCCTACTTTGGGTCTAAATCCAGTTTTTAATCTACTCCATACCACCTCTGCCCTCCAATGCATCAATCAGATGTCTCTATCCAGATCTTAAAGCAAGGTTTGGGCCTGAGGTTTCCTTGATCCAGATGCTGGTCTCCTCATACTTTAGGATTATGCCATCTTGGCTTCTTCCTAGGTTTTTCTTTTGTTGTTGTTCATGCTTAGGGATTTGTCCCTAAAAATTTCATTTCTGAAATGGCCCAGTTCCTTCTATAGTTTGTCAATTAGTTGATCCCTGGATAAGAATCTCATATTTGAAAGAATCTCAATCAATATCTTGTACTAACAATTCAATTAATAAATGGCTTAAAAACAATATTAGACTTAACACTTTAAGCTTCTTTTCCCAACACTATCAGTGCAGAAACAGGAAAAAAGTTTCATAGAACTGAAGGCAATTTGATATTTTTCCTTGTTTTCACAGATTGTCATCGACAAAAAATTAATTACTTAGCAGCCAGCCCAGTGGTGATGAGCCTTTACACACTTCATTAGACTTGTCCTCAGAAAACTGATATAATGTTGAGCTGGGGCTATATTAGAAGCCTTTCTGGAATGGGAGTGAAACTTCCAAGGTTTATACTTCACTGGCATAACTTTTGCAATCTCAGGATTACATCCATATCATGATGAATGTAGGGGGACAAGATGCAAACATTATGTATAAACAAGCTATGTACAGATAAATTGGAAATAGTCAACAGAGGAAAAACACTGGAATTAAAGTGAATTGGGAACAGCTTCTCATAGAAAGTGAAACTTCAGCTTGAACTTGAAGAAAGCCAAGGAAATCAGGAGGTGGAAATGAAGAGGGAGAACATGCCAGGCATAGGGGACAGCCAGAGAAAATGCTCAGAATCAGGAATGGGGAGTAGTAGAGTATCACTAGATTGTCAAGTACAGGGTGGGAGAGGGTAGTGATGCAAGATGTAAGAAGGGTGGAAAGGGGAGGGACAGGCTATAAATGATGAGTCACTGGAGTTGATTGATAGAGGTGGGGGGGGTGATATGATCAGACGTGTGCTTTAGGAACATCAGTTTGACAGCTGAGAGGACCTTTTCACAATTACACTTTGTGGATTAGATCGGGGAGAGACTTATGGAAGTCAAACCAAACATTAGGCTATTGCAATAGTAGAAGTAGAAGGTAGTGAGGAGAAATAGTGATGAGATCTCCAAATGGAATAATATAGGAGAAGAAGAAAGACCCCAGGAAAGAAACCTGTGTTCCTAGATAATGAATATGGCCTAGATGAAGATGCATCAGAGAAGACTGAGAGATCAGATAGATAAGAAGAGAACCTGAAGACAGCAGTGTCCCAAAAACAAAGGGGGGGGGGGGAATAGGGTATCCAGGAGAAAAGGGTGATCAACAGTACCAAGTACTGAAGAAAGGAAAAGAAGGCTAAAAACTGAGTAAATTTGGTGATTAAAAGATGATTAGTAAACCTGAAGAGTAATTTTGATTGTATGATGAGGGTGGAAGTCAGACAAAAAAGAGTTTAAAA
The DNA here is from genome assembly GCF_902635505.1 of Sarcophilus harrisii. Classification (NCBI taxonomy): domain Eukaryota; kingdom Metazoa; phylum Chordata; class Mammalia; order Dasyuromorphia; family Dasyuridae; genus Sarcophilus; species Sarcophilus harrisii. The sequence continues at coordinate 634,547,423 of NC_045427.1, read as the reverse complement.
AGGACTAGGAAGAAAAGAAGTGTAACTTCTTACTGGTTGAGCCACAAAATATGGGACAACAGCTAGCAAGGTTGAATGGATCAAATGAGGTTTTTTGAGGGGAGACATAGAGAACCTTCCCATAGGGAGACAGCTAATAAACAAGAGAACTTGAAGAACAGTAAGAGTGATGATGCTGGAGAAGACAGAATGAAATGGGGTCACTTGTGCATGTAGAGGGGCTTTTCTTGGAAAGGGGAAGGGCCACTTCATTATGTGAGACAAGGGTAAAGAAGATGGTAGCAAAAGACATCTGATGAGCTGAGATAAGGAGAGGAGAAGATGGAGCTCTTTGTGAATGACCCCATTTTTTTTTTCCAGGAAAATATGAGGCCAGGTTTTCAGCTTAAAGGGTAAGGGGTGGGGAAAGTATAGGTCTGAGGAGGGCTGAAAAGGTTTAGAAGAGAGTGGAGGAGTGAGGAAAGGATTGCCTTGCAGGAGTGAAGGTTCTGTTGAGGTTACATATCAATTTATAATGAATCCAGTTAACTCAGTTTACTTGATTTCCTACAGCTTTGTTCAGTAGCATATGTGACAGCAAAGGCAGGGGATGATATAACTGATCCAAGCTGAGACTTAGAAGGGCAAGACTAGTAACAGGCCTGGGGAGTAAGGTATTTAAGGGAAGAAGATAGTATATAATTGAAATAAAACAGTGAGGAGACCAGCTTAACAACAGAAAAGAAAGCTGTAAGACCAAATTAGCCAAGGCCTTAGAAGTCACAGGAAGCAATGAAAAGTTATTGAGAAGTGAAGCATCATGATAAAAGTACATCTTTCTGGTATATAGTAATATTCCACCCCTACCTTTTACCTGTCTTGTATCTTTTGAATAAAGTATACTCCACTAGAGCTATATACAGCATCGACCCCATGTCCCTAGTCACAGTAAGAAAATACCTCTAAACTCAAATTTGCCTTCTCACATTAAGACCTCCACAAGATAATATTTGTAAAGCACTTTGTAAACCTTAATGCATTATATACTGATAACTATTACTATTATTATTTCAGTTCATCTTGATCTGTACATCTCTATTTAGATATCTGATGCCGTAGATTTTATAGTTGACCCTTTTCTTAGATTTTGTCCCTTGTGAATTTCTAGGTGTCTCTACTGTCTTTCTTCTTCATGTATTGTGGCTGGTCTTTGGTGGGTATATATAAGCAGTTTCCTCCCTCCTCCTTCTTTTTTGATTTGAAACTCTTTTTTTTAGATTTACAAGGTTCCAGACACATGCCATTTATCAGGCCTTGTTACAAGCACTCCATCAATCATTATTATATTTAAGGCACTATCTTTTTAGCTGTGCATTCCCTGAATTTGTCCTGGCCTTAGATTTTCAGGGGTGATGAAAAATACCATCTGTCTCTAAGACTCTTACCTAAGACTTTAGAAAATGGATTAGAAGGAAAAAATTCATTTCAATAAGGAATTTTATTTTTTGTGTTCATGTATCCAATGTCAAAATGAGACCAAAAACACATTTACAAATACTTGTCAATATTAGCTTTTTAAAAAACTGTGTTAAACTTGGCCATATAATTTTATGAGACCACATTAGTTCCCCACAGATGAAAGGGTTTACAGGAATTCTCAGCAAATAGTTATGATTTCCTCTTTCTCCCCCTCACCCACATCTATTCCTCCTAAGAATGTACAGCTGGAACATTCAAAAGTATGTTTATTCTCATGTAACCTTAAGCAGCACGAATGAACTTTCAATAGAAGCAGATGCCTGCTTGGCACAGCTACAGCTTTCTCACTGTGATGCTAAAGAACTTTAATCTTTCTCATTGTGAGTAGCAGTACTGAGGAAAAACTAAAGGAAGAAATTAGGGTTGAGTGTAACAACCACTGAACTAGTTCTATTGCATAAGATTATCTCATTTAATCTAGAAGGTCCCTGATAAAGACATTTAGAATTCATCTCCCTTCATATTCTTACCCCTTCTTTGAATAAAACTGTATTTTTAATGACTTTTTTTTCTTCCATTGTTGTTCTAAGTTAAAATTGCATAGCCAGGTATTGAGAGCAATTGAAGATACTGTATGTAATTATCATCTTATTGACTTATTACAACTTTAATCACTTGTATCATTAATAACTTTTTCTTCTATTAACAGTGTTTCCATACAAAACTGTATCTGATGGCAGAATATCTCTAGAGTGTAATTTTGTAGATCTATCTACCTGAAAATCTCTTTTTTACCCCAGTACTTGAAATTAACATAGGCACTCTGGACTGATCGAGGCTGAATTCTTCTTTATCAGTTGAATGTGTCCCTCTATTTCAAACCATTTGACTCATTTCTGGTGGTTTATTTGAAACTCTTACATTGGGATCATCCTTTGGCTGTCTTTGAGTATATAAACATATTCCAAATATTGATGTTCTGATATTCTGAAAATGCATTTATTTTGCTTATGAAAGGCAAAATATGAATTTACTAACATCTATGTATATATATTAGCTAATTTAGTGGACTATGAAGGAAGTGGGCCTTAAAGAAGCTGAGCTACAAGAAAGGTAAATGTTAATAAAAAAAGGAATTGAGAAGGGCTCTACTTAGGGAAATTAGATTAGAATAGGATGCCATATTAGGATGAAGAGGGTTTGTAGGAAGACAAATCACACAGGAGGGCACAAGGCTCCTAGGAATGAAAGAGAAGGTCTTACAGGGGAAGTATAGCTAAATTTAACCTATTTATCAAGTTTTCTATAGCTGACCTTGCCCTAAGTGCTAATACCCTCTCATAAATCCTAGTGGATTTTCATAAAGTTCACATTGTTCTCCCTTTAGTTAATGCTTAGAACTGCATGGGTGATGAAGAGATAGTTTTCTTATTATGTAATTGCCTATTGTAGGATACAGATAATAATAGCACCTTCCTCGTGTTTTGTGAGGATAAAATGAGATAATATCTGTAAAACGCCTTATAAACTTAAAGCACTATATAAAAAACTATTATTATTATTATTATTATTAGTGTTGTTACTTTTCAAATATTACCTATAATATTAACTGGAAGAACACATGATAGATCTAAATATATAAGAAACATCAGATTTTTCATTTTTTTGTGTTTAGAGAAGACATAGAGGCCTGAAAATTCGAATTCTATTAATTAAGCAGCTCTCTAACCAAAAAGACACTAATAAACTAGGAACTAAAATGAAAGACACTATCAAAAAAAAAAAAAAAAAACCTAACATGTCTTTGAAGTGTGTGTAAACAAAACTGAACATCCAAATGGCAACTCAGGAAGGTCTAAGGGAATTTTTCATATAGAGGCGATATTTAGGAGCCTGGAGATATGTGGAAATATGCCTGTTTAATACAACTAATTTTAGGTAAGGTTAAGATTTGAGACATTTTTAAACCAAGTTGGCCAAATTAATCTCATTGCAAGTTTTTCCTCTGCTTCCTTGTCTTCCTGTTTTTCTATCAATTTGTTGAAATGCAAAGGGAATGCTTGGTTGAGTAATTTGAGATTGTATTGATCCTGTCTTAACATGCTTATACTACATTTTATTATCTATTCTTTTATTAATAATCTTTATCAGTAGCAGGCCACAATCATGCATTTTAAATTAGATTTTGAAATCCTGAATTTAAAGTTTATAATATTTATCCAGGCAGCAATTCAGGTTACAGGTAAGAAATAGCCTTAACAGCAGGACAGAGGTGTGCAATTAGAGAGGATTAGCATCTGAGAACTATGTACCTCTGGTATCTTCTGCATACCAGCTTAATGAGTTGTTACTTAATAGCCAGTCAAATGAGCAGACCTAGATTCTATCCTCTTGGCTGATTGGAGATGGATTATTCTTTATCCTTCGGATGAGTGTATATATTTTCCAAATCATTTGACTCATTTCTGTCTGATTACTTATGAATCACTTCTGGCATCCACTGCCACCCTATGTCCTGAGAATTTAAATCCCTAAAAACAAGGCAATCTGTCAGAGTATTTCTATGAAAGCATTTCCTGACATATAAACAGGCAGGTGTTCAAAACCAATATGTTTTCACAACCTCCAAAATCTTCACTACAGCTGAACAAGTTGTAATGAAGTCTAAAAGATGCATGATCTTTGTTATTTCTGAGCAGTTCATGCAAGCACTTTTAATTGTTTCTAAAGCTACAATAGTGGATGCTGGTTGTATTTTCTATCTGTTTGTGACAAAGGTTATGGGTATTTTTATCATTCTGCCTGTTCCTAAGTCAAGATCCTTGTGCATATAAAGATGTTTCTTCTCTAGACACAAAAAGTATTTATTAACTTCGTAAGGATTTGAGTTAACAATTAAAATGATACTGTATGGTATTAATAGTTCATATTTTACATGTTCTTTACATCTATTCTATAGCTCATGTGAATTCCATGGGGCTTTATTGGGATCTGGGAACCTATTTTTTCCCTTTATTATACCCATTTCTAAATAACTATACCAGAAATACAATTAAGAGGGAAAATCAGTCATCAAAACTAACATCATCATAGTCAAACACCATGATTCAAATCTCAGAAAGTTCTAAGCAAGTGGCAAGGTTAAAGGAATATAGGAGGAGTAATAAAAAGTAATTTTGATGTTATGTCTGCATGTTAGCTCAGTGGCAACTAACTGTGTTCTTTGGGTGAAGAAAATCATCCAGTTGTGGTGGGGAAAATAGGAGATTTTTATTTGGATACAAAAGAATATCCTCTAGAAGTTATGATCAAGCCTTTACTACTAATTCTAATTTTTTTGACCAGGTAATTATGGCTGCCAGATAATCAAATGATTCTTAAATGATCTCTCCTCAACCTGTTTTCCAAGTCAGTAATTTTCCTGTGAGATATTTTATATCTTCTTATATTTATACATTCTTTTGACATTATTTTATTGTTCTTGATATTTCATAGGGTCACTGGTTTCCACTTGATCTATTTGAATTTGAAAGGAGTAATTTTCTTCAGTAAGGTTTTGTACATTTTTTATCATTTGATTAATTCTTATTTTTAAGGAGTTATTTTCTTTTTATTTTGGTGCCTTTTTTACAAAGCTTTTTTTTTTTTCATAGTTTTCCTGCAATGCTCCCATTTCTTTTTTTTTTTTTTTTTTTTTTTGCTCTATCATTCTTATTTGATTTTAAAAATCTTTTTCTTGCTCTTTTATCTCTTTTTTTAGTTTGTCTAGAATTCTTGTTGGGCTTATGTTCAAACTTAATTTTTTTCTTTGAGGCATTGCTTATAGATGCTTTTAAGTCATTGTCTTCTGAGTTAATGTCTTGAGCTTTTCTGTAAATTTTTCATACTTCCAAAATGATATTATTCAGGGAATAGTCTGATCACTGACTTCCTGGTCTATGTTTTAATACTTACTTAGCTAGGGCCCAAAGTCAGAAGGGCATGAGTTCAAATTCATCTCAGACACTTAACATTTCCTAACTATGTGATCCTGGGCAAGTTGTTTAACTCCAATTGCCTCACACACACACACACACACACACACACACACACACACACACAAAGAAGAAACCTCTCTTTAAATGATACCTAGTCCTAGCATAGAAGTTCCCTAGGATCTGCTTCTGATCTGATCTGTTCTGAACTATTTAGTTCTTTCATGGCCCTATGTGAACCTAGTATTCGTCAAACTATGTATGACTTGTCTTTTACAAAATCTTAGAGAGAGTAGTCATTCTCTCCCTCCATGACCCATTTTCATCTTATTAGATTTATCCCAGAGTTCTAGATTATAAAAATCTTTTGGGGATATTGCTGCCACTGCTACCATACTGACACTAAGTCAACCTTTGGTGCTATTTCCATCATGTTGCACAGCCCCCTTTCTCAAAATCTACAGATTTCTATTTCAGTCATTTTAAGTAACCTTGGGCTGGAAAAATGACTCACTGTGATGTCTTCTTAGTGATCCTGCTCAGAATTAAGACTGACACACTTTTAAAAGTATTTTTAGAGGAGTGGGTTGGGAAAGTTCAGGAAAAAAAACCTTACATTTCTCTATTTTGTCTCTGCCCCATAGGTTAAACTCTTAATTTCATTATGACCCTGTTATGAGCTACCTCCATAATCCATACCCTAAAATTCCTCTGATCATAATATCCAACCATCTTTCCATTTGCCTCACCACTCACCACAAATTTATGTTATTTAATCTTAAATAATCCCATAGAGCAACATACCAATACTTTTACTCTTCTCTGATTTAGTTTACCGTACTCTTCTCAGTATCTGACCTCATCTTCTTTTTCCTGCCATCTATATGGGTCCTCCTCAGCCCTTAAAAGAGAAATATATCTCATGCTTCACTGAATAAATTGAAGCCATCCATCCCAAGCTATGTTTCTTCCCATTGTACACTTTAAATCACCTCAATATCATTTTCATTCTCTCATCCTTTACTCTTTTTATAGAGGAAGAAGTAGCCCTTCCATGCTTGCCATGCTAACTATCCTTCCATGAATTTGCCACATTGATCAATCCCTCTTTCTCCTTAATTTTCAATCTCTCTTTATCTACTCACTGCTTTCCTTTTGCTTATAACAATTCCCAGATCTCTCCCATCTTTAAAATACCTTGATTGAATTCTGCCAACCCCTTAAACTCATTCACAGCTTAACTCCTAGAAAAAACCATTTTTACACACAGCCTTTACTTTTCTCACACATAGCCCCTCTCACTTCTGAACCTTTTGCAATCTGGCTTCCAACTTCATCTTTCAACTGAACACCCCTCCATTCCCCAAGAGGCTACCTTTGATCTCTTAATTGACTAATTTAATAGCCTTTTCTCAGTTCTTATCCTTTTTGATCTTTCTGCAAAATTTATCAAGTCCTTCAAACTCTGACCTTGTATTTGATTTTTTGTGATGCTGCTTTCACTCTTTTCTATAGCTCCATCTGCCTGATCATTCCTTCTCAGCCTTTTTTTGCTGATTCATCATCTATAATTCATTGTCTTTTTGGGGATTTTTCCCAGGGCTCTCTCCTGGGCCTTCTCTTCTCCCTTAATATTCCTTCTCTTGATAATCACAACAGCTCCTATAAATTAAATTATCTCAGTTCATACAACAGCCAGATCAATAGAGTCAGATTTAGTCTTTCTCAGTTCATATACTGTATCATTAATCACTGCTGCATGTCTCCAATTGAATATTCTACAGAGATCTCAAATATGTGTTCAAAATTGAGCTCATTATCTTTTTTCCATCATTACCCCTCATCAGCTTCCCTATTTCTGTTGAGGATGCCACCATTCTTCTAGTTACCCAATTTCTAAACCTTGAAATTATCTTCAACTTTTCTCTTATATCTATTGACATATAATGATAACATTTATAGACTCAGGAAGTTCTCTTCCTTTTTTCCACTCATGCCAATAAGTTGGGTCCTCCAGAGCAAAGCTGTATCTCCTCCGGAGGGAATACCCTTGACTGTTTGGAAGTTGTTTTTCTCTAACACCATCTAGCCCAGTGTGCTCGTGCTCTCCCCAAAGTCAACTGCTAGGTATTAGCTATTTTTATTTAATCAGTTAATACCAATTAGCTTTTCCAAAAGGGTTATTTACTGAAAATTCAGAGCAAGAACAGAAATACAAACAGAATTTTCCCTCTACTCAATACCTAAGAGGAATGCTTTTCCCCGCATTATCTCCATCTGAAAGTGAGCTCATACTTAGTTTCCATATAGCATTCTTTCCCACCAAGTTCACTTCTGAATGTGGCAGTCAATGGATGAGTTACTGTCGCTCCCTCTTAGATGCCTTTGGTCCATATCTTGGCTAGGCAACACAAGTGCTCACGACTTCTAGCTGTCTGCAAAATCTGGCATAGGCTCCAGCTACCAATCCTCAAGCAACTCTATCTCCTGACTCTTGTGAAACTTAGGAAGATGCAACCTATTTTTAAAATAAAACTTTTTGTTTTCAAAACATGCACAGACAATTTTTCAACATTAACCCTTACATAGCCTTGTGTTTCAGATTTTCACTTCCTTCCCCCTACCCTCTCCCCTAGATGGCAAGCAATTCAGTATATTCACTATATATTGAATTTACACATAAATATGTGTAAACATATTTGTACAATTCTCTTGTTGCACAAGAAAAATTAGATCAAAAAGGGAAGCAAGCGAACAACATCAAAAAGAGTGAGAATGTTATGTTGTGATCCACATTCAGTTCCCACAATCCTCTCTCTGGATGTAGATGGCTCTCTACAAAATCATTGGAACGGGCTTCAATCATCTCATGGTGCAACCTATTCTAATGTTCTTTCAACTAAAAACAGAAAAGAACAAACTCAGAAAGACAAAGAATAGAGATCTATATTAACAACTGCAAGTGGGCCTGGATGGGTAATTATTACCTACAAAAGCAATCCATGCCATTTTTAACAGCTCTAATCATAAAGAAGTTCTTCCTTACATTGAACTGAAATCTACTTCACTGTTATCTCTGTCCACTGGATGATGTTCAACCCTCAGGATCCAAGAATATGTTTAATATTACTTCCAAATGATAACTGTTCAGGTATTTGAAGTTAATGATCATGTCACTGTAACTTCCCTCTTATTTAGGCTAATATTTCCAGTTCAATTCAGCAACAAGCTGAAAGAGGTACCATCCTCAGCCCTAGAGAGAGTGAGCTCAGACTTAAAGCAAGTTTTACATAGCATCCTATTCCACCAAGTTCACCTCTGAATGTAGCATCATCACACAAATTAAAACAAATAAGTACCTCATCCAAGTATCTATCTTTACAGTCTACTGGGGACTATCTTCATCATATTCTCATAAGCATGGTTTTGAACCCTTCAACTTTCTGGCCTCCTTCCCCTGGACATATTTGTCCATGTCCTTTAATAACAATTCACACAAGATGCACAATCAGATCAGACTAAGAAGGCAGACTGTGGCCAAAATATCTATCTTCCTTTGGACACTGTAATTCTGTTGGCCTCAGATCATGTCACTTCTTTTATTTTTTAAAAGATTTTCAAGACACTTTATTTTGTATACGAAGAATTGGCCTCTGATCAAATAATTCTCTTAGCCAGTGACATATTCATGGAAAATGAGTTGTTAGGTGAAGTTATTGAAATAGATTAAATCACGCCAAATCACTTAATCAAGCAATCAAAAAGCATTTACTGAGAACTTAACTTATGTGCCTGGAGCTATGCTAAAGAAAAAATAAAAATTCTCCCTTCCTTCAAAAATCCCTCCCTTCCCTCCCTCCCTTACACTATTAAAAAATTAACTAATAATAGATTTTTATTTTTCAAAATTCAAGCAAAGATAGTTTTCAGAACCCATCCTTGCAAAACCTTGTTTTCCAAATTTTTCTCCTGATCATGTTACTTCTTTGGTTGCCATATCACACTGCTGGTGCACATGAGACTTGCAGGACACCAAAACATGCAAATGTTTTCTTATGAACTGTTGTCTAACCATGTCTATCCCTTCTGGAATGATGCTATTCATTTTAACCCAAATGCAAGACCTTGTATTTATCCCTATTAAATGATTTCATTATGGCTATTAAATATGGTCCAGTCTTCCAGATTGTCAGAATATTTTTGGATGGTAGTTTTGCTATCTAATATGGAACCAAGCTTCATGTCATCTGTCTTCCACAAAATGGATAAAGATGCCATCTGTGCTTTCATCCGAGTATTGACAAAAATGTTGAACAAAACAGGGTCAAAGATAGAGCCCTGCCAACATACCGTTAGCTGGGAAACAATATGGGTAACAATTTTAAGAGTTTAACCCTATGGCATCTAAGTGCTAGGAAGTATCAAATGTAGACTATGAATACAGTGAGCATTTAGAGAAGGAAGAAATCACTGAGGACTAGAAAGATTCATGAAGAATTTCAGCTGAGTCTTAAAGGCAGGTTCTGCCCAAAGAGGAGGGGCATTCCACAGGAGAGAAATATAAGGGATCAATTTGAGAACGAGGAAAGCATGTTTATGGACTTTAAGGAATATGTACATTGGGAAATAAATAAAGTTAGATTATTGGGAAAACAGGTCAATCAGTCATTGATTTTGATTTTCTTTTCTTGTGAGACAAATCTCCTTCCCTTACCCACGTAGGATTTAGAGTGTCTATTCACAGACCGGATCCCACTACTAATTGCCACAGGAATTTTGACCAGCTCTATTTACAACCTAGGCCACTTCATTCACGTTTAGATAGAACAGTGACCCCTTGATCAACATATTGGTGCCAGCCTTAGTGTGGAGAACAAATCAGCTTAGTACTCTACAACTAGTAACTCAAGTGATCTACCAGCTTCAGTCTCCCTCTCTGGCAGCCACCTTGCCTAGAGATTTTGATTTTTACACATTTATATTATTTAACTAAGCAAGTCATGAATGACTCAATAATAATTTAATACAAAAGTACAAGTGACCATTATTCAGGACTAACCTTCAGGCTATTTGACCCAAGGCTATCATTATATCATTATACCTCTAACCTCCATTTTCTGAATCTATAACATATACATTTTTTGTACCCGTTTATTTATCTATCTAGCTAAGAATACACAGTATAATTCTTTAAAATCAGCCACTTAAAGCAGCACTAAGACATTAGGGACTCCTGTATAAAATACCTTAATTTCGTGTACATGTCACATAAGAAACCCAAGTTCTAGCTATCTATGTTCATGTTGTGCTGTTTTATTTTCTAAACTTAATAGTTAGATCTTAATAGCTAAGCTTTAAAATTAATTTTTAAAATTACACTTAAGATGTTTAGAATGCCATCTGAGCCTCAACAGCCTCCTGGGGCCTTCAGAACCCTTCATAAACTCAGGAGGCTGTTGCAATGGTTTGGAGTTTTGTCCAGGTCACACAACTACTAAGTGTCATAGCTAAGATTCAAAAGGTTTTTCTTATACAAATACAACCCTTTATTTATTATACTATGGTAATTCCTCAAGTTGGAGTCAATAATATCCTAAGGGGTTTTCAGGAGTCCCTGACCAGTTTCCCTGAGTTATAGCTTCAAACAAAGTAATTTAATATATTAATATGTAGTATATGTAGGGAAAGAGAAATCAATATGTCATCTAGCTTCAGAAAGCAATACGTCTAGTAGTCATGATTTAGTAGGTGGCATCCAGTCCACTAAAGAAAACACATGTCAGCAGATAGCCCTAAAATAAGCTTAAGTTAAAAACAAAATCTGAGTGCGAAAGAGAATCTTGTTTATAAAAACACAGGTAAGATTTCTATCGTTGGAGAAAGGAAAAGGAATATCTATTTTTTTAAAGGAAGTTAGAACATGTTTCATAAGGAAGGAACTAGAGGTGAGTAACAAGTTAAAGAAGCATATAAGAAGGATGATGATAAGTACTAGATCAGTGATTCTCAAAGTATGGTCCAGAGAATCCTGGGGGTCTCTGAAAGCCTTTCAGAGGATCTACACATTCAAAATTAATTTTCATTTCTAATATAGTAAATATCTATAAATATGACTCATCTAAACAAAAACTCTTTGGATACTTCCTCAATAATAAAGTTTGAGAACTACTGTTCTAGAACAACATTTTTGGAAGGGAATCAAGGGCATAGGAGGATTTGTCTTAGAGAAAAATAGTAGAATACGTCTGTGGCCCTGTTTCCAAGTCTAGGAACCAGGAACAGGGCCAGGAGGCAACACCTGAAGCTGTGCTTCAAAAATGAAAACTGAATTTGGAGTCAGACTTATGTGAACTTTAGGAATAACTTGATCTTTCTAGACTTTAGGTTTTTTTTAATCTATAAAATGAGAAGGTTGGACTAATTAGAAGTTCTTAACTTTTTCTATATTTTCTTGCACCTTCTTTTGCAACCTTGTAAAGCCTATGAATCTCTTTTCAGAATAATATTTTAAATGAGTGAAATAAAATACATCAATTACAAAGGAAACATAATTTTGAAATGATTTTCCCCTCCAAGTTTATGGACTTAAATATATATATATATATATATATATTTATATTTTTATTTATATATATATTTATACACACACACACACACACACACACACACATATATAAATTAAGAACGTCTAGATCTCTGAAGTTCTTCTAGATCTAAGATCTACATAGATCTAGAATCCTTACAATCATGTCTTGCTTTACTCTATTGACAGAAGTTCCACAATTCATTTGTTTTGCCACCTCAAATGTAATAAACAGAATTCCATTGGAGTTTTTAAGAATTAAATAGTTATCTACATTATTTAGCTTTGACTTTTATATTATCTCCTGATCAGATTTAAAAGTTTTTGTTCATTGCAGAAAATAAAGCCCTTGAAGTTATTTAAAGAATTGATCCATAAACGTATCTATCCTTTAATTTGCTTGACTCTTGAGCCTTCTTTAAGGCTTGTGCTAATCTTAGGAAGAAGGATTTTTTAATCCCATAAGTAACTTGTTCGCCGGTATCAATGCTACATAATTGAACATTCTCTTCTTATCATCATAATAATACCATCAATGATGAATCTAGCTATTTAGTATTTTGATTCCTGGTTGATCTTGCCCTAGGGGGTCCCTTCAGCTGGACTCTGTGACAGACAGCCCTCTCTTCTCTTATAGGTGGTACTGTGAAGGGAAGGAATTGGAAAACTCGCCTGATGTTCAAATCACTCAGGCAGGAAACCTACACTCTCTGACCATCACTGAAGCCTTTGAGGATGACACAGGGCGTTATTCATGTTTTGCTTCTAACATCTATGGGACAGATTCAACTTCTGCAGAAATTTATATAGAAGGTAAAAAAAATGAACATGTTTTTATTGAGCAGTATTGGTGAGTTCTGCAATATAATTCTACATGATGCAATATAATTCATATATATTATTCACTATATATTAGTGAGTTCTGCAATAAAATTCTACTCATTTTATTATATTTCTAATTTAAGATTTGCTTTTGGCTTTTTAAATCCTCTAAATTTTTATAAAGGTTTCTCTAAAACCTTGAACTTTCTCTGGGGATAGCTCTTTAACAAATAGGTAATGAGTCAGTTTGGAAATCTGACATCACCTCTTCAGAGGTTTTTTCTAACCCTAATCCTAACCCTAACCTTAATAGGCTGACATGTATTCTATGTCTGAATTATCAATAAGCCAAATATCAGAGCTTTGGTAATGTTGCTAACATTTTGCTGCTACTGTTTTTCTGGTTTTGGCCAAAGGACTACAAACATCTTTACTTTAAAAAAAAAAATCAACTATACCTCATTAATACTAAGACTATATCGAGGGGCACACAACTACAATATTTGAAATCTACTTTAAGTCCTTTCTTTCTAAAACCTGTGATTTATGGACTAACGTGAATTACCAACATTAGTGAATGTCATTTCTTTTCAGAGCAACACCCTGTGGCTGGCTAATCTAATGAAACTCCTTCCTCAACAAGTTTCATTACAGGTTTAAACATAGAAAAACTGTAATGTTAAGGCAGTTGTTTTAAGCTCTGTCAGGAGATGGATTTTGTTAGTGTAGGTAGAGAACTCCCAGTGTGCAGCGTTCTCTCTCTCTCCACAAATGGATAATTCACTTCTCTTAGAGAATATCCTGAGAGCCCAAGTATTTCCTCACACACAATCAGAATATGCCAGAGGCCAGACCTGAAACAGGTCTTCCTGAATTCAGAGCCAGCTTTCTCTCTACTGCCTCTTGGTTAAGAAATACTGATCTTAAATTGTTTGTAAATCAATTTAAGGAATTAGGATAAAAACCTCTTCTTTCTCTTCTTCCTTTCCCAGGTGCTTCATCATCTGACTCTGACGGGGATATTAGTAAAGAAGATATGAATCGGTAATGCTAATTTAATTGATTTTTGAAACTTTTCATTTTGCTGACTACATGCTCATTTCTTAGTTTTCATGCAAACTAAAACAAAAAAAAACCCATCAATTGTTTCCTTCTTAGTTTCGTTTTTGTTTTATTTTACTCAAATGAAATTTGAAATCTGTAATTTAAAAGATAGATTAATGCAGGTTCAGAGCTATCTGATCTCAAAAGAGAGAGTTAGACTGTATCAGATGAATAAACAATTAGCTGTGTTGCTCTTTTATTCCTTTGGCTTAGTTATCAGACTAATATTAATATTTCCTCTATAAGACAAATAACAACATAAATATAAAACATGCAAGGGAGAACAAATGATCTTTATACTGCAACTGCTTGATCTTTTCTGATTCAGCAATAGTAACAACAAGATCAAGAACCAAGAATGACTTTGAATCATCTAGAAAATCTTGAATCATGGTGTGTGATCTTAGACAAGATGCTGAATTTCTCTTGGCTTCAGTTTTCCCATTTGAAAAAATGAAGAGGTTATTGAAGAATAAGTTTACTACTTCTAGCCTGGAAATCCATAAGGAAAACTTTTTTACTTGATAAAAGTGTTGTTGTACAGCCCAGAAGAAAAATGCCCAAGAACTAAAATAAAATAATATTAATCGAAGATCTAGCTATTATAATCATCAAAAACCTGAATCTGGGATCTCATTGGTATAGGGAATTCCAAGAATGGAACTCTCTCTACCAATCCAGATTTTTGGACCAGGTCATGACAAGATTAAATGACTTGCCAAAATCTAGCCAAGGAGCTAGAATATATCCAGGTGGCTGAATCCAAAACTGGCTCCCCTACCCATGCTGCCTGTTACAGCATTCTCTTGAATTGCTAAGCAAAGCAATTCAGTGATGATTTTGCTTTTGTCTTTTCTGAGCTTTTATCTGTTATAATTGTTCCATTCACTAGGTCCCATTCATTCGAAGCAATGTGGTCTAGGACTTGACCTAAGAATATTGGGCCAAAATTCAAAAGACCTGAGTTTTTAGGCTGACTTCATTACTAATTACTCATTTTTAATTATTGACATTACTAACTAGGGAAAGAAAGTTAACTTATCTAAACTTCAATTTTCTAATCTACAAAACAGGAATAATATCACTCACTCTGCCTATCTCATAGAAATGAAAAAGAATGGAAAGTTTAAATTAAAAAGCAATGCACAAGTACTAAGGCTTTAGCCTTTGTATTGTCACCTCAATAGAAGTCTTGCTCTGATGCCTCCTTGTAACACAAGTTCCCAAAGTTTATGCCAGTGGAACACAAATTTTGAAAGTTTATGCCAGGAAGAATATTTTATTGGTGTATGTGGGTGTGTGGATTCTTAAAAAAAAAAAAAACAAATTACATAAGAAAACAAACATTATAGTTTCTTCCTTTTCTTTATATGTTAATATGTTTGTCTTTGTTTATGATTGTTAAGTTCACATGCATACAAAAAGAAAATTTTAAACAAAAGATTCTAACAAACCAGATATCTGAGATAATCTTAGCAACAGACTAAAAACAAGGCTAAGTTAGTGTGGAGAAGCTCACCATTAAATGACACATTTTGAATGTATTTGACACTTCAAGAACCAAAGGAAAATATAAAATGTCATCTTCAATTTGATGTAAGCTGCTTTTGTAATGTGTGTGATAGAATGGCAAAAGAAGGGGTTTATTATTCAGTCACGTCCAACTCTTTGTGACCCCATTTGGGGTTTTCTTAGCAGTTTTTTGCCATTTCCTTCTCCTGCCCATTTTACAGGATGAGGAAATTGTAATAAACAAGGATAAATTAGTGTTCCAATGTCACACACAAATTAAATATCTGAAGACAGATTTCAACTCAGGTCTTCCTGACTGCAGACTGGCACTCTATTCACTATGCCACCTGGTTGTCCTAAAAGAGAGAGTACAGAATATTAAAAAAAATAAAACAATATCATAGTAATGTGTTTGTGCTCTAAAAATAAGATTCTAGTCCGATGACCAATGAGTTGATCTGTTACTGGACAAACTGAACCAATTGCAGTATAGTGTATAAACCTCTGACATATACTGACTATGGAACTATAAGCAAATCACTGAGCTTCTCAGTCTTGCTGGCAATGGATTCTCCTAAGTCATCTAGAAAGTGTCAGCCCGCAATGATAGAGGAAATATCCTAAACTAGGGCATTTTCAATAGCATTGAAAGCACAGATTCAGCCTATCCTAACTACAAGTGAAACTAGAAATCAAAAGAAAGGTAACCCAAAGCTTCTTTTCAAAGAAACAAATAATTGCCAGTTTGTTTTATTGCAGATCTGGGAAACATAATTTCAATTCACCTTGAACTGCTTGTGATTAGCTAAACATCAGCCCCCCCCCCCCCAATGAAATTAGCTATATCTTATTGGGCAAGAAATGAGTGGTTAACTATGTGAAAGTCATTTCTAAATCAGTTATCTGTTTACAATTAAGCTATTGATTGATTAGAATAAAAGCCAAAATCAAAAATAAATTAAAAGAAAACACTGAGATGGCAACATACTGTATGCTTGTAGATTCAACTTGCTGTATTCTATCTATTAGTACATAAGAGAAATGTGTAAAGGAAAAGTGATTCTCAATTGTTATTCCCAACCTATTTCTACCCAGTATGAAACCATAGCCATAACAAAGAGGCCAAAAGAATTCAAAAACTGCCCTAGTTAGTAAATTCTTGATCCCCTTGACAGACAGAGAGATATAAAAGCTGACATAATGTTGGCTTAGATTGTAAACTTTTAAAAACATGACAGAGGTCAGTCAATTCAAATCAATAAGCTCCTACTACGTATAAGATTCTATGTTTGGTGCTAAGGATACAAAGCTAACAATTAAACAATCCCTGCTACGAAGAAACTTGCATTCTACTGGTGAAAGATGCAAGGAGTCAACATCTATATAAATAAATATAAGAAAAATCGAAACTAAGATTGCATTAGCTAGTGGAGAGGTTTAGAAAGGCTTTAAGGAGAAAGGGATGCCTAAACTGAACCTTGAAGGAAGCTAGGGATTCTAATATTTAGACATAAGGAAGAACTGTTCTTTAGGCACAGGGAACAGTTTATGTAAAGGCACAGAAGTAAAAGACAGAATATTGAGTTCAGGAACAGCTGGTTATCTAGTTTGACCAGAATATACTACAATGGAAGTGATATGAAATAAGACTGGAAAGAAAGGCTGGAGCCAGTTTCTAGAGGGCCTTAAATGCCAAACTGAAAAGTTTATATTTTAACCTATAGGCAATAGAGAACCACTGAAACTTTTGATAAGGGGAGTGGTATGATTCAAGGTCAGAATTAACTTGGGAGTTCTGTGGAAAATAGATTGGTGAGAGGAGCTGCTAAAAGCAGAGACACCAATTAGGGCATCGTTGCCATGGTCCAGAAAAGAGATGCTAAAGGTCTAAAGTAAGATGATTGCATACATAGAAAAGAAAGGGACAGATGTAAGAGCTGCTGTCAAAGGAAAAAATACCAAAATTTGAGAACTGAATGGATGGTGGGGAGTAGGAGGTAGGGCGTAGAGAAAGGAAAAGAAAAAAAAAAGTCTGAGTCCAAAGTGAAGAGTAGTGGTGAGCTTGACAGAAAGAGTGAAGTTAGAAGGAAGAAAGAAAGGAAGTGAGATGAGGTAATACAGGTTTCTTTGAAAAGTACAATCTCAAAGGTAAACTTTGTTCAAGGATCTTCTATATCAAAAGAGGCATAAAATAAGTATACTTGCCAAAAGTATTTGCCACTTTTCTAAACGATGTGATGGAAAGAAAGATTTTGTATAAAAGCTGAGGTGCTCTAGATGTTGTAGTGTACAAGCGACATTATAGGAATTGCATCTAACTGCTGAGTAGGGTCTCCTCAAGAAGAACTGTGACTTTCTGTAGTATTTGCAATAAATAAATTGTATCTATTTTCAATAAATGAAAAAATACCTACAATATATAATTTTAAAACATCAAATAATTATTTCATTGTGTTCAAATGTAGCCTATGGTGACCTCCTTGAGAGAATCGTTGAATTTATCTGCATTGAATAAAGGCAAACATGAAAAGACTTTTATAACCTACACTATTTTAAATATTTTACAGGGTCCAGAAGTCAAATGAGGTGTCATCACCTCCTACTAATTCTGCAGTCATCCCACAGGAAGGAGCTGACACACAGCCTCGAGTGGTCCAGCATAATGTATCTACCATTCATCAGGTATGAGAATGTGAGCGTAATACAAGACACCTGAACCCTCCCAACCTGACAGATTCCATGCATTTCTGTTAGGGCCTGATCCTGCCTCCCTCTCTTATATATACCTCCACACTTAATTTGGGCAATTTATTTCCACATCCAGAGCAACCTACATACATTTGTATGTATGTGTGCATGTGTGTATGTATGTCTATCATGTGGAAAAAAGGGACTTCCAGCAGTTTTTCCTGCCTTGGGAGTATTTTCCTAGCTCAGCAGGCAAATGAATCAATTCTCAATACATTATTGTCTCTTATGCTGCAATTTAAAAGGTAGAAAGTACATATATGATGATTTTCTTTTCCTTCCTTCTATGCCTGGAGGAGGGCATCATCCCATGAGTCTTAATTTTCTACTTACTAAAGCCTAAAATTCCTCCTGTCTAAGAAAATACAGTTGTGGTGGTGGTCTTCACAGAACACTAATTTCTTCTGGCAGGTCCTGTTTACTCTAGGGTTATTATATTTTCAACTGTGATTGCTGCACTTTCTATTCATTATTAGTCGTAAGGAATAAAATTTTTATTCTAGTCCATAGGGAAATTATAGATAATATAAATAAAATAATGAATTAACAAAATTAATGAATGGATATTAAGTTAATAAAATTTCTCATCACATTTATAAAAAACAAAGACAGTTTATCACTTGATCACTTAAAAATCTGTGACTTTTCATGCATTAATATTCATGTTACCATCTGTTAATAATTGTGCAGCTTTCCAAAAAGGGATTGACTTTTATGCTACTCAGCTTTAGGGTTACCCCTTACATTCCTCTTAGGAGGAGCAGTTCCCAGCATTAAATGGATATATGTGGAAGGATTGCATCATCTCAGTGGCTAAGTCTTTGTCACATTCCTTTTTCTTTTAATTTTCAGTGTCAGAGCCCCACAAACTATTTACAAGGACTGGATGGAAAACCTATAATTGCAGCTCCTGTGTTCACAAAGGTAATTGAAATTTCAGCTGCCTCTAACATGAAGAACCCACAATGAGCGTACCAACTCAAATAGAAGTTGTTTTTAATGTCATGTCAGCATATGAATTCATCAGGAAAAACTTTGTAGTAATAGTAACACTCCCAATTTTCTAATAATGGCTCCCATGTCAACAAGCAAGTTCTCACATACACCATATTTTTTTTGCTTTTAAATTATTCCAGCAGTTTTTAACACTCCTTTTTTGGTCCCAGTTTCAATTTCTTTTTAAAAATATGTTAAAGTATATGTTAAATACAATATATGTATACATATCCATACAGTTATTTTTCTGCACAAGAAAATCAGACTTAGAAATAAGGTAAAATTAACTTGAGAAGGAAATAAAAAATGTAAGCGGACAAAAACAGAGGGATTGGAAACACTATGTTGTGGTTCACACTCATTTCCCAGAGTTGTTTTGCTAGTTCTCTTCATTATTGAACAAATGGAACTGATTTGGTTCATCTCATTGTTGAAGAGGGCCACGTCCATCAGAATTGATCATTGTTGTTGAAGTATATAATGATCTCCTGGTCCTGCTCCCCAATTTCAATTTTAAATGAATAATCATCCCTGCTCAGAGCAGGTACCTTTGGATCTTATTATTCTGCTCAATTGTATTTTGGTTTTCACCCTTAATGTTTCTAGTTTGGAAGTTGGGTCTCAAAGTCATGTCTAGAAAAGCACAAGTAAAAGTCCAAGTTTATCACACAATGCACTTCTCTCCATAGCTGAAGCCCACCAGCTGGTGACTCTTTTTCTACCACTGTGACTCATTAGGCTGCCTAGGAAAGAGCACTGGGCACAGTGATGAGAGTGCAGGTTTAGAGTCAAGAAACCTAAGATTGAATTCTGCCTCAGAAACTTAACAGTTGGGAGGCCAAAGGCAAGTCAACTAACTTGTCAGGTTCTTTACCTGTAAACAACGAATCCTAATCCTCGACAAGATTGGTTTTTTTTTTAATAGCTTTTTATTTACAGGTTATATGTGTGGGTAACTTTACAGCATTAACAATTGCCAAACCTCTTGTTCCAATTTTTCACCTCTTACCCCCCACCCCCTCCCCTAGATGGCAGGATGACCAGTAGATGTTAAATATATTAAAATATAAATTAGATACACAATAAGTATACATGACCAAACCGTTATTTTGCTGTACAAAAAGAATCAGACTCTGAAATATTGTACAATTAGCTTGTGAAGGAAATCAAAAATGCAGGTGTGCATAAATATAGGGATTGGGAATTCAATGTAATGGTTTTTAGTCATCTCCCAGAGTTCTTTCTCTGGGTGTAGCTGGTTCAGTTCATTACTGCTCCATTGGAAATGATTTGGTTGATCTCCTTGCTGAGGATGGCCAGGGCCATCAGAACTGGTCATCATATAGTATTATTGTTGAAGTATATAATGATCTCCTGGTTCTGCTTGTTTCACTCAGCATCAGTTCGTGTAAGTCTCTCCAGGCCTTTCTGAAATCATCCTGTTGGTCATTTCTTACAGAATAATAATATTCCATAATATTCATATACCACAATTTATTCAGCCATTCTCCACCTGCTGGGCATCCACTCAGTTTCCAGTTTCTAGCCACTACAAAAAGGGCTGCCACAAACATTCGTGCACATACAGGTCCCTTTCCCTTCTTTATGATCTCTTTGGGATATGAGCCCAGTAGTAACACTGCTGGATCAAAGGGTATGCACAGTTTGATAACTTTCTGAGCATAGTCCTCGACAAGATTGTGAGGAAATCACCACCGACTGTAAAGAACTGTACAAAAATGAGCCATCATCACTGATGGCTTCATCTACTGTGTGGGCAGGTAGTGATCTGGGTCAGTGGGAGACACACCTGTGTAGGTACAATCCCAGTACCTTAAAGTACTGAACAACCATTCACAGACCAACTCACTGGGGTCCCTTATCTTTTCGAATTTGCTTTCCAACTTGAGAGATCAAGACAAGACCTTGTAGCCGGGCTTCAAATTTTAGGTGATGCTTCTCAAGGAAGAATCAGAAGCAAGGCTTTTTAGAACTCTGGTTTTAAAAGTAGTTCTTGGCAGAGCCAAAGCATGTGGACTCTCTTCCTCTGCCACAAGCTTTCAGCTCCATAAATGGAGCACATATGCCTCATGCTCAGGGTGCTAGTAAGTGCTGGCCCCGTGCCCCAGGGACTCAGCAGCAGCAGCACACTTGCGTCCGTCTCCGTCAGGCAAGGCGCCGCTGAGGTCACTCACTGCCAATGTCATTAGCCACGCATTTCTCTGAGTCAGGCACTGATGACAGTGCTCATGTGTCTGTGAGCCATGCTAATGGACCCTTTTGTGCGCTTTCATTTAGGCTATTCCTGTTCTGTTTCCTCATCCCTCACTACCTGTTGTGCCCTATAATAAAGGGGTCTTTTTCATTGATACTAAGAAATCACCATTTGTATTTTTATAGGGTGTATGATGGTCTGTGGAGCACAGTACTGTTTTTAAGGGCCATATTATTTATCTTTATTTGGGGCTAATGGGCACTCATATTGTCATCATTTAGAGTCAGGAAAAAAATGAAGGAAATTAATGAGTTACCCAGTGCTCTCCAACAAGTGATTGGAGGGTTTGTGACTGGATCATGTTGTTATTACTTCATCTTAGTTCAATAAGAACCAACTTTTACAAGACTTTATGTGACTTTAGATTAGGAAAAGACCTCATTAATAGACTCCAAATAGTACAGTGTAAAGTATTTTTGTAGGGAAAAGGGGGCTTGATGTGTGTGCGAGGCAGCTGACCCCCTCCCCACTCCCATGCCCATAGCAGCTGCTGCTCGGGTTCCTGCTCCAAGTCTTCGGAAGCCCTGGCTCCAGCAGCTTCAGCAGTAATTTGAAGAGGGCAGTGGGAGAACAGGTGGGGGAAAGGAGAGGTAGAAGAGCAGGTCTGTTATATAACAGCAGAGACATGAAAATTCAGAACAACCAGACTGAGGGGGTCGGAATCAGAATTCCAACAACTACATGGACAAAACTCAGACCCTTCTTTTTTTCCAGATTGTTTTTTAAGCTAACATATGCAGCAATTTGTTGTAGAACTGGAACTAATGGATTCCTAGCTTTGTATAATTATCATGCCCCCTGCCTTCTTTGCAGAGATGTCATAAAAATGACAGAGGACTAACAAAATATTTAAAGTTGTATAGAAGAAGGACTGTGGCTGAATCTAGAACATTAGTAGAGCATGAAAAGGCACTAACTTTGCTCTCCCATAAGGCAACTCTCATCTGATCCTTTGCAAAAGAGATTGCCCAAGCTAGTTGGTGCAGTGGATAGAGCATCAGCCCTGAAGTCAGGAGGACCTGAGTTCAAATTTGACCTCAGACTTTGAATGCTGCTGTGTGACAGGCTGGGTAAGTCACTTAACCTCAATTGCCTCAGCAAAAAAGAGAGAGAGAGAGAGAGAGAGAGAGAGAGAGAGAGAGAGAGATTGCCTGGTAATTTCTGCTCTTTCCTTTCTTCATCCTCATCCCCTACCCCATTTCATAGATGAGAAAACTGAAGCTCAGAGAGATTACATGAAAAGGCAGTAAAAATCTATAAAGAGCTCAATAAGACCCTCCAAATTTAATCAACATATTTTACTAATTGATGATTTAGTGCAAAGATGGAAATGGAGGCAGGTGAGGGGAAACTGAAATGTTAGAAAATATGGTACAGCTAGAGGTAGTATATTACAGTGAAATGAACACTGGTTATGAAAGCAGGACACCTGGATTTAGACCCTGATCTGACCATTTACTACCTGAGTGACATTTGGTAAATATCTTCATTTCCCCATATAAAAAATGAGGGGTTGTATCACATAATAGCAAGATCCTTTCCCCTCTAAACTGATGATCCTTTGGTCCTAAAAAAGAAAAGCAGTCAATGAAGCTTACTAACATGTATCAAATATATTTTTTGCATGAAGAAGCCCAGGAAGTATGTACTAAATGTAAGCACAAGAACATCACTGAAAAAAGTGAAGTTGAAGTTATATAGATATCAGATTATTACCATTTTCTAAGTAAATTTAACTGTTAAAATCAATTGTCACCAAGAAATCAAAATTAGAAATTGCCTTAGCTAAGCTTTTTTCTTACCAAAAAAAAAAAAAAAAAAAAAAAAGATTTGGCAACCAAGAACAACCTTGATCTGGAATTTACTCATTTGTAAAATTCTAAGGAGAAGTACGATGGATGAGTACGAGCAAAATAAACTCATAAAACAGCAAAGAAGTAGAAAGAAAGCAAAGTTAGTTATAAAAAAAATGGGTAAAAGATTCAGATTATTCCAATTAAACCAGATTATCACTGGAGCATATAAATATAAAATTGTGAAGAGGATAACAACCCTCTGAAAGAATTGGTAAAAAAAATCTGTCAAAATCACTTCAATCAATGACAGTAAGACTGTCACATTTAGACTCCACTACCACAGTCCTTGATGTAGAACTTTCATGGATGAAAGGAAGCAACATTGGAGAGAAAACTAGATTAGCCCAAGTACAACCAGAGGAGACTGAGTTAGGGGACTGATTCAATATATTTACAATCATATGCTGCCTGAAAGGTGCAGAGAATGCATGATCCCACTGTCACTGACTATAAAGAATTTTTGATTTGGTAGAGCAAAATATTACCTTCCTCTTCTTCAATAATATGCTTCCTTGTATTGACAGTGTTGTCCAGTGAACAGAGCTCTGGCTTTAGAGTTGGAAGACTTGGGTTTGAATCTTGATTTTGCACTTATCTACCTATGTGACTCTGAGCAAGTCACATCACCACTGGGGGGCTCATTTTCCTCGTCTGTAAAAAAGAAAGGATTGGCTAGAATTGCCTCGAAGTTCCCTTCTGACTCTAAATTTATCATCTTAGAATGTCTCTTCAAAGTTGCAACAACAAAGATTATTTTCTTTTATGATCCTTAAAGCACATAACAGGGAAAGGTGTGCTGACTCCAGATATTTGGCACTGTCTCTGAAGCTAGTTAGCAGAGTCCAAATGGAAGAAAAACTCCCTAGAGAAGATGAGCTCCTCCAGATGCTTTTGTTTACAGGTGATATTGTGCAGGTAACATCAATCTCCCAAATGCTGCAAAACCTGCTAAATAAGATACATAATCACCCCTCCCCCAAAAGTTCATCCTTTTCCCATAGGAAATAAACAAGTGGATAAAGAATGTCTATTGTTAAGATGCATAATTGAACAGACAGCTCAAATAGCTGATACATGAGTAAATATTTTGTATATATAGTGTATAAGGGCAATGAACTGGGCACAGAACCGAACTCACCAGCTCCATGGAGATACAAATAATCTCAATGGCAATAGAGAGATAAATGGTGGGAAGGAAGAGGCTACTACATATTGTTATAGAAGAACTGTACAGAGTTTATGACCCAACGAGAGAGAAAGCATCCCAGATTGCAAAATGAATAATTCTGATTATATTAAATAGGTCTTATGCAAACAAATCCAATGCAGCCAAAATGAGAAGAAAATCGGGAAACTGGGAAAAATGTTTACATCAAGTTTTATGATAAAGGTCTCATCTCTCAAATGTATAGAGAACTGAGCCAAATTTATAAAAAGAAGAGCTCTTTCCCACTTACCAAATGGTCATAGGATATCAACAGGCAGTTTTCAACAGAAATAAAAGCTATCAATAATCATTTTTAGAAAAATGATCTAGATAATAATAATTAGAGAAATGCAAATTAAAACAACTCTGAGATACATGACAGGAAAGGAAAATGACAAAATCTGGAGAAGGTGTGGAAAAACAGGGACACTAAAGCACTGTTGGTGAAATTATGAACAGGTCCAACCATTCTGGAGAACAATACATTATACCCAAAAGGCTATAAAAACTGTGCATATCCTTTGACTCCACAATATTATTACTAAGTCTGTATCCCAAAGATATCAAAAGAAATGATCCAATATATTCAAGAATACTTGTAGTAGCTCATTTTGTGATGACTAAGAATTACTGAAAGGATACCCATCAACTGAGGAATAGCTGAACAAGTTGTGGTATATAATTGTGATGTAATAATATTGTCCTATAAGAAATGATGAAGGGAATAGTTTCAGAAAAATCTGGGAATATTTGTATAAATTGATTCAAAGTTAAGAGAAAAGAACCAGAAAAAATTATACATGGTGGCAGTAATATTACAATCAACTGTGAAAGATTTAGTTATGCTGATCAATACAATGATCAATAATTCCAAAGGATTTATGATGAAAAATGCTATCCACTTCCAGAGAAAGAACTGCAGGTTAAATTCTGAAGATTGAAGCACTTTTTGTCTATTTTCTTTATTTTTTTCTTGCCTTTTCCCCCTGAAATATGAAAATGCATAATGACAAATGTTTTCTTGCCTTCTCAATGGATGAAGAAGGGAAAGAGAAAAGAAGAGAATTTGGAACTGAATTTTTTTTAATTTAAAGAAAAAAAGACAATTGTGCAAAAGAAATAACATCAAAGATATTATCACAGGAGTACATGACAAGAAAAGAGGGTGAACAGATGTGTGAGAGAGGGATAAATGATGGACAGCGTCATCAATAGATATAGAATTTAGCTCAGTACATTGAGCCATTCCCCATAGAAAGCTGATGATTAGATATAGGCAAGAATTGTATAGAATGAGAAGGCATGGATGGGTTATAGCCAGGGAGAAAGTACACACATTCATAATATCACATCAAAGTTTAAAAAAAAATTATGCCTACGCTAAGGAACATTTTCTCAGCAACAGTCAAGTATAACCAAGTATAAATATAATTACATATGCATAAATAATTTCTAATATAAGAATACTTATGCAAACAAAAACCTATGCCTTAATCTATCCTATACTTTAGTGTGGAGTGGTCTAGCAATATTTTGAAACTTTAACCATCCTCATTTTATTATCAGAAATATTTACTAGCACATTTAGATATATCCCCACAAAGTCCTTACAATGCTTCTATTTATACAGTAGCATCTTATGTATGCTCATTGCTTTAAAATAGGTTTAATAGTTGTGTCTCATAATAACCTTTCCTACTATCTTCATTTTAAAGCTGATGAAACCAAAATCATTTTCTACAACTATACAATACTATAGTAACAATATCAGCTAGGAAAAGAAAATACAGTAACCCGAATGACTCTTAAAAAACACTCTCAAGAGACCTTTCAGGATTAAGCCTGAAAGTCTTCACATATGTGAAGACTTTAAAAAGGATCAAACATTGGGGGAAATAGTATCTTCTAGAAGTTGACACCAGATTGCAGAAAATCCATCAATTCTTTGCTTTTAAATGTATTTCCCACTGTAGATGCTGCAAGATTTATCAGCCTCTGAGGGTCAACTAGTTGTTTTTGAATGCAGAGTTAAAGGAGCACCATCTCCCAAAGTTGAATGGTACAGAGAAGGGACATTGATAGAAGATTCTCCAGATTTTCGAATTTTACAGAAAAGTAAGTTGATTTTATTTAGTGCATTTCATTTGTTGGATTTTAGACTCTTTAATTCACCCCAACTTGGGACATACAAAAATGTTGAAATGAAAATGTTTTGCATATTAAAAAAGAACAGCATTTTACAAAATCTTTACAATTTAGTTGCCATTAATTGCTTTTCTGAGGTTATCATCATCATCTTCATCATCTTCATTTTCTCTTCCTCCTCCTTTTTTCTTTTTTTTTCCTTCTCTTCTTCTTTTCCTCCTCCTTTTTCTTCTTTTTCCTCTCCTTTTCCATCATCATCACTATATTTCTATATTAAGAACAATTTTAGGTGCATTAATAAGGTAACTATGAGACACAGCAAGACCCAATTTAAGGGTATTGTTCAGCTTATAAGATAAGATTTATTCTTGGTGGAATACTCAGGTATGCTCCAAGGTATATAATTTATTTACCTGCTCCTATTACAGCCATTCTGAAATACTTCCTTACTCTTGCTATCAAAATCAGCATTTATTTTTATCATACTTAGAATTGATTTACAGAGCTTACTAAATCAATCCTATAAATAAATGCATATAGAGTTCCTTAGGAAGTCTTAGAAGAAAATATAATATGTACAAGTGAATTTTCTCAGTCTAATATTTTTTTAAATTCTTTTCTTTTTAGAACCCCGTTCTATGGCTGAACCAGGTAAGAGGTCATTTGAAACTAATCTCTTTCAGTCTCAGTTTCCTCTCCCCTATAAAATAAATATAATAGTACTTACCTCTTAGTGTTGTCGGGAAGATCAAATGATACAATATATGTATTTTTAAAACCTTAAAATACTATGTAAATGCTAGCTATTACTATTATTTCAGTTATCCATGGTGTCACTTTCCTGCTATACAATTATTTCTTTTTGAATCTAGGTGCAGCTTATCCAGTTATTGTTAATAGCTATTATTAGATGTGGTCCCTGAGTTCAAGTTTGTTACTTGGGGGAACTCCCCACTTTGTGGCATTTTCATATTAAGGGCTGGTCTTACAAGGAAGACATTGTTTACACTAAGTAATTTCAGGGGCCCTTTTAGAGTTTCCCACATCTGCCTGATGACAGAAATTTTACAGTTAGAGATTCTTTTCAAATAAAATGTGAGGATACCAAAGGGCAGCTAGATGGTATAATGGATAGAGTGCTGAGCCTAGAGTCAGGAAGACCTGACTTCAAATAGAGCTTCAGACAGGAGCTAGTCATAGAATTCTGGGCAAATCATTCAATCCCATTTGCTTCAATTTCCTCTTCTGTAAAATGATCCAGAGAAGGAAATGCAAACCACTCCAGTATCTTTGTCAAGAAAACCCCAAATGTGGTCACTGAGAATCACACATGACTGAAAAACAACAACAAAAGAGGAGGCAATATGGAGAAGGTAGATGAATGGAAAAGAGAAATTAGATCTGCCAAAATCAAACTTTACTTCCTCATTGTTTTGCCTTAGAATGCCATATCATGGTTGTTCATATAATGTGGTTATTATTAATTATTGAAGGGTCAAATTGCCACGGAGCTATTTTAGGTTTTAGATACAGCTGTTTTTTATGGTCAGGTCATCTGGGTGATGATATCAGAGAATTAGGATTTTCACCACCACAAGCCTCCTTGCCATTAAGTCTCAAAAAATGTCTACAGCCTATGTTAACATGGCCATAGGAATTGGTGCTGAGGCAATGTGGTGTGGTGGAAAGAACTGGAAATAAGAGGATATCCATTTGGCTTTGCAATGTGTTATCTGTGTAACCAGGGCAAGTAATTTTGCCCATATAGTTCCTTCTCTTCAAAAGGAAGGGTTTGGACTGGATTCAAAGGTGTCTTCCAGCTCTAAATCTAGGAGTTGATCATATAAAGTCTAGCATATAGACTTTCTATGTATATAAATGCGTGTGAATAATAAAGTATATAAATATATATTATATATATATAGCATATATATATATAGTCATTTTCACCCTCTTTTTCAAAGAGAGTGCTTATAATTCAGCACACATAAAGAATTATCTTAGCATTTCAGTGGAGGAATAACTTCATTATTCTTTTCATCTAAAACATTCAAAGTATTTTCAATAGGCAGAAAATCAAATGCTAAAGGCTAACAAATGTCTATTTATTTTCCCACTTTAGATTTGTGTCCTTTGGGGGCAAAATTGCCAGAAGAATTGGTACAGATGAGATGGCTCAGATTAGAAACTATTCTACTTGTTTCTTTTAAGGGAATCCAATTATCACATTTTTCTCATGCAAGCACATTCACATTTTCAGCTCTTGTGTGTCTGTGAGATCTAAATTTGTTGGTCGTTAAATTCGTCAGTTGTATTATTCTTAATTCAGACTAATCTGATAGAATTGTAGGAATAGCAAATGGGAAATCTTTGGCAATACTCAGGTAGTATTTTTGGACTGAATTAGTTAGTGTGCAACCAACTAGTCAGTTTGGTCCAACTGCTGTTTTGACAGATTTGGTTCTCATTGGATTGGCTAGGAATCAGTGAGTTGACTTGGTGTTATATAGGCTTAGTATCAGACCAGTCATTTTTGGTATCCCAAAGATGTGAATACTTCTAACACTGTCCCTTATCATGAAACACTCTCTTTTTCTGGTTTCTAGAGGAGATTTGTACACTGGTCATTGCAGAAGTGTTCTCAGAAGATTCTGGAAATTTCACTTGTACAGCAAGCAACAAGTACGGCACAGTGTCAAGCATCGCACAGCTGACTGTGAGAGGTATGGACTGATCCTAATGGTCTTTTCACTTTAAAATGTCAGAGGAGGTTAAGCAGTGACATGAAGTATCAATGCTGAGATTAATTTTAGCCTTTCACATGCAGCTGTCCGTCGTATCTTTCATAAGTCATTGAATCATTGGGGAAGACATTCTTTGGACACATTCCAGTTATTGATATCCTTTCCCCTACTTACTTACTGAGGATAGAATCCCATTCCAAATGTACCAGTTGTGCTCTCCTCCATTACGCACAAAACGAGACCATCACCTCTGGTCTTACGTAAGCGATTCCTAAAATACTTCTCCAAATATCACTTTTTTTTGTTGTTGCCACAGCATCATTACACTGTGTGCTTAGATTAAATTTCTAATCCTTTAAAGCCCTAGGGTTTCCTACATTCTTCTTTTCTGACAAGTGTTCTTCATTTGCATGTCTAAATAGCTGATAAAGAAGTTTATGTCTAAAGCAAAAGGACCCAAGTTCAATTCAGCTTTACCACTTACTTACTAGTTGCTATTGGGCAAGTCATTCCAATTCTCTAACATCTAGGTTCTCTTATATAAAATGGGGATGCTAGGATACTATCCATCTCAAAGGATTATGGTAAAGATCAAAAAGAAATTTGCTTCAAGCATTTTTTTAAAAGTACTATATAGATGTAAACTTCTATTATTCTTCAATCTGTTGTCACTCATCTACCAAAGCATGAATGTGTTATCATGCCCGACTAACTCCCCTGTTCAGGTCCACAAATCCTTAAACCCAACTCCCATATTTTTTGTTCTTCAAAAAGAAAAAACTTTACTGATTCCTCCTCATATTTGTTCTTTCAGGTACTGAGGACCATAGCAATAATGTGACTCCCCACCCAGCCAATTCCATGGACAACTCAACTATTGTTGAAAACCAATCATCCCCACCTAACCCCGAACCCCGTTCCATGGAGCAACCCCCCAGACCCAAACTTGAAGGAGTTCTGGTGAATCACAATGAGCCCAGATCCAGTTCTCGGATTGGTCTTCGAGTACACTTCAATTTACCTGAAGATGATAAAGCAAGTGAAGCATCCACTGAAGATGGAGCCACGACTGCTGACCAGATCCAAGCTGATCTTTTACAGGATCGGTTCAATGGGCAGATAACAAGGACACCTGAACCTTCCTCACCTGTTAAAGAGCCTCCTCCTGTACTAGCTAAACCAAAACTGTGAGTAATGAGCAAAATAGCAAGATATTTCCTCTCTCATGCTTTCTTAAAACCCTAGGGATGGCAAAGAGCTACACAGGTCATCTGGTCCATTCCTTTGCCTCCAAACAAATGTCAGGACCAAATTCTGCAGTCATAGCTGTCCGGGACTCCTTCCACTGAACTACCTCACTACTCGAAATCTGACTCTGATTAGGATATTTATGAAATCTGGGTTCAGCTACTCCTCTTAATCAAGGTGGGAAGGGGAGAATAAATGATAGTAATAATAGCAATGCATTTTCCATATGCAAATACAATGGCATTTTTTTCAGTGGTATTGCTGTTTTTGCTTTTTTTTTCTCCAATTACATGTAAAAACAATTTTAAACATTCATCTTTAAAACTGTGAGTTTCAAATTCCCTCCCTTTCTCCCATTCAATTGAAAAGGCAAGCAATTTGATACAGATTATATACATCAGTAGTCATGTAAATCACTTCCGTATAAGTCATGTCCTGAAGGGGAAAAACAGAATTTTTTAAAAAATAAGAATTTTTTCTTATTTCTTATTATTTTTATTTTATGTTATTTTATTATTATTATTATTAATTTTATTATTCTTAATATTCTTATTATTCTCAAGAAAAATAAAGTTTTTTAAAAAGTATGTTTTACTCTATATTCAGACACTATCAGTTCTCTTTGGGGATGGAAGACATTTGTCATAAGTTCTTCAGGGTTACATTAGATCATTATATCACTGAGAACAGCTAAGTCATTCACAAGCTGATCATTTTACAATATTACTGTTACTCTGTACATCTCGTCATCATTTCTTATAGCACAAAAGTATTCCATCATAATCATGTGCCACAGTTTGTTCAACAATTTTCCAATTCTTTGCCACCAGAAAAGAGCTGCTATAAATGTTTTTGTACACATACATCCTTTTGGGATAGAGACATAGCACTGGTCTAAAGTGCTAAGTCAAAAGTTATTCATGGTTATATAGCCTTTAGGGCATGGTTCCAAATTTCTCTATAAAATTGTTGATTCAGTTCACAACTCCACCAACATGCATTAATGTTTCATTCCCACACACACCCCCCCTACATTCCTACCAACATCTGTCATCTTCCTTTTCTGTCCTATTAGCGCATTTAATAGGTATGAGGTAGTACCTCAGAATTATTTTAATTTGTATTTTTCAGCCAACAGAGCATTTAAAAAAATATGGTTAAGATAGCTTTGATATTTCATCTGAAAACTGTTCTCCTGCATCTATTTTCCAGCTCAGTTGTTTTTTCAATGAGCTATTTCCATTGTCTTTTCATTCTTTCCATTTTGTTTATTGTTTCCTTGATTTCTCATAAAGTCATTAGCTTTCACTCACTCAGTTCTAATTGGTTAAGTAATTATTTTCCTAGGTGAGATTTTGTACCTTTTTTTCCACTTGGCCAATTTTACTTTTTTTTTCAATGAATTTTTGTGCCTCATCTTCCAGTCCACTAATTTTGAGTTCTTCTATGATCTCAGACCAATTCATATTTTTCTTGGAGACTTTGGATACAAGAATTTTAACTTTGTTTTCTTCTACTATGTGTATATTTTGATCTTCCTTATAACTTTTCTTGTAACCATAATGACTTTCTATAGTTTGATTTTTTTCTGTTGTTTGCTCATTTTCCCAGCCTATTTCTTGAATTTTAAAACTCTTTATTAAAAATAGGACTCTGCTTCTAAGTTGGAGGTGCATTGTCCCAAGCTTCAAGGTTTTGCATTAACTGTTTTCAGAGATATTTCTAGGAACCTATAAGTTTTTTTTAATGCTTTCAAGGTGGTATAATCCAAGGAGAGGTATTTACTACTCTCCTGGCTTGTGCTCTGGACTGTGAGAGATCACAAGCATTATTTTCTGTCCTGGAACTGTGATGAGGGTTCCTATTCGCCCTGAAGCTGCAAGCTTTGTTGTATTAGTGCTTCTCCTCACCCTGGGGTCTGCCACCCAGAATTATGATCCAGGTCTAAGTATGGGCAAAGCAAGAGTCCTGTTTCAGTGCTAGCAAAGGGACCCTTGTAATCTCCTCCTGACCAAAAATTGTTCAACCTCCTTACCATCTGTGGACAGAAAGCTGGTGGAAACCGCTGCTTCTACAGGGGCTCCTAGGACTTGCTCCTGGAGTCTGCTCCTGGTTTGCTAGGACTGGGACTGTGTTGGTAAGGCTTATACTGAACTGTGCTCCATTCTCAACCAGGTGCAACAGATCTTTCCTGTGGAACTTCAAAGTTGTCTTTTGTTATAAAATTATTTCACCCCATCCTTTTGTGGGTTCTACTACTCCAAGAACTGTTTTATGGTGCTATCTGAAGATATTCAAAAGGGTTTAGGATAGAACTTGGGAGAGTTGCTGCCATATTGGCTCTGAGGCGTGCCTCCGCCCCTTCCTCCCCTCAGAGCCATTTTAACTTAAATTCTTGTCCACACCTTGCCCAGAATTATTTTTTCAGGTTTGGGCTTATGAACTAACTTATTGATGGCATATTCCAGGATGGAGTTTATGGAAGAAATAGACTCTCATGATCTTTATCTCCCAGCAATCAATAAAGATTTTATTAAGTGCCTACTATGCTCACAATGCCCCCCAGAAGCTGCCCTGCATCGTGTGTTTAAAACAGATCACACTTGATTGACTATGGCTCATTTTGAAGAGGTTATCCTGCATTCATGTCAGCACTAGACATGGTTTTGTATCATTAATATAGTCACCCTTAAAATAGGCTGCTCCAGAAATAGCAGCCAGCTCCTCTTAAATTTGAACTAAAGGTTAGTTTAGGTTAACAGTTAACAGTAATTCTTCTCAGAAAAACTGTGATTCAACTTTAGTGTTGTTTCAGTTTGCTTATATGTAACAGTTTGCTTTTCCTGCTTCTTCAAATGTAAAATAGTTGTAAATATTCAGAATAAGTTCTATTTCCTAGAATTATAAAAAGACTAAAAGAATAAAACTAAAAACTGTTTTACCCAAATTGAATTCAAAATTTTGGTTTGGCATGATTTCAAATTGAATTTGGTATCTAAGTTTTTAAAAGCAAAAGAAGATTCTGCCATATATTTAAAGAGCTAGTTTAGAGTTTTAATGAAATAAATCAAATTCTAGCACTAGTGTCCAAAACTATATTAA
Organism: Sarcophilus harrisii; assembly: GCF_902635505.1. Taxonomy (NCBI): domain Eukaryota; kingdom Metazoa; phylum Chordata; class Mammalia; order Dasyuromorphia; family Dasyuridae; genus Sarcophilus; species Sarcophilus harrisii. Next base: position 634,513,649 of record NC_045427.1, on the reverse strand, counting down.
TGAAAAACATGTGAAGGCCAAACCTTGGCAGTAAAACTAAAACCATCTAAATAAATCCCATACAATGTTACAGCCTATCCCTTCTCCCACCTTTTAAAAAAACAAAACAAAAAACTAGGGTTTATCCAGGGTTTATCAAGCAGTGCCATCTAGAACTTTTGAACTGAGGTAAGAATAAACAAATAGAAACAGGGTCAGTCTACATAGTAGCATAAACAGTTGCCTGCCTATGTGGAATCATTTCAAAGGTTATCAGGAAAGTTCTCTACCACTTGCCAAATACTTCCCATTCTCAATGGATGATTCCTAGACTTCCATCATTCTGTTAGTTTAAAAGTCTTTGATCCCTGTAAGGGGTTGTAACCTTTTATGCTATTATCAATCATTTGTCCTTGAGGATGAATAAATTTCATCCCTTTTCAAAAAATTTGTGAAGAAGAAAGAGGAATGGGACAGGGAGCAGCTAAGAGAGGACTGGGTGCCTAACGTGAATGGAGGAGTCCCCACTATTTGGCTCAACTGGAAGTCACAGGGTCTGGGGAGGAACCACCTAATACTCAATTTTGCCTATAGCTGATTTTGCACAAAAAAGTTCACATGTGGGCTTATTCATTATGTCTTCAAAATCTGAAAAATAATGAAGTCATTTATTCTGACAGGGATACCTATTCTCAGCAAATTATACCAAAGAGTTACAGGCAGTTTCGAAGTTAATAGTTCTTAAAGCAGGAAAAATCCAAAAGTTTTTAATTAAAAACATGTTTTCAGTCTAAGTCTAGTGGAGAACAAAGACTTTGGGTTGTGTTAAATTGATTTTCAAGATAACAGCTCCTAACAGCTCCTATGGTATAGTACTGGCTTTTTCCAGTAATATTTAGCACAGTAGTGAAGGCAATGCATAGCATCACAAGCAGAAAGGGAACCCCTAGTCATTTGTGCCAGGAGAATTGTACTGGCTTTATCCACATAATTACTATATGCATATTTAAGCAAAGGAAGCAATGCAGCCATGGCTGAAGGAGTTAAGTCTCCCCTTCACCACACTGAAGATGCAAAGAACACATGCAGAATAACAAAAATGAAGGGAGGGAATGGAGTAGGGGAGAAGAGGAGAGGAAAGGAGAGAAAAGGAGAAGAGCAAAACGGGAGGAAGACAGAGAGGATTCAGCTTTGGTTCTTGGGAAGGTTTGGGGACCTCCCGTGTGTCATGGTACCCTGCTGCGCACCACCTGTTTCTGGGATGTCTCCAGAAAGGAGCCTGCTGCGTGTGTTCTCCTAAGGATGACTAATGCATCTGTCACTGAGTTGTAAACTGCCTTGAGGTTTAAGCACAGCTTGCATTGTCGGGAATGGTCTCTGATGAGTCTGCCTATATTCAGACATAGGGGAAACTACAGGCCGGATCAGTTTCTTCTGAGGTCATGGATCCATCTTTGGAAGGATACCAGTAGGAGGGAGTAATGAAAATGGCAGCTATAGAAAAACTAGGCTCCTTTTTTTCCATTTTGTAGGGGGGGAAACCCAACTAAGCAAGGTTGTGTAGAGGTCAAACAGTCTGAGCTGAGCCATACTCCTGGTTTTGCCACCCTGATCACATGCATTGTAAATAACCCATGAACAAATTTTCTGGAGCACATGGTGACATTTTTTTTCTCTCTTCTCCATCTTTTGTTTTGTATGCAGCGATTCCAGTCAATTGCAACAGCTTCACAACCAAGTTTTATTGGAACAACAGCATTTACAGTTTCCATCTTCCTCATCTCCAAAAGAGTTTCCTCTGAACACAAGCATGACCAACTCTATTGCTTCTCAGTCAGCGGCAACCACATGCAAACAGATGAAGGTCCCTCGGTCACAATCATTTACTTACACTCGACCTAAACAGTTTCTTCCATCTCAGAACACAGTCCTGGCCACTACATCCCCTTCTAGCTCTCCAATGTCCACCTTCAGCAATACACCTCAGGCAATGCAGAGGACAGCAAGTAAGGAAAGCCTTTTGGGCTCTCATTCCTCAGTGCAAACGAGATCTCTTGGGACCTTTTCCAGTCAAAACGAACTGCCTTTTACCAGTCTAGCAGAATCGTCACAGCCTCCACTCACATTCTCTGTCTCCAGTGGGAACCAATTTCAGCCCCGTTGTGTGTCCCCAACTACTGCCGTCTCTCCTACCAGTCGGATTCAAAACCCGGTGGCTTTTCTCAGTTCAGTCCTTCCCTCTCTGCCAGCTATCCCACCCACCAATGCCATGGGCCTACCTAGGAGTGCACCATCTGTGTAAGTATAACAAGCCTCCGGTGGGCACAAGACCCGTTTATAGGGATAACATCGATCCCTTGGAGTTATCACAGTCTAGGAGCTTGGGAGCCCGGCAGGTTAGGATCTGCTTGGGCTGATGCTGCTCCTGCCAGACCACTCAGCCTCAGCTATGCCCCTCCGTTAATAATCAGGAGAAAGAGTTTCTAAGTGGCCGCACTCCTCGGGCACAAAGTCCCAGCAGCCTCTGGTTCATTGCAGGATTTGTCCCTGGCATCCCAGTCAATTAATATGCATTTAGTAAGCACCCAATATGTGGCAGACCCTGAGAGGAAGCTGGGGATACAAGCAAAGGAAAGAGAGGCCCTCATCTGGAGGGATCCCACATTCTGGAGGGGAGACCACGTGCGCATCAGGATGTGCGGCTCATCAAGGGGGAGGGCAAGGGAGAAAAATCCGATTCGAAACTATGGGAGAAAATGTGGGGGCCCGGGCTTCATTGCAATGGAGCCCTCCCCCGAAACGCCCCAGGCGGGACCCTGCGCTCGCTAGGAGCGGAGGAGGGGGGGAGGAGGGGAGGGGGGGAGGAAGGGGGGGGGGGAGGAGGGATTCTCCCGAGAATTCTCAAGAGGCCGTGGTGGCGCCTGCGCGTACTCGGTGTGGCAGCTTCCCTCCGCCCGCTGTCTTCAGCCTTGCTCAGGAGCCTTAGCGCACGTGGAGGATTGCCAGCCCAGGGAGGGATCTCGGGGCTGGGGGGAAGTGGAAGGAGGGCCCAGGAGCACCGAACCCCAGCCGTGAGGGCCCGACTCTCGGACCCCTCCCCGAAGCAGGTACTAGAGGAAGGCCCTCCGCTGGGTAAGGAGCCCGCGGGACCCACGTGTCAAGAACAAGGCACGATTGGCTCATCTCTTAGGCGCCGATCGCTCGACGCGCGACATTATTGGCTGCCCAGCCCGCGGAGGCCGGCCTCTCTCCTCATTGGCCAGAAAAGGCCGGCTTTCTAGTGGGGCTCCGCAGTCATCCGCGAGCCGCGCGTCCCTGAAGGCGCCGGGACTTGAGACCCAGGGCGGCCCCTCCCACCGCCCACCTCAGGGATCCTCGGTCTGAGGAGAGCCAGGGGCCCCAGAAACTCCCCAGATGGGCCTAGATTGTCGCCTCCCTCAGGCAGGGCGGGGCGCCTCTCCCCCCACGCGGAGAGGAGAGCTGGGGCCAAAACTCCCTGGCCTGAAAAATTCTCTCCTGTCTCTGTGCGGAGAAGCCCCGAAACTGTCCTGGCTTGGTAGGAGGCTGAGTCGTGAAGGCGGGGCACGACCGACAGCCCCTCCTCCTCCCCCCCCCCAGTGGGGACGCCGCAAGAGGCCGAAGGGGGCGCTGCCCTCGAGGAGCTTCCCGCCTAATGGTAGAAATGCAAACGAATAGCAGTATAAACAATAAATAGGAATTATTTAGATGGAAGGCTCCGGGCTTTAGAGGGCCCAGCCAAGGCTTCAGGTAGGGCTTGGTCTCTGCTCTTACTTCTAAAGCGGCCTTCCTTCTCCATCGTGTCTGTCTCCTGTTGCTGCTGCGGAGTGGATGTGACGGGGGAAGAGAAGGTGCCTGACCAAGATGTGACAGGGGGAAGGGAAGAGAAGGTGCCTGACCAAGAAGAAGAAGTTTAGCTTAGGAAACAGGACGTGCACGTTGGTTGCTAAACTTTTAAGTCATTTATTGAGCACTTGTCAGGCGCGCGCGCACACAGTCATGTAAATTCAGAGTTACTCCACTACAGTGTATGGGATTCAGCCCTTGCGAACTAGAATCATTTCCTAAATACTAGTTGAATGAGTGTGCAAGAATAAATAAGCCTTTATTATCTACTATGTATCTCTATGCATCCAGAATACAAACAAAAATGAAAGTCTCTAACCTCAAGGAAGTTACATTCTATAGCGATAAATTATGGACACAATGTATCTATATAAAATTAATACAAGGTGATTATGAAAGGGAGGAGTTAGCAGCTAGGGGGATTCAGAAAAAGGATTTTAAGCTAAACTTTGAAGGAAATGAGCGAGAAATGAGTGATACTAAGAGGCAGAGGTAAAAAGAGAGTACATTCCAGGTATAGGAGACAGCCTGGGCAAAAGCATGGAGATAAGAGATGAAATTTCATGTTAGGAAACAGCAGGAAGGTTAGTTTGGCTAAGATTGTTTAAAGGGAAGTAATGTGTGTTAAGAATAGAAAGGTAGTTTAATAGGCAGCTTGTAAACGTCTTTAAATGCCAGAAGAGTTCATATTTGATCCTAGAAGTAATAGAAAACCACTCATTAAAAGAGGAAGGACGTGGCCAGACCTGAATTTCTGGAATATCACTTTGGCTGCTTAATAAAGACAGATTATGAAGTAATTATACTTCATAAAGCACACTTTTAAGAAGGTAGAATATATTAAATTTAGCATTAAGTCCACTATTTAGTTCTGCTTTCTATTTGAGTCATCCGTATTTTATGTAGACTTTTCATAATAGGCCAGTTTTCATTGCTGTGATAGCTATGGATCTCTTTTGCAGGCCACCTCAGGGAGTGATAAAGAAAAATCTAAAATCTTCTCAGTCACTGACAGATGACAACATTCGTGAAAATAAGGCTACAGTGATTCAGGATCTAGAAAAAAAAATGCATTTCAGTGATATCCGGTCAAGCCAGCAGGTAAGAGCATTGGTAGCCCTTCAAATTAGGTGTAAGTTAAATGTTATCTTTGGAAACAAATTTGTGGAAAGTTGAATATTTTAAGTTTTTATCCATTTTCTAAGCAAGGAATTATAAAGCCAGACCCTGTTTATGATATCCTAAATGGAGAATTATAATTGGAAAAATTTGGACTCAGAAACAGAGGAATAGCTCCTTGAGTTTTGATATTATTTTTGATCCAGATGGTTGATTGGTAATTTAGCTCTTTAAAACATCAGTCTGGGAATGTAAGTGTTCCTGACTTCAGGAAAAAGTATTAAAAGGCAGAATCTAATCAGAACTGAGAATACCAGAGGAATTCCTTTATTTAGATTTTTGTCTGCCCAGATAATCAGTTCATTAAAACTTTACAGGCAAATGTTAAGCATGCCTAGCATAGAATAAATTATGGAAAGAAGAAAGTTAATTTCATTACCCATTTAATTAACACTCTTTCTCTTAGTTTATCCCAGCAATCTCTTGTTAGAAACACTTTGATATCCAATAATTTCAAATTCCAAAACCTCTCTGCAAATATAGCCCAGTACCTCTATTCCTATTGGAAAGGAAGTTTGTTAAGGACTTGTCTTACCTCCTTTTCCTGTTTTAGGCATACTGTGCTATTCACTGACTGAATCTAATGTGATTGAACTAAAGTGTTTATATTGTGGGTTTGGTCATTAGTTTCTTTTTCCCAAAGAATCATTGATTTATAAATATGTTAATTTCCTAATATACCCCTCCCAAAGAGAGCTATCTTGTATAACAAAGGATAAAACAAGAAAGAGGGGGAAAACTGCAGAACTATGAACACACCATCCTCATCAGTGCTGGCATTTATAATGCATTTTAAAGTTTGCAAAACACTTTACAAATATCTCATTTGATCCTTACAACAACTCTGGAAGGTTGGTGCTATTTTTATCTCATTTTTGCAGATTAAAAAAACTGAAGCAGAAAGATGTGATGTGACTTGTTCGAGGTTACATAGTTAGTAGGTGTCTGAGGCTCATTTGGACCTCATTTTCCTGCCACCAGGTTGAGGGCTCTCTCCATTGTTCAACCAGCAACCACATCAAACCAGTCTGGCATTCTAGATAGATTCTTTGAAGGCAGGGACTGTTACTTTTCTGTCTTTGTATTCCTACCAGCTAGCCCTAGAACAAAGTGAGGATTTAGCAAGTACTTGTTGATTAGTTACTACCCTCCCACAGAAAGGCTCTTTTTCTCACCTTTTCTTTTGGACAAATTTAGTCACTAAGCATTCAGTTCCAATTTTTTGTAGAAGTTATTTGTAGCAGCTATCCTGGTTCTACTTATTTTACTTTATGGAAGTCTTCCCATATTTCCCTGTATCTGTGGTCATCATTTCTCACAGGTGGAATAATATTCTATTGCAATCCCCAAGCAATGGATAGTAACCTCACTCTTGAGCTCCTTCACAGAGGAAAGAGGGAAGGAGAAAGAGGAAAGGGAAGAGAAAGAAAAAGACAGAGATATACACACAGAGAGAATTTATAGGGTAGATAATTCAATCAATCATTCTAACCAATGAGTATATACCTAGAATTATGTGAGATAGGAGATGTGGATGTGCAAAGGCAGCAACTGGTGCAGAATGTCTGAGCCACTCTGTATTTTCACCTTGCCTGACTTTTGGGAACGTGAGCAGCCAGCTAGTAGGAGAGGGTAGCTCACATGCGCAGTCCTGCCATCTCAAGCACTCAAACAATCCCCTTTTGATGCTGTGATAAGAGAGAAATTGAGGTGACACAAATCCCATCTCCTCATGGAATCTGAATGATTTTACCCTTACATGGACTTATTCAAGATTCTACAAAGGATCATAGTTGAATCTGCTATTCCCTTGGCCTCATATTCCTTCTCATGATGTAAACTTCCTCTTATGCTAGAGATATTTCTAAAGGTCGGCTGGTAGAGGTAATGAGTACAGCCATAATTTTTCCTTCTAGGATTCACAAGCACCCTTTCACTTTCTGATACATCTTTTAACTTCCAAGTGAAATAGGAAAAAGAAATGATTAAGTGGTAGGATTACAACACTCCAAGATAGTCATATATGTGGAAATTTTTTACAATAAAATTCCCTTCCCCCTAGTCATCAGTTTTCCTGGCAGTTATCTTTACCTGTTTATGTTTTCTTTTTCTGAGTAGAAGTCCTGGTTTCTGTTTGTCTCATGATTAATAACTTAACTGTGTAGAAGAAAAAATAAAATTTACATTTGATCATTTCCATAGCAACCAACTCTTTGCTCCCAGATACAAGAGACCCCAGGCCTTTTCTAGCTATTGCTGTTTAAAGATTCCATACTGTCCTTATTCATAAATTTAAGAGATTTTCAAGGGTGATTCTGATGAACTTTACCTTAGAATCAAGTGACCACAAAAGACAGGTTCTTTTTTTTTTTTTTTTTTTTTTAATTTATTTAATAGCCTTTAATTTACAGGATATATACATGGGTAACTTTACAGCATTAACAATTGCCAAACCTCTTGTTCCAATTTTTCACCTCTTACCCCCCCCCACCCCCTCCCCTAGATGGCAAGATGACCAGTAGATGTTAAATATATTAAAATATAACTTAGATACACAATAAGTATACATGACCAAAACATTATTTTGCTGTACAAAAAGAATCAGACTCTGAATTATTGTACAATTAGCTTGTGAAGGAAATCAAAAATGCAGGTGTGCATAAATATAGGGATTGGGAATTCAATGTAATGGTTTTTAGTCATCTCCCAGAGTTCTTTTTCTGGGTATAGCTAGTTCAGTTCATTACTGCTCCATTAGAAATGATTTGGTTGATCTCGTTGCTGAGGATGGCCTGATCCATCAGAACTGGTCATCATCTAGTATTGTTGTTGAAGTATATAATGATCTCCTGGTCCTGCTCATTTCACTCAGCATCAGTTCGTGTAAGTCTCTCCAGGCCTTTCTGAAATCATCCTGTTGGTCATTTCTTACAGAACAGTAATATTCCATAATTTTCATATACCACAATTTATTCAGCCATTCTCCAACTGATGGACATCCATTCAGTTTCCAGTTTCTAGCCACTACAAAAAGGGCTGCCACAAACATTCGTGCACATACAGGTCCCTTTCCCTTCTTTATAATCTCTTTGGGATATAATCCCAGTAGTAACACTGCTGGATCAAAGGGTATGCACAGTTTGATAACTTCACAAAAGACAGGTTCACTTTCATCATCTCTCAAAAAATGAAATCTTTTTTCTCAAGCTCTTTAACAAAAGTTTAAGTCAAGTTCCCATGTGTATTCCATATTGGACCAGTTCTCTTTCTTTTTTGTTTCTGATGAATGAGCAAATCTTTAAAAGGGAACTAATTAATATCCATTTTCCTACTCTTCCTGGTACCCTTCACAAACCTACTTATAAATAAATGAACTGAGGACTTTTTCATTTGATCTTTCCATGATTATTGTTGATATTTGTCATCAAGATACAGCTGTATGCCTATATAGTTTAAAATTCTCTTTAATTTTTCTTTAACATCTCCAGCAACAATGTGCTTGCCCTTCCAGGCCTCTCCTTCATTTTCATTTTTTTTTTGTCAACTTTGCAAATCTTATGCGCCTGCATAGAGCAAAGCTTCAGAATTATTTTAATTTGCATTTCTCTCTTTGCTAGTGATTTGGAGAATTTTTTCATATGGTGGTTGATAACTTCAGAGGCAATTGCATATAATAAACAGGGAAGCCAAAAAGACTTCAAGATGTGCCATTGTGAATTATAATTATATGTAAGATTATAAATTGGAGAGAAAGTGCCAATTTGTGTTAGTAGAGTTTCTTTAGTCAGCAGCTCCCTATTCTAATGAAATCATAAATGCAATTCCTGTCCCTGAACCTGTGGATAATTTTCTTTTTTTTTTCTTTTCTTTTTTTTTTTTTTTTTTTTTTTGAGAACTGAATGTTCATATCTTTTGACCTTTTTTGTATTGGGGAAACTTGTTCTTATATGTTTGAATTAATCCCCTCTAACTCTCAGATATCAAATCTTTATCACTTTTCTTTTCTTTCTAGAATATAGACTGATAAGCTATTTTGAGGTTTTATGTATAGGTTTCTGACGTGAATGTAACAAATGGTGCCAGATTGTGAAATAAATAATAACCAGAAACAAGCTGTCTGGTTCTTGACAGTATTTCTGGAAAGGTCTTTTATTAGGCATTATTTGAAATGACTTTTTGAAAAATGTGGCTCTTTTAAAAAATGAATTAGGATTATTGAACAGATGCAAAATTTTATTTTCTCTATTTGAATATGCTTCTTACATATCATTGCAGTTTATTTATCTCTACCTATGAAGTAAACAAAAGGATAGAGTATTTTTCTCCTATTTTATAAATAGAAAAACTAAATCATAGTCATATAGTCTATGTCAGAACTAGACCTAGAGTTCTGCTTCTATGCCCAGTTTTGTGGGGCATTTTCTTTGAAATTGTTCTATCTCCTCAACTTTTGTGACATATCTTCTCTCTCTCCCCTTCCTCTACAGTGCTGCTCTTTCTAATTCTTTTTCCCTACTCCTACCTTCACAGATTTAGACTTGTACATCCCATGTCATTTAGGGTTCTGAGAGAGACACAGCAAGAATCTTTACTAAAGAACTTTCTCTCTCTCTCTCTCTCTCTCTCTCTCTCCTTGGAAAAGGATAGACAACAGACTGATTTCCATCTTGAGGAAGGGAAAGGAGAGGAAGGGAGAAAAAATAGAAATCAAAATCTTATAAATTGGAGAGAAAGTCAAAAAACTAATAAATACATTTTTTGAAAGGATAGTCAAAATGCAATGGAAAGATGTCTCAGTTAAGAGAATATGTTATGGTAGATTTTTGAACTCAAAAGAAAGAAGGGGTTATCTAAAATGGAATTATCTAAAAAACGCAGTGGTCCTCAAAGTGTAGTCCAAAGAATTGTTGGAGTCTCTGAAGCCCTTTCAGAGGGTCTACAAATTCAAAATCATTTTTTATTTCTAATATAGTAAATAGCTATAAATATATCCCATGTGAACAAAAACTCTTTGAATAGATCCTCGATAGTTTTTTTTTTTAACAACATGAAGATACTGAGAACAAAAGTTTGAGAACCACTGAACTAAAGTAACTAACAGTTGAAAAAAGAGCTTTTCACATTTGGAGGTCTATTTGTTCATCATGTAACACTCAGGCTTCCCCTTGATAATATTATACTTACATACCTTTATCCCATGTATGAGACTGGGTAATCAGAACAACTGCTCCTCCTCTTCCTTTTTGGCCTCCCATTTTAGTGAACAGGTGCAGAGTTCCATTAGAAGATAATCTTATTTCCTTCCTTCCTTCCTTCTTTCCTTCCTTCCTTCCTTCCTTCCTTAATTCCTTTCTTCTATATCTTTTTAAAAATTTAATTTAATATTTTCTAGTTTCTCCCCCGTGGCTCCTTCCTTTGTCCTTTTCATCTTTTTAAAAACTTTCTTTGGAATATAAACCCAGTAGTGGTCTATAGTTTACAAATTGGTTTCCAGAATAGCTGAACCAGTTCATAGATCCATCAATTGTGCATCAGTGTTTTCTCATAATCCTTACAACATTTGTGATTTTCTTTTTTTGTCAACTTTGCCAATCTAATGAATGTCAAATAAAATTTCAGAGTAATTTTAATTTTTATTTCTTACAGGACAGAAATAGTCTATTAGATTCATGTACCACAGTTTGTTCAACTACTTCCCAGTCGTTGGGTATCTACTCTGTTTCCAGTCCTTTCCTTGTCCTATCTCACACTCAGAAACTGTTGCTATAAATATTTTGGCACATGTGAGGACTTTCTTCTTACCAATGATCTTGTTGTAATATATGCCTAGTAGTAGAATATCTGGGTTAAAGGCTCTGAGTTAGGTTCATTGTAGTTTCTTTATTTATATAATTCCAAATTGCTTTCCAAAATGGTTGTACTGATTCACAGCTCCACAGCTCATTCACTAATATGTCACACATCCCTCCAACATTTCTTATTCCTATCTTTTGTCATTTTTCCAGTTTGCAGGGTATGAGAGGAAGCTTCAGAGTTGTTATTTGTGGTTATTAAGTTTACAATTCTTCTTTTGAGAATTCTTGATATACTTTGACCACTTATTTATTAGGTATCAGTGTTCAGTCATATATATTTAATATGTATATATTATAGTCATGTCATATAGTATGTATGTTTGGTTATATATGGATTCTTTCATATATATTATACAAGTAAATATATTTTGCAATATATTAGTACTTTAAATGGGCTAATAGTGGGAGAAATTTTCCTAACAATTAAAGCTTCCCAAGAACAGAATGGGCTGCCTAAAGAAGTAGTGAGTTCTTCTTCCCTGGAGGGCTTCAAGCAGAAGGTAGATGATTATTTGGCAGGTATATTGGAGCAGAGATTCCTTTCACCTCTGGTTTAGATTAGTTAATTACAGAGATGCCTTCCAACTTGAAATCCTGTAATCTTTCCTATGATCTTTCACTTATACTCACAAAAAGATGGCCAACTCTTTCATGAAGTGACATGTGCCCCCTTCTCTCTTCTGACATTGCAATCACCTGGTATGGTAAAGGGAAGGAAAAGAAGGGGAGTTCAGTTTTGAAAATACTGAGTTTGAGAACTCTGTGGGACATGTGTTTAAGATAAAAATTGGAGATAAGTGTTTAAGAACTTCATAAGGGTTAAGAAATTCCTCTGAAACTGGCTGTTTTTTTGTATATAATAATGATAATTTTATTTCACCTTCATTCCATTCTCTCTCCTGCCCTACTCCCTCCATATATCTGGTATCTCAAGAGGGCTTCATGCCCTGGAGCAAAAATCAGTATCTATAAATTTGGGACATACTACTGGGAACCCCTCACCTTGGACTTCCAGTGTGACTCCTGAGGGTCCAAAGTAAGACTGTAGCACTGGGATTCCCATGAAATTGTAGTAGTTAATTTGGATTTTCTTAAATCTTCATTCAAATTAATATTGGTATAAGGACATAGCATATGATATATATGCGTGTGTGTCTGTGTATATATATATATATATATATGTATATATGTATGTATGTATATATATATATATATATATATATATATATATATATATATATATATAATATGTATGTATGTATGTCATGCTGATAGGGAGTTTCCTTCATGTTCAGGGAAGAATCTTCAGATTGAAACCAATTTGCTAATTTTCTTAGGAGTACAAGATTTCAAGCTTTGAGCAGAGGTTAATGAATGAAATAGAGTTCCGTTTAGAACGCACTCCTGTGGATGAATCTGATGATGAAATCCAGCACGATGAGATCCCTACAGGCAAATGCATTGCCCCCATTTTTGATAAGAGACTCAAGCACTTCCGGGTTACAGAAGGCTCTCCAGTGACATTCACCTGCAAAATTGTTGGAATACCTGTTCCTAAGGTAAGGGGCTGGGTGTCTGGGTGAGGCAGAAGCACTAGCACCAAGGGACCGTGGGATGTTCTTGTGAAGGTGGCACTTGAACTGAAACCTAATGGAGACAGGGATTCATAGAAGTAGAGAAGGGGATGGAACTGAGGGTGATGTCTGAGGGATCAAAGGAAGGTAAGTTTGACAAGAGAGAAGAAATAATAAGGCTCTAAAGATGAGTTGAGCCATATTATTTATGCCAAGCACACTTTCTATTTGATAGAGATAATAGTCACTGGAGTTGACTGATTCTAGTAGAGGTATGGTCAGATTGCACATTAAGAAAATCATTTTGGCAGCTGAGGGGAGAATTTGAGAACCCAGTGAGGAGGCTGTTGTCTTTCTCTCCCACCATAGTGGAGTGTCTGAGTGGGTAGAGAGGCAGGAGATGGGGGCAGATAGAAAGTCGGCTTTGACCATTGACTGGATGTGTGTAGATACATGGAGGAGGTAGATATGACATGGAATAATAGTGGTACTCATACCAAATATAGGAAAGTTCAAGAAAAGGGTAGTTTCAGAGCAGAGAAGAAATTGGTTCTGTTTGGACGCGTTGAGATATTTGTGAGACATGTAGTTCAAAATATCTGCCAGGCAGTTGATAATGTGAGCCTGGAACATGAAAGAGGTTGGGGCAGATTAATAGATCTGAGAATCACCTGCAGGAAAAAAAAAAACTGATAAGATTCCCAAGTGAGAACCTCTTTAGAGCACAAAGATTTTGTATAGAGGTTCCGGCACAAAGACTTGGGGTATGTCTGTTGTCAGAAGGTGTGATCTGGATGGTGATGATAATCTAACAAAGGAGAGGGGGAGAAGGAGAGCCAAGGAAAAAACGCCCCCAGGTCCCTAAGAGGAGAGAGTAGCCAGGAAGTCTCCAGTGTCATGTGCCATAGAGAGGGAACCATTGAGAAAGGCCTTCAGACTGGACGATAACATTACTGATCATTTTGGATAGCAGAGTCTCAGGTGAGTGATCAGGTCAGATTTCAAGAGGAGGGTAGGAAGTTGAAGACAGTGGGACCCAACAAGTATTTTTTAAGTGATTACTTGCCAGACATTGTGCTGTATACAGGGATGCAAAGGACAAAATCAAGGTCCTTCAAGTAGTTCCCATTCTAATCCAGGAGATAACATGAAAATAATTAAGTACATGTAATTAGGAATCATCTACATAGCGATGATAATTGAATACATGGGAATTAATGAAATCACAAATGAGGGAATATAGAGAAAGAAGAGATTCAGAGACCAATCTGAAAGGGACTTCTACAGCTGATGCTTATAGAAAGGGAAGAGAAAGGTTGGTTGCTAAGTAAAGGATCCCCTGAGCCAATAAGATCTAGAGAAGACTTTTAAGGATAGAACAGACACGGACAATACTGAGTCAGAGGGAGAAGGGAACGAGTTTGTCATAGGAAGAGAATGAAGTTTAAAGAAGTGGTAGAAATAATTGGGGCAGCAATCTGCTGGGGAAGAGAGAGGGTGGGATCCAAAGCACAAATAGAGAAGTTAGCCTTTGCAGGGAGAAGGACTGTCACCTTCTGATCAGAGACTAAAGTTAAAGATGGAATTTGGAATGTTATCATGGGCTTAGGAAATGATATTTATTTTCTTTTTAAAGTAAGAGGTCATCATGTGAAAAAATGGAAGAAGGAGAAACATGGGAAATTTGAGGAGAAAAGAAAACATCCCTACTGTGAAGGATGGGATAGAAAATAAATTTGGAAGGAATAAAAAGGATTCCCTTCTAGCAGAGAAGGCCCAGCTGAGCTTGGACAATGTATATTTTTCAGAACCCCCATCAGTTTAAGTGTTTGATTTTGCCCAGTTCTGTTCAGCATCAGCATCATTATGTTAACAACAAATCACATTTATGTGACCATTTTCATTTGCAAAACATTTATACATGTAATCTCATTTGAACCATGCAACCTTATTAGGTGTGAGGTATCCCCATTTTATATCATAAACACCTAGTGTGCACAGAGATAACATAACTTGATCCAAGTCCCACAACTTGAAAGGTTGAGCACTCAGATCTGACTCCATCCCCAGCTCTCTGTCCGTTGTGCTACACTGACAGTCTCTTTGGATCGGAAATTCCGTTGTCAATATTACATTTATATTATAAACTGACACGTTTTAAGCATTGGACTTTTTATCAAATTCATATTCTGCGCACTTATTTTAAGAGATTGGCCATTTGTGTGGAGATTATACTTGCGCCCACTTAAGATACTTTGCCTTACCTTACTTATCATTCTCCTGAGGCATCAAAGGCTGTGTTCTTTACTCTTTTTCTCTTCAGGTTTATTGGTTCAAGGATGGAAAACAAATTTCTAAAAAAAATGAACATTGCAAGATGAAGAGAGATGGAGATGGGACATGTTCTCTGCATATTGATTCAACCACTGGTGATGACGATGGAAACTACACAATCATGGCTGCCAACCCACAGGTAGAGACTTTCAAATAGCTCTTCAACCTCCAAAGCAAAGTTGGGTACTTTGAATTTTTCTGATGTAGAAAGAGAAAGGTAGTTTTATTTCATTTTGAGGGAAACTGTAAAAATTTCCCAGAACCAATTAGAAAAACGAAGGCAAAACACTGTGAATACATATGAATAGGACATGAGATCCTACACCCATTACAAGACTAACTGTCTATTGCCTCTTTACTCCATCTTCTCCAGTGAGTAAGGAACAAGTTATGATTTTGTTTCTCTCATTTGACCTTTAACAATAACACAATGAAGTAAATACCATACGCATACAATACACATAAAAAAGCATTATATGTAAATATTTTTTCATATGTAAACATACATATAATGATATATATGTATGTAATTTTACAGATAAATAAACTGAGGTTCAAAAAAGATAAGTGAATTTTCTATGGTCACACAACTAGTGGGCATCAGAGGCAAGATTCAAACTTAGGTCCTTTTTAATTCTAAGTTCTACACTTTTCCCAATGCATTCTGTTACTTTCCTTTCTTTTTATTATTGTTTATTTACCAGTTGAAATAAAAATTCATAAAAAAATAACCGTAATAATATACTTGGTTTTACTCTTCAAAGAGTAAATGAGCAAACTATTTGGCCAGAATAATTGAAATTCTACCAGATTACATGACAATTATATAAGTGATCTTATATATTGTTTTCATGTTTCCAGATTTGACCTCTTTTTTTCAGATTGAAATCTGTGTTACTTATTTATTTTTAAATCTTTCATCTATTTATTTGTTTTAAATGATAGCTTTTTATTTATTTGTTTGTTTTAAATAACAATATTTTATTTGCAAAATCCATATAAATATAGTTTTCAACATTCACCCTTGCAAAACCTTATGTTCCAAATTCTTCTCTTCTCTTCCTCGCACCTATTTCCCCTAGACAACAAGTAATCCGATATAGGTTAAACATTGGGAAATTGTTCTATACACATGAAATCTATTTTTAAGAAAGAGGCAAGATAGACACAGGTAGGGAAGGGCAAGAAACTGGCCATGCTTTATCTAATATCCATTATGGAAGTAATAGAATAATGCCATTTGCCAAGTTTTGAATTATATCTGTTTTCAAGGATAAAAGTAGAGACCATGTTAGGAGGAATAGCTCTTAATGAGCATATTTCAGCATTTTTATTTCTCCAAAACAGAACACAAAATCCTAGCTAACTGGCCCCAAAGTTTATGGGAGACAACCAAGTACAAGATGGCCCTAATTTTCAGTAGTGTGCTCATTCATTCTCTTTTTCTTAGGGGAGAATCAGCTGTTCTGGTCACTTGATGGTACAGAGTTTGCCTCTACGTGGTCGACTCACACCAAATCATTCTCATAGGTAAGCAAAATGATCAAGATGTAACTCGCATATACTACTCTAAAAAAATTATGACTCATTTTTAAGGGATGCTTCAAAACTTTTATAACACTAAGTAACACATTCATAGTTTACAAAATATGCCATTTCATTTACATGATGCTGAGT
Source organism: Sarcophilus harrisii (assembly GCF_902635505.1). NCBI lineage: Eukaryota > Metazoa > Chordata > Mammalia > Dasyuromorphia > Dasyuridae > Sarcophilus > Sarcophilus harrisii. Next base: position 634,497,187 of record NC_045427.1, on the reverse strand, counting down.
GAAGCAAGCAGAATTAGGAAAACATTGTACACAGCAATAGCAGAAATGTATGATGATGACCTATGATAGAGTTGGTTTTTCTCAGCGGTTTAATGATCCAAGGCAATCTCAATAAACTTTGAAAGGAAAATGCCATCTGCATCTAAAGAGAGAACTATGGAGACTGAATGTAGATCAACATATACTATTTTCAACTTTTTTTCTTGTGTTTTTTTTCCCTTTTGTTCTGATTTTTCTGTCTCAACATGACACATATAGAAATATGTAAAAAAAATGAATGTTTCATGTATGACAAAAAAAGTTTTAATGTAAAAAAAAGTAATAATTCTTTAAAAAGGAAGAAAAGATGGCCTTTAAGTTCAGAGCAAGAGACAACAAAACATTTTAATGGTTGATTTTAGGATCCCAGACTTAATATTCAGGGCCACTATGTTTGGTTAAATAGCATGTACATTATTAGGGTTGGAGAGAGCAACAAGTTCACCTCTTTTTATGAAGATGATTTAAGTCAAAAGTTTAGAACCTGGCTTCCTCCAGAGTCTATTGGTGCCACAGAGTTATAGCGGAACATTTCACAGTTGCTGACACAGAGTCCTAATATGACTTATCAGAGAAATAAAAATAGTGACCCACATTTCAGATATTTTACATATTGTGTTTTACCACCCTTGCAATTATACCTTTTTAAAAAAAAGCACAGCTGTTACTATTGGTTTGTTCTCTCAATTTTAACTTTGTGAACCATTTTTTTTAAAGACCTGTCATAATTTATGGGCATAGCTAATTTAATTACTCACCAAGCCTGGAAAGTACACTGCCTTGTCCCAGGTAGTAAACAGGGCTTCTCCTTTGGCTCTCATTTGGAGATTTATTTATTTTGAATTAGTACAACTGTTGAAAGCCAGAGCTAAGAGAGTGATGGCATTTAATCCAGAATGACTTCAGAGAAAAGGAGCCAGAGGCTAGTTTGTCTGGTGACAGATCTGTTAAGATCATCCTGTTGCATCATTGGAGACACACTTAGCACTTTGTCTGTGATCCTAACCCCATATCAGGTTTTCTCTTACTTATTTATAATCCAGCACAGTAAAATATTCCCTCTGAGCCCCATAGCAAACCTCTTAAGGTGTCTGCATACTTGAAGGATCCATATTTCATCATTGAGAGCACTCCTTCCACTAACTTGGACCACAAAGCATTGTCTGGTCCCTTGGTGGCTAACCTTCTGGGGAAGAGTTTTCAGTCTTCCCTTGGCTGATCCTGCAATAATGTATATACTGTATACACACACACACACACAGCATCCATCATCAGAGCCACACATTAACATTTATTTGTTCTTCGATGGATTGTGGTCTCATCCTTCTCAGTTGCCCTTAGCCAGAGCAAATTCAAAAACACATGGTCTCATCATCTGCCTTTTTTGTCCATGTCCTTCCATAGGTCCTCTGTGAAGTCTCTCTGTGCTAATGGAAAACTTTCTTCTAGATCTTTGATGCTTCAAAGAGATCAGAGGCAATGGTTCTTGTCTCTCATTCTTACTACATGACTAGCTCATCTCCTTTATCAGCCAATCTATTCTGCCACATTCTCTCACCATCTACCACTACTGGCATGTACTGCAATATGCTTATACCTAATACATATCTTTCTACCTTCCTTTGGAAAACCTGTGTATTGTAGGCTGACAATATGCATGCTTCATCCAGCTGGCTTTTTCTATTTGGATCTCTCAGCCAATCAATCCCTTGAGTGCCTGAATGTTTCATTGCAGGGGCCCTATAGGGGACTTGATGTCATCTGCAAACAGAAGTGAGCTGTGAGCTAGGCAAAAATATATTAGAATGGGTTGAAAAGTTATTTTTGATGCCTGAACATTTAAAATAATAATAATAATAGGATGATGATGATGATGAAAAAAGATTAATAGAAGTTTTCAGAATACGTGATAAGTGAGTTAAAAACTTCCTAAAATGTTTTTGGAATATGCTTCACTTAACCAAACAATAGTAAAGACTGACAATTCATACCACTGGATTTGTTAAAAGTTAACTTCCACTTGAAGTCAATGAAATAGCTAAGATCCAAGCGTGTAATCAAAAGGACCACCGTGGTTAAATAAATATATATGGAGTTCAGCCATGAACAATGTCTTGTTCTTATAGATATTCAAAAATGAAAACTCCGGAGTTTATGATGGCAATTTGGGATTGGTCATCAGCACTAAAAATTACAAATATGTTATCCTTAAGGGGATTAAACCTGTTGATAAATGCCAATTATGGAAGAAAAGGGTAGAAACCGTGCAGGTTGGAAAAATATTGCATTTGCTGAATATTTAGCAAGACATGCATGACATGGTGTCTAGAAATATACATTAGAAACTCATTATCTTTCATAAACTCATAATAGTCTTTATTCTACAAATACAGATATTAAAATCCTTAAGAATTCAACAAATACACTGTCCTGGAACTGGAGTATTATCATGGACAAAACTTGACCTGCAATCACCTGTAGGTAGTACTGATCTATAAAAATTTAAGAATAATGCTTTTAATAGGTATTTCTATGATAATCAAACTTCATGAAATGAAAAACTTTTAAAATAAGAAGATCCACTGGAAGAAATCAAAACCATGCAGGAACCAAAAGGCGCCTCTCATGCCTATCATCCTTCTGTCATTGGCACTGTCCTCAAAATAGTCACAGCAAGCCCACAGAGAATGAGCTTCCACTCCCACACCTAAGTTAGTATGGAAAAGTAGTCATTTTATCAATCTATTCAGTATTCCACACAACATTAAATGTAAAAGAATAGGAGCAAGATAATGAGTGATATGTTCAGAGTCTGTTTTTTACTGAACTCCATCAAAAAGATGAGAAAATAAGATAGTGAAAATGATAACAAAACTGGAGTTTATGTATCATTTTTTTCCTTCCCCCCCCCTTTTTTTTTTTTGCTGAGGCAATTGGGGTTAAGTGACTTGCCCAGGATCACACAGCCAGAAAGCGTTAAGTGTCTGAGGCCAGATTTGAACTCAGGTCCTCCTGACTTCAGGGCTGGTGCTCTATACACTGTGCCACCTAGCTGCCCCTGTGTATCATTTTAAGGTCTATAAAATACTTTGTATACATAACTGAAGTTTTGTTGCATTGCAGGGGGAGAGCTCGGATGCAAGAAGGGGATAAGGAACCTTTACAGGAACGATTTTTCAGGCCTCATTTCCTTCAAGCTCCTGGAGACATGGTTGCTCATGAGGGACGGCTCTGTAGACTGGATTGTAAGGTAGGCTGCATACTCCTATCCTTTGATCTAACCAGGGAGGGGAGAGGTACCATGTCTGTCCTCCTTCAACTACTTCTAAGAAATTTGTCTTTTAAAAACTCATACCGTATGAAAACATTCTTATTTTTTTTAGTCAACAAGCTTTTATTAAATATTTACTATGTACCAGAGACTGTGCTAAGTGCTGGGAATGGAAATACAAGTAGGAAAAAAGGACAGTTGCTGCCTGGAACTGGAAGTTATCATCTTTAAAAAAAAAATAGCTTTTTATTTTCAAAATACATGCAAAGATAATTTTTGGCACTTACCCTTGTAAAACCCTGTGTTCCAAATTTTCTCTCTCCCTTCCCTCCACTTACTCCCCCCTAAATAGTAAGCAATCCAATGTAGGTTAAACATATACAATTCTTCTATGTATATTTCCACAAATATCATGCTGCACAAGAAAAATCAGATCAAAAATGAAAACATAAGAAAGAAAAGAAAAATCACGCAAACAAAAAAGGTGAAAATCCTGTATTGTGATGCACACTCAGTCCCCACAGTCCTTCTTCTAGATGCAGATGGATCTCTCCATCACAAGACCATTGGAACTGGCCTGAATCACCTCATTGTTGAAAAGAGCCACGTCCATCAGGATTGATCATCACATAATCTTGTTGTTGCCATGTATAATGTTCTCTTGGTTCTACTTACTTCACTTTAGCATCAGTTCATAAAAGTCTCTCCAGCCTTTCTTAAATCATCCTGCTGATCCTTTGTTATAGAACAATAATATTCCATATTCCAAATATTAATATTCCACTCAGTCATATGAAAATATTCTACTAAACCCATAACACTTTTTTGTCCATCTGATTTAGAAATACTACTTCACCATTGTCAAGTTATGTGAAAATGAGTTTAAGACATCAAAATCAGTAAATGCCTGTCAGGCCTTTTTTATACTGAGAAATAAAGAGTGTCTTTGACCACCCTTTTCATAGAATTGAACAGTTGACCTCTTAGTCCCCTTTGCCAGACCATCAGCCATGTCATATTCCCTGTGAGTGTTTCTAAAGTTCTGTTGTGATCCCTCTTCACTTCTCCCTTGGTATGCTTTCTCTTGACCAGCTCATCAATTCCCATAGGTTTAATTTGCAACATTTTCAGTCTACTATTGGGAATCTATAAGCACAATGATTCCCAGCCTTCTTATTTAGCCTGTAGCTCCCCTGAGCTTCAATCTTGCATTACCGATTGCATATTGTATACTAGATGTCCTGGAGACATCTTAAACTCAAGATCTTGTTATCTTTCCTTCCAAACCCTGCACTCTTCAAAATGTTCTTATTCTGTCAAAGGCACCACCATCCTTCCAGTTTCTCAGGATTGTAATCTAGTCATTATCCACATTCCTTCCTTTTCCTCCCAACAAATCTCCAATTACCTGCCCCAAATCTTGCCATTCCTACCTTCACAATGTCTCCTATACCTTGCTTGCTCCTTCTCTCCACTGCCATAGCTACCATCTCAGTTCAGGCATTCATCAGTTCTCACTTTGATTATTTCAAGAGACGCCTAATTGCTTTCCCTGCTTCAAGTATTTTAGCACTTACTGAAGGGTACTGACATGTACTGTCTGTATTAACATGAAATGTACTGACATTTTATGCACTATACATTCCTGCCAATCAGTTTCCTTAAGCCCAAATCGAACCATGTGACTCAATCAACTCATCGGTTTCCTGTTACCTCCAGAATGAAACATTCTTTCCTCTGCTTACATTTTAGACCCCTACACAGCCTGACCCATCCTACCTTTTTGCTCCTTCCTAGTCACCCAGCCATGCTGGGCTTCTCTCTTCTCCTAATTCACAACTCTTCACTCATTCCCTCCTTACTTCTACCCCATATTGTTCTCATACTTCCTTTACAGTACAGCTCAGACCCCTTCTTCCACATGAAACTTCACCAAGTGCTTCCCTCTTTCCAAAGGCAGAGTGGGAAGCAACATGACATAACAGAACTGCAGTGTCAAGACCTCCAGAGAGATCAAAGAAACAGAAAAGGACACACATCCAAAAATAATGAGAGCATCACCTTTCATAGTAGCCCCAAACTGGAAACTGACCCACCTACCCATTAGGGAGCAGCCCAATTATGGAACATGAATGTAACCCTGAGAAATGAGGAAAGCAGTGATTTCAGAGAAAGTTGGAAAAACTAATCTGATCGGATGCTGACCTAACTGAATTGTAATGATAAATAACTCTGAAAGACTTTATAACCCTGACCTATGCAATAACTGGCCACAGTGTTGGGGGACTGGTGGGGGAAACATGCCACTCATCTCCTGACTGAGAGGTTGCAGACTGAGATATACAAATCTAAGGCATTTGTTTTGCTTGACTAGAGATATTTGTTATAAGGATTTCTTTCTTTTTTCTTCTAAAATGTAAGTAAGGAGTAAGAGAGAAAAAAATGCTTATTAAATTTCCAAACATTTTAAATTCAGTTACAATTTTTTTTAAAAGAGAGAGAATTAATTTAGGATTCTGGACACATGGGTTGTAATCCCAGCACTTCACTTTTCTGGGACTGTTTCCTCTTTGTCAAATGGGGAGATTGGAATAAATGATCTTTAAGGTCCCTTTCCTCTAGGAAATTCCATGGTTCTATGAATAATGAATTCAGCTAATTGAATTAAAACTAGCTAGGGCAGTGGACAGAGCATGGAATTGAGAGTCAGGATGATGTGAGTTCAAGTCCAGCCTCAGGCATTTACTAGCAATGAGAATAATAATATTACCTTCGTCCTAAGGTTGGTATGAAGTTCAATTGAGATATTTGTAAAGCACAGTGTAAATAAATACTGTAATGATGAGGAGGAGGAAGATGAACATCTACTAATTATACTTATAATTATTAGTAATCCAAGTTCATGAAATGACATCTGTATAATACATAATGAATTTTTAAAGGCTGCATTTAGTCACATCTGCAGTTAAGAGACAATACAGTTCATGACAGCTGGCTCTCACTCCTTGTTGTAACAAGTACCTTGAGTATTGCCTTTCTACCCTGTAGCTCAAAGGTTTGTTCTCACTGTTCCTCTATACAGTGAAGATAAAAAGAGTGAGTCACCTGATCATTTAGCTTGTCATCAATCTGTCATTAGCTTCAGCTGTCTTGTTGTTTATTAGGTGAGTGGCTTACCACCCCCAGAACTGATGTGGTTGCTCAACGGCCAACCAGTACTTCCAGACAGCACCCACAAGATGCTGATTAGAGAGACCGGAGTCCACTCTCTACTTATTGACCCTCTTACTCAGAAAGATGCCGGGACCTACACATGTGTTGCTACCAACAAAACGGGACAGAATTCATTCAGTCTAGAGCTCACGGTAGTAGGTAAGTTTTGTTGTTCAGATGATTAATCTCATTTCTAGGGTATTTACTACAGCTAATGCTTTAGATGTGAGGCTATAATCCAATTCCATTGACCTCTGCCCTGTGAGACTCAAATTCAGCCACTCCTTAACTCTACAGAAACCCAGTGTCGAAGGCTTCCCCATTCTACTCTTGTGTCTCTGAAAGTGAACTAAAAGATCAGTGCCTAGTGCTTTGCATAGAATAGTATTAAACAAATACATGTTCAGTGGTTAAAATGAAACCTTGTGCCACTTTTTTGAGATGGCTGGACAGGGAGCTATCATTTACCCTGCTTCAGATGAACCAGTCCAGTAAGTCATGAGTGTAGCGAAGGAATCATCATTCAGTTAATAGTGCAGCCACATGAGCACTCACACTTCCTTATTACCAGGTCCACGTATTTTCCTACTTTCTCTAGGACAACAGTTTTTAACCTCCTGAGACCCAAATTCTCAAGAACTCTTTATGTTTACAAAACTATGAAGATACAAAGAGTTTTTGTTTATGTGGATCCTATCAATGTTTTACTGTGTTAGAAAATAAAATGAACACATTTAAAAATCATTGATTCAAAAACAATTACAAAATCATCATATGTTCAAACAGATATCTCTTTGTTAAAAGAAACAGTATTTTCCAAAACAAAAAATTTAGCAGAACTAGCATTCTTTTATATAATTTTACAAAACTCTTTAAAGTCTGGCTTAATAGAAGATTGCTAAATTATCATATCTACAGATAATATTTTAGTATCATCATGAAAATAGTTTGAACTTCACAGATCCCCTGAAAAGCTCTGGAAGACTCTCCAGAGGTCTATGAACACACTGTGAAAACCCCTGCTCTAAGGAATCGAACTGTTTGGGGGAAGAGAAGAGTTTGGGGGCTCAAGTTCATTGCTGCTTCTTTTTCTTCCTCCTAGAAATTAGTAGTTGGAAAAAAAGAGCCCAAATACTTAAAGGTTGCTTTGACAAGACACTCCCTCCCTATGTGTGCCTTTGAGCTGCTTGACTAAAAACTCAGTTGCCTAATGGGGAACTGGTCTATCTTACCAAGAGTATTCATTCAGAAAACAGTTTTGTGTTTTAGAAAATAAGAAACTTCCTCAGAAAATAAGTTCAAATGAAAAATGACAGCTTTGTTTTTAGTGGATATGGTTTCTCAAAATCTAATGTTGAGCGATATGAGAAATGGGCAGCTAGGTGATCTTGCAGTAGAGCACCAGGCCTGGAGTCAGGAAGGCTCATCTTTCTGAGTCTAGCCTCAGACACTGGGCAATTAGTTTTACCCTGTTTGCTTCAGTTTTCTTATAAACTGGAGAAGGAGATGGCAAATCACTGTAGTATCTTTGCCAAGAAAATCCCAATAGAGTCATAAGAAATCATGAAGAAACTCAATGAGGGAAGGGACTAAGAGTCTCATAACCCCAATACAGTTCCTTCAAGGTGGTAGAGTAATCAATAAAGAACTCCTTGGTGTTACTCCATTGTTTTTTGTCCTCACAGAAGATACAGTTAGTTAAGCAAGAATGAGAATTCCTTCTAGTCTTATTTTTTTTTTAACTATTTTAATGTGTATCAAGGCAAGAATTCCTTATTGTTGATGTATAGAGTGCCATAGAGGCCTGGAGGTGTGAATACAGAAGAAGATACATCTACCTGTGGATTTAAGACAAAGACATTAGGGTGCCCATTGGTCAGAAAATAACTATTTTTTTTGTCTAGCCAAAGAAGTGAAGAAAGCACCTGTGTTCCTAGAGAAGCTACAAAACAGTGGCGTGCCTGAAGGCCATCCTGTTCGATTGGAGTGCCGGGTGGTGGGCATGCCGCCTCCTGTGTTCTTCTGGAAGAAAGACAATGAAACCATCCCTTTCACCAGAGAAAGAATCAGGTAGAGCACAATGACACATTTTTTAATGACTTCTGAGGCTAACAACTACACTGGTTTTGCCTTCAAACTGAGCATATTTTGACTAATTTTTCTAAATAATTGTCTTCTACAAATTCTAGTCATTTGATTGCCTTTGGCAATATCCTTCCTTGTGCTACTTATAAGTAGGTCATCATACTGCTTGAGGAGCCTTAAAGGCTAAATGGGATGCATGAAGAATGCAGATTGTGTCCAGTTTGTTAAATGTAACTTCAGAAATATATAGTACCTTTTTTCCTCCCTTTTCATTGCTTGATTTGTTTGACACTGGCCATTAGGACTTTGAATATTAAGGATTCAGGACTGAAAGTAATCCTAGCAATCATTTGGTCCAATTCCCCATTTGAACAGAGAAGAAAACTTAGACCCAGAGATACAAAGCAATAGCTTCAGTAAACAACTTGATTTCATGTCTCACATGATTCATTTTCCACTCATATCCAAATAGACGTAGGCAATAGCTTGTGAATCTTCAGCTTATAACTAGCATATGTTCAGTTAGATCAGGATGGACACCTATTTGTGTGTATGTATGTATGTGTGTGTGCGCGTGCGCACGTGCATATGTAGTTGTTTAAAATCTTTGCCTCACCAACTTCCAAGAAGTAGCTCTGGGCAACTTTTAAATTTTAATGATATATCTTGTAAATATGATAGAAACAATATGTAAGCAACATCTGAAGGCACACTTATTAAAGATTTGAAGAAAACTTAATTTCAGCATAGCCACATTCCGTTTTGAAAGAGTACACAGTCTTGCCATTTAAATCTTTGGGATATGAAATGCATTGCTACTTCCTAGCCTTAAGTTCTACTGAAGCGCATGGTTTAGGCAAACATCTTTAATATGTAACTATTTTTTAAAAATTCAATGGTACCTGATCAGGTAGGGAAAAAAACCAAACAATTGACCTGTGTCTGCTAATATGTTTCTCTGAGAAAATGTAATTGGAGAGTGTTGCTGTCAAAGTATAATTGCACAATGCATTACCATTTGTGGAAATAAGATGGCGGAAAGCTTGAAATCTCCTTTTCCTAGACTTCTTGGAGCATCTGTGTAGCTGCTGGCCCTTCCAATACTATAAGCTCAAAATCTCTAAGCTTCTTCATTGCTCAGTTACTTTTAGTAAGAAATTGAATTTCTCCGAGATGCATCTTTTTTGTAAGGAGTAATGAATTTTCTTGATGCCATGGCACACAATTTACTTTCTTTGCAGGTCTTTTTCATCTGTATAGAACCCAAAGTAAGAATTCATTTTGCACAGAGGGACAATGTAGTTGTCCTAAAGAGGAACAAATTTGCTTTTTAATGTCATTTGTTTGTATCATGCCCACAACCTAAATAGTTAAATCTTAAGTAGCGCAGAACTGATGTGTGAATGAATGTCATCTTCATACTGTACTTAAAAGTGGCTTATGAAGACTTTTCTTTGCAATGGTAAATAATAAAATCCTCAGGAACTTTGTTAGACACTGAACAGAATAAAATGCAGAATGTTTTATTTATTTTTTAAAAATTTTCCCCAAATTTATTTTATCTGAAGAAACAGAATAAGCAAAAAGAAAAACAGAAAAGCAATTCAAAACAAAATGAAACAAAACAAAAGAGAACATTATCATGTGTCCAGTAGAGAATATCAGGAAGGTTTCAAGATATAAAAGATGCCAATTTAACAAAGTATATATATTAGTAGAAATTATATTCATGAGTCCATCTTTTCTTAACTTCCTTACAAATTATTCTTTGTTCTCTGCTGCACACCTTATTTACTTTATTCTTTTTCCCTCCTTTCATCCCCCCATCATCCCCAAGCAAATGTAGATATATACATACACACACATAGTCACACATATAGTCACACATATCTTCCTTTCATCCTCCCCACCCCCCAAGCAAGCTACAGTTAAGAAAAGATATATTTATGTATATATAGAGAGATACACATACATACACATACAGAACTTTTTTTTAAAGAATCTAAACCTAATTTCCCCACGCTAAGTCCTTCTACTCATAGGAAGCTTGCTGAGTAACTAACTCTGAAGCAAATTCCCTGATACCAATGGCTTGTTTGTGCTTCTTACTAATGATTTGTATGTATTAGGCACTAGGGACAGGAGAGCAAGAAGAACATAAGGCACCTTCTCAAAAAGTTCAGAACCCATGTAGAAATACAGATTGTGGGCCTCAAGAGTTTACCAAAAAGTATTTTCTTCAGAATGGCCTTAGAAAACAGCTTTTCAGATATTTTCAAATTTTGCCATCTTGGAATTGCATAAAGTAAAAACAAAATTGCTTTTATTAGTAAAACTAAAGACAACTGGAAAGAACCTGATTTGTGCTACAGGGAACACAGTAAACTAAGTTAGAGAAAGCACACATAAACTGTTACCTTTGCCCTTTGCCTTTCCAGCTCTAAAACTAAAGTGTGGTTTTGTTGGATAAAATTGTATGATCCAAATCATTGCTTATAGGAAAGAATGGATTTCCTTTCTGTATGATGATGATGAGCTTTTCCCCTTTTCCTCCCAATGTCTGTTGGAAGTCTTCCCTGTTAGAGAATCCAAGGAGAGGGACAGTGCTCTATATGACTAGTAAGAAAAATGGGAAGACCTTGACTAGCTATTGTTAAAGGAGCTACATAAAATCATACATAAAATCTACGTATACCATGCCATGACAAAATGATCCTTTTCTTTCTCATAATAGAAGTTATGTCCTTTAAAAATATTGTGTAATTTCTCTATTTTAGAATTATAGTGATAGAATTCTGGAAGGCCTTCTCCTCCTTGCAAGTGGCACCTGATGAAGTGTTTGAAGCCAGAGGGTGAGCTAGTCACCTGAGCTAGGAAAGTTTTGATCTGTTGCCTCTGTCCTGCACTTGAGCTAAGAGTTGGATGTCCCCTTCAGTCAGGAAACAGCTTTGGTGGGCAGACCCAGCCAAGGAAAATGAATGAGGTTTGGCCCAGAGACAAAGAGTATACTTCAGGCCCTTAGGAGGAAGCTGGCAGGACGCAGACAAATTCCAAGAGAAGAAAGAAGGTATCCATCAATGGGGTTTTGGCAAGCTAAGTATGGCGGGCGAAGAAGCCAAGCTTCACCAAAGGAGAGAACCAGGCTCAGCCACTAGCTAGTGAAAAGGCTTTGAAAAAACCCAAATAGCTAAGAGAAAAAGAGGCAAGGAAGAGAAAAGTTAGGAATTCTGGGACCCAGAGTCCCCTACCCCTTCAGGAAATTACTGCAAGATGACCAGATTAGGTGGGGCAACTCTGAGAGAGCCAGACAGAGAAGTGCCTTCTTCACAGAGAGAGGCTGGGGAGAGGGACAGGGAAGCAGCAGAAGTACCAAGTGCCTTGGAAGGCAGAGGAAACCTGCTGGATACCCATCCACATCTGAAGAGAAACCAGACACACTATCAGCCTTGGAACTGGCCAGCATATCCACCTGCAGCCAGAAGTCTGAGCTGCCCTGCTGAACAGACTCTCTTCTTCAACAAGGGCTGAAGATGCCCTGTTAGCCAAGCTGCACTGTGGCTAGATGTCAGTTATTAATAAGTTTATTTTAAAAATCTGTTTTCTCTAAGGGAGTCTCTTTCTATGCTTCTGTCTTTGTTGTCTTTTCCCAGATTTCCTAGTAGAAGTTCTTTTAGAAAAATTCTAATCTTGTCTCAATTCAATAAGTGTTTACCTACTGTGTGCCAGACACTATGCTGGGCACATAGGCTACAAAGACAGAAATGAAATGGTCTTATCCTCAAGGAGCTTAAGTGGAAAATGAATGTTCAACACTATTTAAGATATGTGATAAACTCATAGTGATCAGGTGCCATGCATTCAACAAGCATTTAGTACTTACTGTTTACAAGGAGCTGTGATCACAAGGACAAAAAGTGGCTGCCTCAGTCCAGGACTTTAGGGGAAGCTAATAGAGCTGAAGCAAACACAGACTAGGGGATCTAATGGGAAAGAGGTGACTGTTGATTCCCTACCATTGTTTATTATTAGGCTGTTTCCTAATTCCTCCAGACAGTTCCCTTCTTTGCCATTGATGTTTATCTAAACCTGATTTTTAAAATAATCTTGGTGGTAGAAGGAAGGGGGAAAATATGTAGTTGCATCAGAATAGAAGAATTCCCAATGTAGAAGCTACTTCCATCTACAAAGCTTTGTAATTTAATACTTACAGAGCTTTCTGTACATTAAGAGATTTAACAACTTGTCCACGGTCATACATTTAGTATATGTCTGTGTCTAGGCTTGAACTTGTCTTCCCCACTATAAATAAGACCGTCCTCTGTCTATTAGGCCATGCTGCCTTCATTCTGATTTCAGTGACATAAAAATCATGGAGACCAACAAGGGATGCATGCTAAGGATCAACCCAGAGGCTATGCCCAAAGGTACAGCAATATCTCCAGATGAAAGGTTTCTGTTTTTCTCGTTTCAGCATGCACCAAGATACAACAGGTTACGTCTGCCTCCTCATCCAGCCAGCCAAGAAAGCAGATGCCGGATGGTACACGCTGTCTGCCAAGAATGAAGCTGGCATCGTGTCATGTACTGCGAGGCTGGATATCTACGGTAGGCCCGATATGCTTGTTTTAAGACAGCTAGCCAAAGGAATGCATAGCATTTAGTCATTAGCTAGAGTTGCTGTAAGCTGGTAGTTTGTTTATTTCCCACTAAGGAACTGGTCAAATTAGGTTTTTCCTTCTAAAAGATAGATTTTTTTCAAAGAGATTTCCACTTAACTACCAGAGCCTCTTTGCTTTCATGTAGTTTCAGTACCCTGGCAAACTTGAATTGAAGAATTATTGAGTCACACAGCTATTTAAGAAAAGCAAAGAAGAGATGATTAACCAATTTGTGAATCATCAGCAATTCTTCAAGGACTCGTGATTTCATCAGTATGAGTGTTCCCTGGATTGATACCAACAAATTATCTACAAGCCCTGATAAATTATTGGCAGTGAAATAAAACTCAAATCAGTCAATTCTACTAAACACCACCTTACTATCTTTACTAAAACACTAAAAGGGAGCTCCACAATAGAGCTTTAATTACCTTTTTTGGAATGCACCAAGTTAAGTTTTGTTTTTTCCACTAGTAAGAGCTTCGTTTACAATTAGAAATATGCCATCTAGTGGCCAAAAAAAGAATTCTTCTTTATATTTATGAGTTTTTTAAGCCCTGCAATATAGAGGGGTTTTGTGGTAGAAACAGAAATTACTGGTGCAGAGTATATTGCTTTGATAGGCTCTTGGAGTCCTTATCTCAACTCACACACACTCATGAGTTTTGTCCCCAGAGAGGGCCACAAGCCCCTCTTAAAGTTCTGTGGTGCAACCCCACCCCCCAGGGGTTGGAAATTGTTTATCTAAAGTTATAGCTTATAAGCCCCAAGCAATGTGCATCCTACATGATAACTGGTAAATTAATTATCCAAGCTTCATTAGTTTTTAGAAAAAAGTATATTTAATAAGATCATTTAGTATAAAACATCCCCCTGAAATTATGTGATGTACTCTCCTTAGAAAAGTGAGCTCAGACTTAGAGACCATATGTGACAACAGGATACCTCATAGATCCTGAAAGTCCTTTGGCTTGAGTCCTCAAGATGTTCCCCATTGACATGATACCACCCTGATATTAGATCTGCCTGAACTGTTTCTGCACTCACTTTGAGATTTAGCATTTGGAATTTTTGAATACGTCTATCCCTAGACCATATTACTAAGTAAGCAAAATTACATTTGCCTATAATTCCATCTCCTGCCCTCCATCCAGGTACATTTCATTGTCATTGCCCTCCCTTTTGAAATCTAGTCTCTTGACACTTTGCTGGGGGCTATGGGGCTCTGGGAGAGCCTGCTCTTCCTTTGCAGCGTCCATTCTGTGGACCTTTCCTGACTCTTCCCCCATCAGTATTTTCCTAAGTTATATCCAGAGCCTACAGAGTGGCTTCTCTATTTTCTAAAGAAATTGGATTAACTAATTCTTAGGAATGTTTTAGTGGCTTAAGGTTTGCGTGGACCCACCTGGTGTACATCTGTATTTTCCTTTTGGAAATAATCCCTTGATCTAAAGGTGACAGAATCTCAAGATCTCTGACTGCAAAGATCCCCAAACCTCTCACATTGAGACCCCTAAAAAAAACCAGAAATAATCAGAAAGTACAAGCAGGCTCTTACTGACCATGATAAGCATTATCATTGCCCAGTCTTTTGGTATAGTCTTTGCCTTAACACTTGAAGCCATTTTAATATATTTAACATCTACTGGTCATCCTGCCATTTAGGGGAGGGGGTGGGGGGATAAGAGGTGAAAAATTGGAACAAGAGGTTTGGCAATTGTTAATGCTGTAAAGTTACCCATGTATATATCCTGTAAATAAAAGGCTATTAAATAAAAAAAAAGGGGGGAAAAAAAAAACACTTGAAGCCCCTTATGGCCCAACACAATGCCCAGAACTTTTTTCAAACGCGAGGTAAGACAAGTAGAAGCCATCCAACGAAGCTGGCTCTCAGCAGCCAGAGTGCTCTACTCTAGAGGCTCTAAAGCACAGCTCAGTCACCACAATACAACAAACTGACCAGTTTAGGCTTTCCCTGTTTTTACAGATTGTCTACAGACACCAAGAAAATGTCTTTGCTTTGGACTTTGGGCTGCAACTGCTGCCCTTTTGCCACAGAGATCTCTCCGTCCTTCTTCCTTAATTGTCACCATAAAAGAAGTGACTAATGCTGTAGATAACCATGTCAGGCCACATTGGAGTGCGAAGTAGAAAAGAGAGGTTTTTCTGGCATGCTTTCAGTATCCCTTTATTTATAGCATCTGTCATATATATAGAGAGAGACAGAGACAGAAACACTAGATCGGCCTGAATGCAACCGAGCCTAATGTGTTCTGTTTCTGACTTTCTAGCCCAGTGGCACCAGCAGATCCCACAGCCCATGTTAGTACGAACCAGTGGCAGCCGCTATGGATCTCTCACCAGTAAAGGACTTGACATTTTTTCGGCCTACTCATCTGTGGAAAGTACGATGGTGTTTTCGTGTTCTTCCCAAAGTATGGTGGAAAGTGAAGAACTTTAAAAACCTCAGGGCTCCTGCTGTGGAGGTGAAGGACTGTTGAGAGAAAAGAAGCCCACTGTCAACAACATGAAGAGAGAAACCAAGACCCAGGAGGTTTCCAAGCAACTAGTTTTTAGTAAGTTATCACACAGCTGGACTTGTTGCAAGGAATACTCTGAGCAAGCAGACTGGGGAGTCTCCCAGTCACAGCAGAGGAAGAAAGGGAGTGCCAAAAGAGAAATGAGGAGGTACAGGATATTTAAACCAAAAACGCCACACAGTAGTCTGCACTACTCTGGGCAAAAGCTACTGCTATGTCCATCCCACGCTGTGTTAGAGATGGGTAGTGCTACACAAAATGTTCTCAGAGGCAATAAGCTTGTGCTTGTAAGGTACGCCCCTTGAACTTCTAGAGTAGGGCTAACTCGCCAAATTCAAGAGGAGGGAAAGAGGCTAAGAGATCACGACCTCTTTTCTCCAGTCGTGCCGTAGTCATTGGAGGAGAGCTCCTCAAATCCACTTTGTTATAGCATTATAGAGGGGTGACATAGAACATATGTACGTAAAGAAACAAGATCCTCTTTTTCATCTTGGGCAAACTGAACCACACTAAGTTGCCAAGAATGAATGACGTCTTTATCATAGGAATACAAAACTACACAATGAGGTACATTAACATCATGTAATGCACAGATATCTCTCATGCTGTCGGTTTCATTTTTTTTCTGTTTCTGAGTTTGACTACTAAATTATATTTACCAAGGATTGATTTTCCAACTTATGTCATAACCCCTTTATTTCTGATTTTTTACACTCCTGTAACTTGGAACTGGTAGAGTACTTTGGTTAAACTAGCCAAAGAGAAACTATGGAGAAATGTGGGGAAATCTTCAACACCATTTAACATATGTATAACTTCTAGAATGGGAAGAGATCATCTCATATAATGCAATAGCTTAGCACATTGAAAAATTAGAAAGTAAAGACTTCATCAGAAACCTGTAATTCAATGAGGAAAGAAGATAATGTAAAATTAAATTGAAGAGTTATGGAAAAGTCCATGATTTAAATTTCTTCACTAGAGCAATGGGCTATTAGGAAAAGCCACCATTTTACATTTGTAAACACTTTCAGATCTTCCACTCAAAGGTGGTGTGGAAATAGAAACTATTATGCTAAAGTAAAAAGTGAGAGGAAGGGGAACCAGCATTTCTGATTCTCATTCATCAGTTCAGACTCTGTCCTGGGAGAGGGGCTGTTTCTACAGGGACATGAGTTGATGGTGTCTCTCCGTTGATTTTGGGGAATATCTCTAGTCGTCTTCTTCCCGATTTTCCCACAGAGGCCTAGGGATCAAAGGAGCCTAGGGAAAGCTGTTCATTTGTTGAGCTCTTACTATATATAGTAAGGGTACCCCGGAAGGGACACAGAGATGATTGTTGCTCTCAGCAGATGAGTAAGCTGTGTAAATGACTGCCAGTCCTCCAAGCATGACCGGTGCATGCATGTTTCTCTACCACTAAAATCTGTTCTTGAGTCAGAAAGAGATTCTCAGGTTCAGTTTGCAGAAAATTCAATTTCTGACTAAAAATCACTCAGAAACTGGCCATAAATGCTGGTTTTTCCATTCCTAAGGAGTAAAGGAAGTTATTCAGAGAAAATGCTAGACTCATTATTTGTCCAAGTAAAATTTATGGTACACATAGTGATATTGTATGGAAAAGATGCCCTGCAACAAAATGGACTACAAAGCCAATTTCCCTAACCAAAGGCATCCTATTTCCTCATTGATTTGTATTACAAAGTTGAAAATTTTTTTGTTAGAAAAAATATTCAGTTAAATAAGTTTCAAAATGTTTTTAGTAGGAAGAGATAGTTATTGTCTGGAACCATAAATATACTGTATAGACATCACTGTTCTGACTCTTCCCCTCTACTACGTTGTTAGTCTCTCACACATCCCTTTTTTCCTAAACCCCATAAATCTCCAAAATTAGAAGATTCTTGGGTTTGAATCTCTCAGAACTCAGATTTTCTTTCATGTCACTATTTATTTGTTTAATATCTATTAGTGAGCTGGGATACAATATCAAACCGTCAGAGTAGAAACTACTTCAAGGAGAGGACCATTTGTAGATCTATCTCCAACATCACCAAACACAGGCTCTTGCACTTAACCCATAATTAATAGCTTTTATTATATGAATGAGCCCCCCTCCCCCCTTTTTTTTTAACCAATAGGGACTACATTCTGATTCAGAATATCTTCTAGCCTGAAAGTCCCTTCCTCAAATTTGAGATTTGGGTGTAGAAAAAGTGAATTAGTGCCATAATTCTGTGAGTTTGAGATTCTATAAAAAGAGTTCATGCAAAAGATAAGATATAATTATGAGAAATTTAGTTCTGGAAAATGGGGAAGAGGAAACAAATTCCATATGAGTCACTGGAGCGCCAATCCATGGAATTAAGTTCATAGAGAACCACCTTATCACCTTTGAGCCAAACAATTATAATTGGCAAACATTTGTTAAGCACCTACCTATATACCAGATACAGTGTTTTCTAATTCTGACTCAATAGAATGAGAGAGTCAGAACTCCAGGTCTGTAATGTTGGATTACGGAAGTACAGGATCCTCTGCTCTGTTACAGTATTCACTGGTTGCTGAATTACAGTGAATTCTGGAAAGGTCGAAAGACTGCATGTTGACTTTGTAGGACTTCACTTTTGTTTTTTCAAAATGATGCATAGAATCTGAATGAAGCTGGTTTAGCCAAACAGACCTTTTGGGTGAAAGTTCCACATAGATTCGATGATTGTACTTCTTCCCTAATGCATCAAAGGGCCTTTCCAAAGTCAACTCTTGTCTAGGCACCAAAATCAGAAGTAGGGAGAATATAGGGATAATCTCATTTTAGCAAATAGTTAAGACCTCTTTCTTTGATATTTTCTTTCAAAATCTTAAGAGGCAATAATATTGACAAGAATGCTAATTCCCCTTTCTGCTTCTGCCTGTCTTTGAAAGGGAAATGGCCAAAAAAGTTGAAAGGAAAGGGAGCAAGAGATTGAACAAACCACTCATAAAATACCTGGAAATATATAAAATTATCTCTGTTCAAATATAGTTGGTTTAGTGACATTGTATTGTTTTCTTCATCAAAACCCAAAGCAAGAATAAGAGGTACAATCCGGTTCTCTCAAATTACTTTCCTCAAGCTCCCATCTAAGTCAAAGATGATGTCAGCTAGGAATATGGGCAATCCACCAGTGGAATTCCAATATAGGAAATCCCTAATTTATAAATGGACAGTATTCCAGAAGTTCATTTATCAGTAAGTTGTCTTTGAAGCAAAATCGTGTTAAAGTGGTTTTTAGGATCCCAGAGCAGCCTGAGTGATCCCAAACTTACAGTTCAGAACTACTTCAGAGGTTCACAGCCTTCCAAGTAATATTATGAAACCTTTGGAAGGTGATACCAATATTTTACATAAATGTTTTTGTGAAGAGAAACATTTAGATTCATAATAGTTATATAAACTTTAAAAAAGAGAGACAATTGAGTTTGAGACTGCTGAGTTAATCTGTAATGTGGCACTTAGAGAACTAATTTGAATTCTGAGTCCTGGTAACAGGCAGGTTTGTGATAGAAAAATACGAAAAGAGATATTCTCCCTTCGCTGCACAAAGGGCTGACCCTAGGCAAAAAAAGTGGAAGTTTTAAAATCCAGTTTCTCTTTGGAGCCATCTCACCCCCCTTTTTAAAATTCTCCTCCTAGCCTGACTAGAAGCACTAGCCCCAAGACCCCCGAATCATTCTCTCTAGCTCCAAAATTCTCTACCTCCCTTCTCTCCCAAGCTTTAGAAAGACAACAAGCTTACAAAAGCTAAATCTTCTCAGAGGAAGGCCCTGGCCTTTTTAAGAGAGGATCCTTGCTGACACAAATAGCTCTAATGAACAAGAAAGTATAACAATGTGAAATGAAAATTTCAGCTAAAGTAAGAGAATTTATTTTGACCTGCAAGGGTTGCCAAATAAATAGACTTGTGCTGTTTGGGCCTTCATCCCTGCACTTAACTCCCTAAACCAGTCCTCTTCTTCATAACTCTTCTTCATCCATTTGTGAACCCACCAGTTCTCTAAGATAGAATCCAAGGCCTCTAAGCAGAGGTCTTGCGTGAAGGGTGGGAAAGGGGAAAGAAGTGGGAGTGGGATGGATCTGGACAGCAATTCCACTGTTGATGCTGGGGGGTTGTCAGCTGACTGCCCCATCCTCTCAGCAGCTCTGGCATCTTCAGCACCCAGGCGATTTCAGACCTTTTAGGAGGGTGGCCAAAACACTCACCACCAACTGGAATGTTGAGGACACGGCTGAGAACAACTTTCTTTATTGATTATCTTTCTTTGTTATTTAAAGAAAGCTTTGTCTTTGAGGAGGAGAAAAAGTGGGTTCAATCAAGCCTGATTAAACCTCCATTTGGAGTTCTCTTGGAAAGATACTGGACTGGTTTTCCAGTTCATTTTACAGATGAGGAGCTGAGGCAGAGTTAAGTGACTTGCCAAGGATCATCCAGTTAATACTTGTCTGAGGCTGGATTTGAACTCATGAAGATGAGTCTTCCCGATTCCAATCCCTGAGCTCTAGGCACTATGGTGCCACCTAGCGCCTTGTCTTTGTTTAGCAATTACCAAAGAGCTTTCCAACTCTGACTGCCCCACCCCCAGCCTAATCAGCTTGCTAACAAAACTGCTAATATTGTCTTATAATTTAAAAAAAAAAAAAATTACCTAAAACTAAAAAATATATGTTGGAAATGTATGTGCCCCTTATTTCTGTCTAATTACATCAATTAGCACACTAGGTATTGTAGCAGCAAAAGATGGACTGTTTTTGTCCACATGTACACAATGACAGCTTCCTTCTGAGAAAGAACTGCTGAGCTCGAAATTGCAAGAATCAGAAACTCCTCCATTTCAGTCCTCTTAGAATTGTGCTAATTGGTGCTAAGACCAATCATCCACATAAAGAATGTGGTAGACTAAGAACTGTTCTCAAGAGGGATCTGCTGATGACCATCAGATCATTGCAGTTGACCAAGAGAAAACAAAGGATTGACTATTATTTAGTGAATTTTAAAACTGAATGAGATAAAATGGAAATGAAAAATATTTTCATGCTTCGAACAAATCTGCGTTTTTCTTTGAGAAAACTGATTTCAAGATCTAAAGGTTGCTTTGTGAAAATAAGCAGAATTGAAATTACACATAAACAATAATTACATAAATGTGAGGTGTTATGTAAAATGCGTTATTAACTGCATGGTTTATCCTGGTTGTCTCTATAATAGTTGAAGAGCAGACCGGATTCTTATCACCTAAAACATAAATCCAACAAGTCCAGAATCACGCAGAAATGAGGGGGGAAAGCATATTCTGTGAAGTTGGATCTCTCTAAAACGTAAAATCTGCTCTATATATTCCACCAATGATGAAAAGAGCAGAACGTTAAAATGGAGTTAATAATGGAAATAACAAGGAAGCGGAGTGGCATTTAACTCCCCTCGAGGAACATTGGTTAAGTCTATATAGACATGGCAAGGTGATTATGGAACTGAAGAACAAGGTTATTGTACACACACCCAGTGGACTCCCAGGCAGAATAGCCAATTTTGGACAATTTCCCCACAGTCACTGTTGTGACAAATTAGGTGCCCTGGCAGGCAAAGAGGTGTTGAATTTTGCTATTTTAAGCAGTGTAAAAGACAAAGTATTGACCCCAACAGAAGGCGTGGACCTAACTTTAATATAACCATATCTATCCTTCCATAAATGCATAAGTTAAAAGTTGTAGGTGAAGCAAATTTGTAAAAATCAAGTATCAAAAAATCTCATTGATATATATATATATATATATATATATATATATATATATATAGAGAGAGAGAGAGAGAGAGAGAGAGAGAGAGAGAGAGAGAGAGAGAGATTGAGATTTCAAAAACCCTTTTACCCAGTTTTCTTCATGGTCTTCAATTGATAGTGGAAACCATGATGGCTTAGCATTACATTTCATGGTCCATATTTCTCCATTCCCCAGGGTCTCTCTCAAGTGCCTTCTGAAAAACACTTAAATGCACTAGAAAAGAACTAAAAGTCTGTAAATTATGTGGCTGATAATCCTCAACCTGAGACTTTTGGCACTGGTAGGTAAGGTTAAGGAGCATCACAGGGCTCCTGTGCTTGAGTTTCCCAATATTTGTGGCCTTCTCCCAGCCTGAGCACCTCAAGCTTGTCACAGTAGAAACCCTCAAAAGTGGCAAGTCTCAAAGAAAAATAGTCAAAATCTTAAAATGCAAATTTCAAACTAAAATGCAGAGAAATTGAATTGATTTTCAAAATTCAAAATTTTTTTTTCTATCCCACCATTTTTTTCCTTTGGTTATCTTTTTTTCCAGGCAAGATAAATTATAAAGATGAAACTTCTGTATATAAAGTCATAATCAATAAAGCATTTAGAGAAAATTAAAAGCCCTCTTCAAAAAATCCCCTACCTTCTTCTTACAAACAAATTTCTGTTTTTCCAGATAAGCCAGGGAAATTTGTTTAACAAGACACTACAGCCTGTCTCAAGGAAGAGTTCATTTGTCTAAACTCTGTCTCCTGCCTTTTGGGGTTCCTGGCTATTGGCTATGGATTTGATTGAGTTCCCATAGGAAGACCAAATACAGTCCCTGGTTTCTTTTTCTGCTGTAGTGCAGGATAATTCCTTACATTATTTTAGAAGTAGTCATGAAGAAGCTTGGTTGTGGGTTCTGGTGATTTCTCACTAAGCGACCTCCATGTTGAAATCTGAGATTTGGCACTGAGGCTTACAAACCAATGAGTATCATCAAAGATGGGTATCTCATGACTTGATCTCTTCTCAAAATATTTTTCATTCTTTTCAGAAGCTTCCCAGTCTGAATTTAACCCTAGCGAATGTATCTTATGCATTGGAACTGACTAAGCGATGTACTTTTAAAAAGAAATCCACCATTTATTTGAGTTCTAGTCCTGAAAGCAGTCACAGTTACTTGCTTCACTGCTCCCCACTCCCAAAAGATGAAATGTCATCCATGTTTCTTTATCTCAAGCTACATGAGCCCACTCTGATCCCCAGAAGGTTCCCAAATATGGCGTGCCTCCTTAGGAAGAAACTGGAACCAAATAATTATCTCAAATATGTTGAATATTAAAATCTCAAGGGAGAAAAAAGTATAGTAACCATCCTGAAATGATTAAAATCTCTTTGTACTGTATCTTTGCCTATGTTGCTGGGGGGAAAAAAGTGAAATAATTCTGGTTTCTTTACCTGTTACCTGACATTGTGCATGCTGGGTTTTCTGTAGAAATTGGAGCTAACACCACCTTAGTGCAAATTGCACCCAGGAGATGCTACTGGCCCCTCTCCACAGGTTCAGGGGGACTGTACATACCCCATTAGACCATGTAATTTACAGAGATGCTTGTTGCTGTTCTCTAGACATGCTTTTTATTTTTGAAGTTTTGTTGGTTGATTTTGTTTTGTTTGGAAACTTTGCTTGTCAAGTTATCAAGGAGCAGCCTAGTAATAAAATAAAAAACAACTTGGGATCTATGTTCAACTCAAACTCATCATTTTAAGGCAATTTAGAAAATATGACGGACTGTTTTCTTCTTTAAATAAAGTTTTGCTTATTGTCGATTTGGTTTTGATCCCAAATTCATTCTGCATAATCAGGGGACTTCACATTAGACTAATTTTCCAATTTCCTTCCTGCTGTCCAGTGGCTTTGTTTGGCCCTTGAGCATTCAAATTGCCATCAGTTTGAAAGAATAGTTGCGAAGCCTATGCTATTTCTTTCTCCTTTTTTATAAAGCTTTTTATTTTCAAAACATATGCATAGATCGTTTTCAACACTCACCTTTGCAAAACTTTGTGTTCCAATTTTTTCTCCCTCCCTTCCCCCCCCCTCCCCTCAATGGCAAGTAATACAATATATGTTAAATACGTGCAAATCTTCTATATGTATTTCCACAAATATCATACTGCACAAGAAAAATCAGCTCAAAAAGGGAAAAAATGAGAAAGAAAACAAAATGCAAGCAAACGCCACCACCAAAAAATGAAAATGCTATGTTAGGATTTGCATTCAGTCCCCATAGTCCTCTTTCTGGGTGCAAATAAGCCTATGCTATTTCAATGAAATATTCCTTAACACTTGTTCACAGATAGCGTACAGAAAGAACAAAGAGTCTGAGCATATTAATTCTATGGACACAACTTTGGAGCCTCTCCCGGTTAGAGATAGCAGCATGTGTCCTGAGGGAAAGGCATGATGTCATTCAAAGGAGCAAAAAAAGAAAAAAGATTTTCTGGAGGGGAGTGATTACAGAGGAAAATCAGATGGGCTGATAAAAAGAAGGATAGAAAGAACATGTCCCAAATCCCAGGGTCCCAGATATCAGAAGCTTTCATGGCTTTCTTCAAGGACACATAAATTTTTTGGAATCTCATCTACTGTAATGTCTGTGCTAGCTTTCTGGAGATCCTCCGGAAGGGCCTTGGTCTCAGCAGGACAGAACCACAAGAAGGGACAAGAATGGAATCCAAAGTCTTTATTATCTCTTACACAGTCTGTGTCTGTCATAGTCTCACCCAGTCTCCTCCAGCAGTCTGCCAGGATGACAGTCTCAACCCGTCTCTCCCCAAGTCTGACTTTGTCCCCAGTTTAAATACCCTATTATAATTATATCATTACAGTATATTGAGTATGTGTGAACTAGAGAACCATTACATCACCATTCTAAGTACTAAGTATATATGTGAACTAGAGAACCATCATCTCATCAGTTCCACTGAGTTAACAAACACCTTGTTTCAAGTATACTTCTCCAGAGTTCCAACCCTCTACAATCTACTATTGATATATATTTCAATTGTATGGGAAAGTACTTTCTCCTATTATGAGAGGGTGGCCATTTGTTTTTGAACAAAATTGATTCAAAATTGACTTGACCCTTAGAAATATTGAGGATAGAGATAACAGATTTCAAGAAAGAGGATGCCAAAAAGGAGTCAGGACCACTGTTTGGACAGTATATAAGAATGATAAGTATAACAGAGCCGGTTTTATCCAATTTTTAAATTTTGTTAATTGTCTTTGTCAAAGAGAATGATCTTTGAGCTTGAGCAGACAGAACAAAAATAAGTAATTGAAGTTGAAATCAAGCTATGTAGGAAGACACGGAAGAGATCACCCAGCTGTCACCAGGATGAACTGCATCCCAAGGTTATGAAAGAACTGATAGGTAGGCCTGCTGAGGCAATCAGCTGTCTCTGAAAGATCATAGAGTATGAAAGAAAAGTTTCACGAGTGGAGATGGAGCAAATATCTCAATCGTCAAAGGAAGAAAAGATACTACAAATTGTAGGCGAATGAGCTTGACTTCAATTCCTGGGGAAATTCTCATCTGTATTAACAAATGGACAATTTGCAAACATCTAGAAAGGAAACAGTGACCACCAAGAGCAAACATGGTGTTAATAACAACATGGCCTTTGAAACTTAGCTCAGCCTTTGACAGGATGCTTAGAATGGAGGAGAGAGGATTGTAGAAATAGTGTGTACCCAAATTTTAATGAAGTATTTGGCAGTCTCTCATCTGATTATTGTGCAAAAGCACAATGGGGGCTGTATAATACTAGTTAAATCAATTCAAAATTAATTGAATGACCAGACCCAAAGGGGAATCAGTTATAGAATATAGTGGAATAACTACATATAGATATAGATCTATCTATATCTATATATAGTTATAGAATATAGTGGAATAACTAAAGACAGTGAAACTGTCTTTGCTCCTATTGTAGTCCACATAATTCCTGTCTGTTCCAAGAGTCACTGAGACGGAGCTTTAAACATGATCAATCAATTTATTCAGGAGCCCTAAGGTAGTCCCTAATTAATTGGGTCCAAGATCTTCCTCTTGCTCAAGATCCCCTCTGCTTGAGGAAAAACACTTTTGTAGCTACTGAAGGATTGCAAAAATAGAATAATTCCATGATTGGTCAATTCCAGAAGTGGGGAAATCTTATGGTTGGCTAAGAGAAATATTCATTCATCCCTAAATCAAGCTTTCTACAGGTCAGGAGACCTCCTACAATTCAGGAGACTCAATCAGCAAGTTGTTGAGCCTTCCACAGTTCATCTCATCAGGGATTTTCCAGAGATCATACGACCCTGTCAACAGCATCTCAAGACTTTCACAAAATCAGTAGCATCCTAAGGTCTAAGGGAGTTGTGGTTTTAAAACAAAGATCATGGGAGTAGGCAGCAAGGGTTTGCAGGGATGGAGAAGCAAATGGGCCTTATTTCAAGTGCTACACTGGAAGTGAGGGCTAGTATAGCACTTATAACTCCCATAAGAGACCTAACACTATGAACCTAGCTGATAAATCAAATACAATTAATATAATCATCAGCACATGGCAGATTCATCTATTATAACTCTTATCTTGACAGCATTAACTGACATAATTAATTCAAACAATCCTATTGCGCTTAATTCACTAAAAACAATCACTGATACTCATCAAATCACAATGAATGGAATAAATATTGATTAAACTTGAGTAAGGGTATCAAAATCATATTCACATTTATGTTCTATGACATTTTTACCTGATCTGATTATAATCATAGATGGCACGTTGATTAAATTGTTACAATTGATGTATAAGTTTGTACATTTTTACAGATGTTACAAATATTACAGATGTTACAAAGTTTAAAAGGATTGCTTCCACAATAGATGTTGGAATCAGACTCTGAAAAACCTTGCCAGACTATACCACTGCCCAGAATCCATAAGAGATTAAAAAGAGGGTCCTGTGGGGGTCAGTTAGGTGGTGCAGTGGATAGAGCACCAGCCCTGAAGTCAGGACCTGAGTTCAAATTTGGTCTCAGACACTTAACACTTCCTAGCTGTGTGATCCTGGGCAAGTCACTTAACCCTAATTGCTTCAGAAAAAAAAAAAAAGTCTTGTGAAATCTTATAATTGGAACCAAAGAATCACTTTCATAAGCACAAAAATGAGCCTGACGTGGGTAGATGCAGGTTTGCCTTAATTGGGATTTTGATGGACCGACTTCTCAGTTTGAGTCAACAGAATAACACGAGAGCCAAGAAAGCTGCTAAATCCAAAACAGTGTTAGGAGAGCCTATAGTCTATTCTAGCGTGGGGATGGGCCTGTTTTTTTTCTGCTTTAGTGTGATCACATCCAAAGTATTGTTTTCATTTCTAGACATCTCATCACATAAAGGACATTGATTAGATGGGCCATGTCTGGAAAAGTTCCTTGAAAAGAATGACCTCGAGAACATTTTATTATGTATAGAGGAATTGCACATGTTTAACATATATTGGATCACTTGCCAATTGGAGGAGGGGAAAATTAGAACACAGGGTTTTGTAAGGGTGAGTGACAAAAATCATCCATGTATATATTTTGAAAATAAAAAGCTGTAATTTAAAAAAAAAAAAACATTTCCTATAGGAACTTTTTGAGAGAAATTGGGTTTTTAGCCCAGAAAAGACAGGAAGGGACATGAAATCTATTTTCAAACATTTGAAAAGCCATCATGTGGAAGAAAAAAACAGATGTGTTCTTCTTTCAAACATTTGAAAAGCTATCATGTGGAAGAAAAAATAGATGTGTTCTACCAGCACCACAGCAGGTAGAAGTGGAATGGATGAATTCCCTGTCTAGACCAAATCTTTTTAGATAACTTACCCCCCCCCCCCAAACACTTTTTTTTGAGGCAAACGGAGTTGTTACTTGCCCAGACTCACACAGCTAGTAAGTGTCTAAGATCAAATTTGAATTCAGGTTCTCCTGACCTGGCACTGTGCCACTTTGTTGCCCCAACAGTTCCCCCTTTCTCCTTCTTATCAGAATGGTTTTCCTTTACATCTTCAAAATGTCCTTCTTGAGAGTTTCCCATTTCTATGGAGGCTGACTGCCCACAACATCCCACCTATCCTTCCCCTTTGGAAATCTACTTTTGCAAAATCTGGAATGTAGGGTGGACACATCCAGCTTCATTCTCCTCTATTATTAATTCTAAGATGGACGATCCATTCCCCTACATCATTTCTGTTCCACTTTCTGGTTCAAGTCTTCCTTTAGAGGGGGAAACAGCTACAAAATCACCGTTGTCATTTGTTTCTTCCATTTTTTGAAAGATGAAATTACAATTAAGGCTAGTCAAGGAATTGTTACTTGCTGCTGGTTTTGGCAGAGATGGCTGCCAGCAGGTCTGGCTAATTGAACACAACGTTCTCACGCTTCTGCTCAGATGGCTTATATATAGATGGCCTCAGATGACAATGCCACTTCTGTCCCTTCGTCCTTCAGTCCCAAATGATCTACACCACGCTTTTCTCCTCTCTTTCTGAATTTCTCCACATTAACATATCTTCTGAGACCAAAGGGGGTTTGGATAAATACAGCCCTTGTAAACACATATAAAGTGTTTGGCTGATGCAATCCTGACGTGGTCTTCAGAACAATATGGTTATTCCGAAATCATCTTTATTATTAGTCTTTATTCAGCTAACTATATGCTGAAGGAATGGTCTTTTGATACCTGAAACTAGGTTAGCATTCAAAAAGCTGTAATCAATTGATGGGGCAGCAAGGTGGAACAGTGGATAGAGCACCAGTCTTGACTTAGGAATACTCATCTTTCTGAATTAAATCTGACCTCATACCCTTATGAACTGCATTAGCTATGTGACCCTGGACAAGTCACTTAACTCTTTGCCTCAGTTTCTTCATCTGTAAAAATGAACTGGAAAAGAAAATGGAAAACTACTCTAGTATTTTTTTCCAAGAAAACCTCAAATAAGGTCATGAAGACTTGATGTGACTGAAACATATTACAGAAATAGTCATTTTAAGTGAGCCTATCTCTCTTTCTCTGCCCTAGCAGCAGTGAAAGGAGGACAGCATATTTTAAGCTTCTGGGTGGGGAGAGAGGCTTTGGCACTTAATCTCCCCACTCCGGACCCATGAACAGAACATAGGTCCTCTTTCTTTCTCCTGGGTCTCAGTAAAAGACTAAGCTCTGATTTTATGAGTTTCAGAAGGGAAGGAGACTCAACCACTAGAGGTCTGGGAGCTGGAGTCCATGGTAGTTTGCATAGTTGGCCAGCGTAGCCCCAAGGGGCAAGTGGGACCCAGTTGGGTAGTGGATTTACCCAGAAACTAGGATATCAATTCTTATAAGCAAGAGAGGTGATTCTGTGCATTGGCTACGCTACATTTGGAAGTGAATTTGCCAACTGCCTTATAGCAACTGTCTGAGGTGGTATAAGGAGATTGGATCCCTAGTATTTGCAAGAATGGTTTGTATTTCTTGTTAAATCTTCTCTATAAATATCCCTTGGTAAAATCTAATTGGTGTTAATTGATTAAATGATATTGCTGTTCTAATCACTGTTGCATAACCTTGAAGAGAATGCCCTGGAATGGAGTCTCAAACCAAGAGCATTAGAGAAGAATCCCATAATCCCTCAGGGATGCCCTTTGAACCCTAAGGGGAAAATGTAGCAAACCTCGGCATAAGGGTTGCATCTGTTCAAGCAGAAGTTGGGATAAGGTCCCCTAGACTTCAAGTGGACAAAATCCCCACACCTTCCTGTTGTGACAGATCACAGAGCTGACAAACACGCAGACATCTTTGCAGGAAATCCCCAACTTTCACTATTTCCGCTTTGCCTTCTGAGCCTTACTGAGATAATCTCTCACCTGGAGGCTCTTGCTTAGAAAGCAGACAGCCTCTCAGTCCTCAGAGGGAGGAGCCTGGCATTTATCTGCTGTTGTCAATTGTTTTTCAGTTGTTTCCTACTCTTTGTGACCCCATTTGGGGTTTTCTTGGCAGAGATTCTAGAGTAATTTGCCATTGCCTTCTCGGCTCATTTTCCAGATGAGGAAACCAAGGCAAAGAGGGGTAAGTGATTTGCCCAGAGTGACAGCTAGTAAATGTCTGAGGGCACGTTTGAACTCAGGTCTTCCTGACTCCAGATTTGGTGATCTGTCCACTGCACCACCTACTGGCCACTTATTACTTATTTGCAAGTGTCCTTTGGTCCATTTTATTTTTCCCCTCTGCACCATCTTTGTTCACTCTCCAGTTTCCCAAGAGAAGTCAGGGTTCTTCATCTCTAAGATGAAAGAAGCCCGATCTAGCCTAAAATTCTACGACCCTACGAATCATCAATAACAGAACATTTAAGAAATATTTGTGAAGTGTCTCTTAGGTAGGAAGTCCCAGGCTAATGATGAATTTTTATGTAAAGGTTTAAGGGTCATAAAGCATATTCTTCACAACAATGATAGGAAGTAGTTATTATAGGAATCTTTGCCCCCTCTTCTACAGCTGAACAAAGTGAGCCTCAGATGGGAAGTGATTTGCCCAAGATCACACAGCTCACATCAGACCCAGAATTTGAATGTGGCTCTTTCCTGCCCACATGGAGCTCTGTCTGCTCATCACATGATTTCCAGCTCTGTCATATACAAAGAAAGGGTGACACATGGAAGTCATAATCTAGATGGCAAACCAAAGCACAGGCCTTCACAGTGCTTCAAAGATCTTTGATTTCTCCTTCTGCTGATGTAGAAGGCAATCCTTCTTGACCTTGGTGGTCTTCAAGAACTGCCATGGACAAAAGAGAGTCCAAAGACAGCCTGGTAGTGAGACTCTCTGCATTCAGTTAGTCTGATCCAGAGGCAACAGGCATATAGTCCATCGCCAGTTATAAACATTTTTATATTTAATGTAGCTAAAATTTTGTCTTGATAGATATCTCCTCATTAACACAGATCCCTTCCCTTCTGTTAACTAATGTTACTGAAGAGTCGTAATGGCTGAAAAATCCATCACCTTGTGGCAGATCTGATAAGGAGATTTTTATATCTCGATGAAAAAACCACAGGCTCATAGATTCAAAGTTAGAAGGGATCTCAAAGCCCATAAAGATGAAGATCGCCCAAATTAAAAACATCAAAGATAAATTCCGAATAATTAAGAAATGTGTAAATAGTAAACTTAATGTAGCCTGCTGGGGACTTTTTTAGACTTGTTCTCATTTGTCCTCATAACTTGTGATATATTTAGCACTATTCTTTATAATTCTTAAGAAAAAAAAAAAAAGACATGTCCTAGTAGGGAGAGGGAGGAAGTGGATTAGAAAAGTAGAGAGATCTTGAATAACTAGCCAAAACTCAATTTGGTGGTTAGTGATGGGAAAGAAAACAATCTCTGAAAAAAAAAAAAGAAAAAAGAAATGTCCTAGTAGGGAGAGGGGGGAGGGGGATTAGAAAAGTAGAGAGATCTTGAATAACTAGTCAAAACTCAATTTGGTGGTTAATCATGGGAAAGAAAACAATCTCTGAATCTCTATGTTTTATTGATTGTCGTGCACACACACCTCACACCTATACCAGGCAATTGTCACCAAAAGATTAGGCATTTTGCTTTATAATTTTAAAAATGGAAACTCAGAACCCAGAGTATTGATAGGAGATATTATCAGTTATTTTATGATTTTATAAAAGTTCAGCTTTGTGATTTTTTCCAGTTTGAGCCTATAGATTAAAGAAGGCATTTTCTCTGCTTGTGAGCTTAGGGGATTCTTATTTTCTAAGGACAGTTGAAGCAGAGCTGTGGATGTGCCATATTCTGTGGTCAAATTGTAAACTGGAGAGAAATTAACCGTAAGCAGAATTCATGCTTTTAAATGCAGAATCTAATTCATTTATTTGATTGGTTTTAACAAATGCCAAATGTACAGAGAAATGAGGCTCTGGATTCTTGCTAAGTATAATAAGTTCTCCATAAATATAAACAGTGCCATCTATCACTACATTTTTTTTCTTTACAATAAAGAATTGGGCTCATTTACTATAGAGCTAGCAGATATGCAGATGATTGATAAAGAGAACTCAGTAGACCTGTCTCCACATTTAGTCCACCAACTCTTCCTCTCAGTTTTGAAAAGAGAACCTTCCCCCATCTCTGCAAAGAGAAGTCTGCCAAATAGTCTCTTCCTCTTGTCTCCTTCCCTTTCCTCTCCTCTTCTATTCCATCTTCTCTCTCTGCCTGTTTCTCTCTCTTTCTCCTCTCCATTTGCTATTCAAAGTCTTTCTCTGAGTATTTGTAGAAATTAAGTTACAAAATTGTTATAGAAGAAACAAAATAGGAAAACCAAGTCAAGAGGCTTTAAGTCTAGTTGTCTGAAAGAAAAATGCTACTTAAACAGTAAATATTTAAAGAACAACCACAAAACCACATCAAGCACATGTGGATTTCAATGCTGTCTGAGGAATCATTCTCAAATATCTATCTGATGATTACAGCGTGCCCAAAGTGGAATTAGTTGCCTCATAAAGTCATCAGCTCTCCATCATTGCAAGTCTCAGGTGAAGGCAAAGTTATCATTTGTCAGCAATGTCATGGGGCAATTCTTGGTCAGAGACAGACTGGACTAGAGAGCTTCTGAAATCCCCTTCTGCTCCCAGATTCTGTGGGAATCCCACCCAAGTCAGTGTTGTGGGCAGCACCAGCGGCTGTTATTACCACAGAGCCACCTGATGGTCTTCATCAGGAAATCGGTGCAATACTAATATTAAAAAAGAAACGAAGGAAAGCAATATTTTATTCATAATTTACAAAAATCTATATCTTAGAACTGTTCAGTTCTGCACACATATATTGTATCTAGGAAATACTGTGATATATTTAACATGGATAGGACTGCCTGCCATCTGGGGGAGGGGGTGGAGGGAGGGAGGGGAAAAGTCGGAAAGGAAGTGAGTGCAAGGGATAATGCTGTAAAAAATTACCCTGGCATATGTTCTGTCAAGAAAAAGTTATAATTATTAAAAAAAAAACAATTCAGTCAAAAAAAATCTCTATCTTAAATCCTATTATATAGGAGCTGGTTTTAAAAATACACAATTTATGCCCCTAACACTCCATGAAAAAAAAAAAAAAAACCTAAGAATTTTCCTCATGCACACACAGAGAGATATCACACTACAGCATAAAGGGGGTTATTTTGACAGGTGAGTGTAAAGGTTAACATTATTTGCACAAAGTGGAAATGGCTCCATTTGGAGCCCAAACAAGAAATATCTACACATGGAAAGCAAAGGGGATCTATCCATAGATTGATTGGAAACGTGTCAAACTTACAAAGTTTACGCAAGTTCATTCTCTGAGGACTAAAGCTGCAGGACAGTCTCATCTTATTATTTCTTGAACATTGAATCTTTGTTCCTCAAAGCAGTCAGGAAAAGGACGGGGACAGGGAGAAAAGGTCCTGGAAATAACTTTCAAGGCCAATTCATTTCAAATTCTCACAGCAAGCAATGAAATGACTCAAAAGATTGATTCTATGTTCTATGGCTTCTACAGAAATGTCAGTGAGGGGATGAAAAAGAAGATTATGAAATCTTGGTGGGTGGGGGGAGGGGTAAGTTATAAATTGGCTAACATTCTAGAGATGCAACATTTCCCAAAGGAAGGAAAAAAACCCTATTTCTAGGAGTCCACTCGAAGGCTGAAGCTGCAAAGCCCCAGAGCCCGCAGCCTCCTCGCCTGATCCGCTACCCTGCAGCAATGGGCGGCTGCCGAGGGGCCCTAAGTGGCCATCTGGAAGTGTTCGGGCTGGTAGGCGAAAAGTCTTTGCGCGGAGTGCTCGGCGTCCCCCGGCAGCTTGGGCCCGACCAGCGCGGGGTAGCTGTCCGGGCTGAAGTGCTCGCAGTGCAGGCTGAGCCAGTCCCTCTCGGTGCTGTACCTCTCCGCTTCGGCCAGGATCCGCGTCAGGGCCATGATGTAGCTGAGGGCCATCTGCAGCGTCTCGTACTTGGACAGCTTTTTATCCTGGCCCCACTGGGGGACCACTTTTCTCAGGCGATCGAAAGCCGTGTTGAGCCCCTGCATCCGGCGCCTTTCCCTGGCGTTGGCCGCCAGCCGCCTGCGGGCGGCGTTCTCCATCCTCTCCGAGCCGCACTTGCCCACGCACTCCATGCCACCTTTGCACGGGGCCTCGGCTTCCAGCCCGGGGTCCAGGGAATGGGATTTGCAGGATTTCATGCTTTAGGAAGTAGAGTCAGGGCAGCCCCACCCACCCCCGAGTTCGGGCCGGCAAACGAGAGAGAGGAGGGAAGGGAGCGCTCTCTCAAAGGATGAAACTGGTTCGGGTTTTTTACCTGTCCTTCAGGTGGCCCCACTTGAGCAATGAAGAAGGGAACAGGAGAAAGGCGGTTCATTGGCGGGAGAGGAATCTGCTGTCTTAAGGCCGAGATCCAAGGTTCTGATCAACTGGATCCCTAGCTTGATGCTTCTTCATT
Source organism: Sarcophilus harrisii (assembly GCF_902635505.1). NCBI lineage: Eukaryota > Metazoa > Chordata > Mammalia > Dasyuromorphia > Dasyuridae > Sarcophilus > Sarcophilus harrisii. The sequence continues at coordinate 634,463,040 of NC_045427.1, read as the reverse complement.
TGCCTAAACTGAAGGGCAATGGACATGCCGAGGGGAGCTCCTTCTTCCCAAAGTCAAGTTCGAACAGCAAAGGCTTGTTCTCCTCCGCAGTACTTTCGGGCATGAAATAAATGTAGTTTGGGTGATTAGAGGTCCTTTGGGGTCCTCAAGGAGAGCGGCACTTTGCAGGAAAATGTATTCTTTCATGAGAGAGAGAGAGAGAGAGAGAGAGAGAGAGAGAGAGAGAGAGAGAGAGAGAGAGAGAGAGCTTCTTCCTTAGTAGCAAACACCAGTATCTTTGAGAAAGGAGGAGGAGAATTTATAGCCGAGGGTTGGAGGGCTGAACAGGTGGTAGCAGGTGGGCTGGCGTCCCCCTGCCTCTATCTCAGCACCTTCCTACCCTGGGAACTGCAGGGAGAGAGGGGGAAAATCCTGGTAAAATCCTGACATTACTGCTTTCATCTGGTGAAGTCTCTCCAAAGCCATGTCCGGCCAGCCCTAACAACACACCATCTGGAGCAGCCTCGCTGTCCCCAAAAGAATCACAACAATCGGGGGGAGAACAAAAACGACCTTTCCCCTTGGATAATCATTTTCTATATCAGTCATCGTCGTTGGTAGCCGGAATCAAGCAAAATTATTATTATTTTCTCGTTATTTAAAAATCATCTGCTTCGATGATGATTTGGGGGTGATGTGTTTAGGCAGCATTTTTAAAACATGAAAATTTGGCTTTAAGAGAATAAGAAACTTGATCCAAATGATGCTATATTGAATCCTTTGAGTTTATGAGCAAATGGGAACAAATGAATATAATTCCAGCATTTGTGTTGTCAGAATATTGGTACCCATTTTTCTACCAGAAAGATGGAGAACGTTCCCAAATATAGAGCATACATAGGATACATTTCATTTAATCTTTAATAGATTGCGTTGAGCCCTAGGCAAATGAATTCAACATTTGTCCTCCATTTCTTATTATGCAGATTCATGACTAATATGTGTTATACATATGTGAACTTTGAGTTATGAAGAGCACATTTAAATGTGGGATTTTGAAATCTATGTAAACTAATCATAATGCTTTGCCCAAATGTGTATCATCCCAATTTACAAGTAGTTTATATTCTAAGAAGTTTTAAATGAGTTCTTTAGAGCTACAAGAAAGATTCCTTTTTCCCTTAGGAGACTAATAATTAGTAATCCATCTGGAAGGGAGACATGTCAAAACTACCTGCATGTTTCGCATGTTTTGATCATACTCCTTAAATGGTCAATATTTAATTTGCTAGTTAAAGAATAAGAGCATGAGATTGCTAGAGGGGAAACAATTAAATTTCGTATTTCATCTCCCCTCAGCTTGTTTCTGATTCCTGATGTAATGGAAGGATCTAAAAAAAGGAGGCACCTCTCAATAAAGGGGGTGAAAAGAGAGGGAGGGAGAGAATTAGGGACTCAACATTTTAAAACCCAAATGTTAAAAATTGTTTTATATACAATAGGGAAAAAATGAGTGAAGAAACTGTGAAAAGAGAAGAAACTGGCCAGAACACTCATCTGGGTTCTTTGGGGAGAAAAATTGAATTCTTCTTTTTTCTTCCTTTTGAAATCTAGATTATGTCAGCGTGGACTTCAGATTTGCCATTAAATTAAATTATCGATGAGCACTCATACATTGGGAGCCTTTTCTTGAGGACTTGGACCCCTCCCCCCTCCATTGTTTTCCCTGTGATTTTGGAGTCCCTGCCTCCCCAGGGACAGTTGATTAATCCCTGGTTGAGGCCCTGACAATGAAGTGGAGTTGAATAATAGGAAGACAAGAGGATGCAATTGGACATTAATGGACTCTGGTCTAACAGATGTTAAATGAAGGCTGGCCCCTCCTCCCATTGCCTTGGCCACTATGATGGGAGCATGGTGGTCCTGCTATAATGGAAGCATGCTAGTACTTTGTTACCAAATTATGCTCTATACAGTTCAGATTTTTTGTGGAACCCTGGACAGACATTCTTATTGTTCCTCATATTCCTTCATTTCCTTCCTTTCTCATAGGAACTTTGTCCTATCTTTGTCTCTCTCCTCTCTGTATCTCTTTGTCTGTCTCTATGTATCTCTTTCTTCTATGTCTGTCTCTGTTTCTCTGTCTCTGTCTCTGAATGCCTCTCTGACTCTGGCTTTTTGTCTCTCTCTGTGTGTCTCTCTATCTCTTTCTCTCTGTGTGTCTCTTTGTTTCTCTGTCTCTTTCTCTTTCTCTCTTTCTCAGTCTCTGTTTCTCTCTGTCTTTCTGTCTTTTTCTCTCTCTGTCTTTCTGTCTTACTCTTTGTCTCTCTTTCTTTCTATCTGTTTGTCTGTCTCTGTCCCTGTCTCTCTCTGTCTCTATCTCTCTGAGGCCCTCTCTCTCTGTGTCTCTCCATCTTTCTCTTTCTGTCTCTGTCTCTCTGTCTCTCTGCCTCTGTCTGTCTCTGTCTCTGTCTCTCTGTCTCTGCCTCTCTGTCTCTCTCTCTCTCTCTGTCTCTCTCTCTCCCTCCTTCCCTCCCTCTCATTCTGGGATGCCCCAAGAGCATCACTTAGTACGACACAACTTTGTTCGGAATTTTTTGTCTAAAGCATCCCATCCCCTTCACATCCAGGTTATCAGATGTCTTTCTTAGGAATATCTCCCATTGGATTAGAAGATTGTTTAGAAGGTTGTTAGAAGGGCGTTTGCTTGGGATTCACACAAGGAAAAGCATAATCCTGAACATGACTGTTCATCAAGGTTCCTGACATTTTTAGTGTCACAAACTCCCTGGACACTCTGGTAAAGCCTAGGGATCCTTTTCAGAATCATGTTGTCAAATGTATAAAAGAAAATGCATATGATTACAAAATAAACCCATCATGTTGACATATAGTTATAAAAAAAAAAAGGTTATCTTCTCAAGCCATCAAGTAAGAGTCCCTGCCATTCAGGGCAGAGATTCTGGTTCACAAAGACCTTGTGGGTTTAAACAGTGGTGTCCAATTCAACTAGAAGTGGATCCCTGCTGACCAATTACTTACCTAGAAAACCTCAAAGTAATATTCTCTGGGTTGTATTGTATTTGCATTTATTCAGTTAAACATTTCCCAAAGACATTTCTTTGTGGTCCAGGTTTCTCTAGCGAACTTGTGAGTTTGACCCATCTGGGCTTAGATGAGGCATATTAGTGCTGGGAGGAGCCTTACAGGGGATCCCAACTGAACTCCTGCATTTTGTGGCAGAGACAGCACGGAGCCTACAGGGAGAAATGGTCTCGAAGACATTTGATCCACTACAGGTAACGGAATTCATAATGCTCAAAAGTCATAGCACAAGCTGGACGGGCAGCCAGCCCAGGAGTCGGGGCTTCTGGCTGAGATCAGGGCTTCTGGTCTGATCGCTGATGTGGGCAATGAAGGAAGAACAAGATCCCAGAGGATCAGCTTCTCTTGGGGTTTATTGAGTTCTCCAGCACCGGAGCCCCATCCACACAGATAGAAACTCCCCAAAGTAAGTTTATCGGACCTTATATTGTCAAACCAAAAAAGGAGGAAAAAACAAGAGGAGTTTGGGAAGGGATGTTGCAGGAGCTCTCTGATGATATCAAGGAACATTTGATGTCCCCTTAACATCGATCAGGATGTTCTTTTGGAGGGATCACTGGGGTGGGGAGTATGACAAGGAGGTCCTTTAAACATGAACTAATGCTGAACACAAGATGGAGGGAGTTGTGCTGTTTGTGATCCACACTGGATATAGAATGAAAGGGCCCAGGTTCTAATCCTGCCCCTTATTCTGACCTATATGATCTTGGGCAAGACATACAATATCGCAAAATTCCAGTGTCTATAAAATGAAGGGACTAGAAGGTCATGTCAAATTCTTGAAGACTTCATTTTTGGGGGTTTTGTTTGTTTGTTTGTTTGCTGTTTTATTTTGGTTTTGTTTTGCAAAGATCCTGGATTGACTCATTTCCTTCTTCAACTCATTTTACAGGTGAGGAAACTGAGGCAAACAGAGGTAAGTGACTCACCCAGGGTCTACAGCTAGTAAATGTCTGTTTGATTCCAAGCCAGGGCTCTGTCCACTGTACCACCTAGCTGCCCAGTGAGTGGGCATAGAACAGTAACTTGTTAGTGCAGAGCAGTTTTTGAAACAAATTCAAGCAGTGCATTTGGTCAGCTGCAGTGTAACAGAATTCATAATGCTCACATTTGTTTTTACTGAAATTCATAATTAAAGAAAATTTGTTGTAATATAATATTCTTTAATTGTTGAATTTGCATTGCTCCACATGTGAAGTAATTTGATTTTTACCTTTACGTATAGGATTCCATGATATCTATGTAATGTTTACTGTTTTGAGACTTTTTTGGCATGGAAATACAATTCAATTCAATAAATGTTTACTACGTGTCTATTATATGTGAGGCCCAATTCTAAACTGGGAGAGTAAGTACCTCAAGGAGCTCACAATCAAAGGGAGAGGAAGAGAATATACAAACAAATATAGCCAAAGCAAGCTATGTATGGGAAAAACAAGAAATAATTAAAGAGAGAAAGCATTACAATTAAGAAGGGTTGAGGAAGGCTTCCTTTAGAAGATGGGGTTTTAGTTGGGATTTAAAGGAAGCCAGGGAGTTCAGTAGTCAGAGTGGAGAAGAGAGAGCCTTCCAGGGGGTGGGGGCCAGCCTCAGCCAAGAGACAGAAGGTCTTCTTCATGCTGGGAGGCCAGTGTTCCTGAATCAAAGAGTTCAGGGAGGGAGGAAGGTATCAAAACTTGGAAAAGCAGAAGGAGCCAGGTTATGGAGAGTTTAAATGCCAAATGGAGCCATTTGTATCTGCTCCTGGGGGCAATAAGGAACTAGGAGATACCATGATCAGCCCTCTACTTGAGAAAAATCACTTTATGGCTGACAGGAAGATGGTTTGGAGTAGGGAGAAACTTGAGGCAGGACCCCCAGGAATCTATTGCATTAATCCACGTGTGAGGTGATAAAGGTCTGTCCCAGAGTTGTGGCAAGTATCAAATGAGAGAAAAGGGATGTTGGAGAGATGCTGCAAAGGTGAACTCGGCAGACCTGGGCACCATGTTGGATAAGGGTAATGAGAAAGAATCCAGGATGGGTCCAAGGGATTGGGAGGATGGTGGTAGGCTCTATATTAATAGGGGAGGTAGGAAAGGAGGAAGGTTAGGGAGGGAAGATAAATTCTGTTTTGCATGCATTGTCTACTGGACATCCATTCTGAGATGTTTAATTGGAAGGTAGCAGAGACATTGGGGCAGGAAAGGTAGAAATGAGAAACAGCAGCATAGAGATGATAATTAAGTTCATGACAGTTGATGAGATCATCAAGAGAAATAGCATAGAGGGAGAAGAGAAGGTCCAAGACAGAATCCTGAGGAACTCCTAAACCGAGAGGGAATAATCTATAGGAAGATCCCCTAGAGAAGGAGCTTGCAAATAGATAGGAGGAGAATCAGGAGAGAGTAGCCTCCCCCAAACTTACAGAGAAAAAAGTGTTGGGAACTAGGAAGTGATCAGTTGTGTCAAGAGCTGTGAAGTCAAGGGGAACGAGAATTGAAAAAAAATGACCATTGGATTTGGCAAACAGAGATGACTGGTAATGCTGGGCAAAGGAGTTGATGGGTGGGATCCAGGAAAATGTTCCCAGAAAGATGTATGTTCAAAATGGATTCCAGCAAAATGTAGTGGGGCAGCCTATCCCCAGAAAGCTGAGCAGTTTTGACTGACTGATGGGCAATTAAGTGACCACCAGAAGAAAGAAAGAGGGGGCGTCCTTAGGATCTAGCATGAATAGTGGTTGACATTTATATACCTCTCTAAGGTTTGTAAAGTGCTTTATCTCATTTGAGTCTTATAACAACCCAATAAAATGGGTAACACAAGCAGTGTAGCACCCATTTAACAGATGGAGCCTATCTGTGGCTTTGCCAAGAGGGGAGCAAGGTCTCAGAAGTCTACAGGATTTGAAGTAGCTCTCTTGCTAAGAGGGGCAGCTTACGCAGGGTCCAGTCTGACCCTAACCTAGAGGCTAGAGGGGTTTGTGGGAAAAGGAAAGAGAAAGAGGTGTTAACACAAACAAAAGATGTAAGTGTGGAGGCCGGGAGAGCAGAGCAGCATCCAGCCAGGTCAAAGCAAGGCAATGATAACCTAGGAAATCTAAAGAAAGATGGCCACTTACACCTCCTTTCCCCTTCCTCTCACGGAATAGCCCTGGGGATTATTTACTTCCCTTGACTTCCTGTTTTTTCTGTCTATCTTTAGGTTGTTTGAAAAGGCCAGCTGGGGAATTCAGTTCCCTCCTTCCCTTAAATATTCACTTTCATTTCTGAATTTTGAACTTGGGAAAAGAATGGGAGCCAATGCAATGCGAAGGAAAGAAAGAATCCCCCTTTTTGGAGAGAGATCTTGTATCTAGTTGAACGAGGCTGGGAGGCTTTGGAGCAAGAGAGAAAAGGGTGGATCTTCCCATGAGTTTTGGGGGTTGGTTTTTTGGGGGGGTTGGTTTTTGGTTGAGGCAATCAGTGTTAAGTGATTTGTTCGGGTCACACAGCTAGTAAATGTCTAAAACCAGATTTGAACTCAGATCTTTGTTACTCCAGAGTCAATGCACAAAAAAGTTGCTCCAGAGAGAGAGACAGAGAGAGAGAGAGAAGCAGGGAGAAGAGAGAGGAGAGGAGAGAGATGGGGAAGAAGAGAGGTGAGAGAGGGGGAGAGAGCAGGAGGAGAGATAGACAGAGACAGAGAGACAGAGAAAGGGAGGGAAGGAAGGAGGAGGGAGAGAGAAAGAGAGAGGGAGAGATCTTTTTCTGAGAGACAGAAATGCAAGCTGACTGAGGGGTCTAGGCTCTTAGGACAAAGTATGGAGAATGGCCGTAGACTTTGCATTCTGGGGAAAAAAACTCTAAGACCAAGATACTACTGAAAAAATGGGAACTGGGACAACCAAGGAGTCCTCAATCGAGGAAGCGGGACAACAAAATTAGGGGCCGGTCAGAGCCCTAAGTGTTCTAGAGGAAACAGCCCCATAACCCCCATGCCATGAAGAGCAACCCGGGAACAGAAGGGGCAACATCCCCTAGACTAGAAGGACTTCCCCAGGGTCCTTGTGGCAAGAACAGCCTCTATTTTAGAGATGTCGCATCCTCCCTCATGCTCCCTTTCTCTTCCTTTAGAGCCTGGATTTCTCTTATTCTATAATAGAGCCTTGAAACCAAAGGCCACACTTCCCAGGGGAAGCCCAGCAGACCCTGCGCCATCACCTGGACTCCATTAACTATCTTCCTGCCTTTGAGGAACAAGCCTTAAAGAACCCCAAGTGCAAAGACAATTTTGGCTTTTCTCATGCTGGCAATCGGACTTTTCTAAGGCCATCTCTGAGAGCCAGGTGATGCTAGAACTCACCATGTTTGGATTCTCCTTGTGAGGTTTCTTAAGCACTCACTGGGCTCATTCCCTTAGGTCCCCAGAGGGGCCTCAGGAACACCAGCGCCCCTTGACTTTGTGATCCTTTGGGCCAGGCAGGTTCTGAGGCTGGTTCCCCTGTGTCCTTAGAATCACTTAGTCAGTCAGTAAATATTTATTAAGGGCCTACTATGTGGCAGGCACTACTATGTGCTGGAGATACAAAGAAAGACAAATGCCATTCTCTGCCTCAAGGAGCTCCTAATCTGATTAGAGAGACCATATATAAAAGGAGCTGAAAAGTGGAGGGGAGACTAAAAGAAGGAGGAAGATTAGGGGGGAGGGAAATTGGGGGGAAAGGGTGACTGGGGAGGAGAGGGAGGCTGAGGAAAGGAGAGAAAGACTGCGGGGAGCAGCCTGACTGATCCTCCCCCTTCTTCTCCCCAAAGCATTGTCTAGGGAGGTATCCGAGGTCTGGGTTCAAATTCTCCCTCTGACATTACGGACCTGGCTACTCTTCCCTCCAACTCTCAGTTTCCTCATCCCCAAAATGGGATGAGAACAGCTGTTGTGCCGCCTCTGAGGCAGAGCTGGGCTGGGCTCTCCCACTCACTATGGCTGCAGATTTCTCTGCAGGAGTCGGCTGTCGTCAAGTCCTGGGTCCGGACCCAAACCAAGCTGCACAGATGCCTTTGCCGTTGCCAGGAGAAGCGAGGGGAGTCTGGGAAGTGCAGGGTGGGAAGTGCAGGGTAGGAGCCCCGGGACTGGAGTCTGGAGGACCTGAGTTCTAGTCTGCCCTCAGACACTTACTGGCTGCTGAACCTGGGGCCCAACATTTGCCCTGGTTGCCTGGGCCGGGGAAGAAAAGGGCAGAGCAGTCTCTGGGTTTAAACCTGGCCCTGCTGGGTCCTGCAGGATCTGGGCCTGGCCTTGGGGGGCTTCCCGGGGAGGGGAGCACTTGGGGAACAGCCTCCCCGCAGCGGCTCCCCTCCCTTCCCTCCCTCTGCCATCCTGGCTTGCCTTTGGGGAGGACACAGGAGTTCTGGGAGCCCGGCGGCCTGTGTCTGCTAAAACTGTGGCGTCCGCTATTTCTGGGAGAGCAGGTGGGCGACGTGTCCGAAAGGTGGCTCTCATTAAGTGCCAGGTTTCCGGAGATCCCTGACTCAGCTCGGAGGCAAAGCCCAGAGGAGGCCGCCAACCCCAGCCAGCCACGGATGCGGCCCTGCCAGCCCAGGGAGGGGCAGCGTTACCTTTCCTTTGTTCTCACACTCCGGATGATCTGGGTTTTTCCTCCCAGGCGTTTCAGGGGCTCGCCATTGCCAAGAGTGCGGGGTCTGAGGCTCCCTCGTCCTCTGCTATTTTCCAACCCCCATCTTCCTGAAGACTTGCTCCCCTTGCTGCTGCCACCTGACGGGGGCCTCTCTTCTAATTCAGGGGACCCAGGAGATTAACGAGCCAGAGATCTGGAACTGCCTGATTCCAGAGCCCTCTCTGGGGGGATCCCCACCGGAATGGAGAACACCTCATCTAGACCTGATCCGCGGGGGCCTCCTGGGCCCCCCCTCTAGTTCAGGTGTGGAACCGTATTTCTCTCAAGCTGTTGCCCTCTCTCTCTTTACCCAAGCAGAGAGCAGCTCCAGGGTGACCTTGAGATATTGGGGGGACGCGTACACGGCGATCTAGAGCAGGCAGAATACAGGGCGGCAGCTCTGGAAGATTGGGGCTGTGGAGGGACACGGAGAAGCGCTTCAATGCAACAATCAAGCGCCCACCTGGCTCTCTCACATTGGCACCCCGTGGGTGTGGGTCCTTGTCACCCCCCACCTGGATTATGAACAGCATGCTGGGAGTCCACCTGCCTCCCATCTCCTCTCCGTCCAGTCCTTCTTCCATTCATTCAGCTGTCAAACCGATCAATCAGGTCTGAGCATGGCGACACTATTCAATAGACTCTAGTGGCTCCCAATCACCTCCAGCATCAAAGCCAAAATCTGCCCTTCCTCAATGGTCCCATCCTGCCTTTCCAGCCATCTTATGTGTTACTCTCCCTCCACAAACTTTACAAACCAATGACCCTGGCCCCTTGCTGCTGCTCCTTTGGGACCCTCTGGCTTGGGACTCCATCGAAACCTTCTCACTTCATCCAAGCCCCAGGCCTGGGAAGTCCTCCTTCCTCCTGGCTTCCCCAGCGATGGCTCAAATCCCACCTTCGGTAAGAAGTCTTTCCCCCCTGTCCTCTCTCCCCCACCAAAGGCTTTCCCTCTTTCCATTCCCATGACACATGTCTTACATGTACCTGAGGCTGGCGAGATACAGCCTCCTTAGAAGGTGAGCTCCTTGAGGGCAGGTGTCTCTAGCACCGGACATTCAGCATCTGGCACAAAAGACCATCCCCTCACCTCCCCTTGGGTCAATGATGGCCCGGTCTGGACTGCTCTACCTCTTCCCCTCTGCCAGGCAGACTCAGCTCAAATTCTGCCCACTGCCAGACATCTTTCCTACCCCGTCCCACCCCTTGACCGGTGACGTGACTTCCATCCTGGGCACGTCTCTTCCCCGTTGGAACGTGACCTCCTTAAGCAGAGAAACCATGTTTCTATATTTTATTTTATTTTTATCTGGGGGTATCCTCAACATTAGATACGGTGTCTGACATGACATAAGAGGTACTTAAATGCTTGCTGACTGTCTGAAATAGAGAAGAACATAAATGAAAAGGATGATCCTTTTTCTCAGGAGGGAAAAGGTGCTGGTAACTTGAGTGCAGAAAGAAGGGGTATCAAGGTGACGGTGGCTGAGCTGAACTTGGAAAAAATCTTGCAGTTCTAGGACGCAGAGATGAGGAGGGAGTGGATTCCAGCTGTGGGCCCGGGATGCTCCAAAGGCACAAGAATATTGTGTGTGGGAACCAGCTGGTTCTCGGGTTGACTAGGATGGGGAGGAGAGCAAGGGGAGTCATGGGAAATGTGACCAGGAGGGAGCTGCAAGCTAGATCACAGCTGACTTTCAGTGCTAGGCTGGGAACTTGGTGTTTTACCCCAAAAGAGCAAATGATCGAAGGGGGCAGCTGAAAGATTTTTGAGTTGGAGGGTGGAAGAACAGGGTGATGGTACAGATCATGATTAGACTTGGGTTAGTTTTTAGCAATATCAATAGTAGTCTTCTGATCCAACACTAAACAAGGCCTGTCCGACGCCCAGTGCCAGCTGATGTGACTCTTGCTAGACCTCAGGGGTATCCTGTCCCAGGGAAGGACGCCACAATCAGATTTCTGCTGACGTAGAATTTTGTGCCAGGTAATGACCAATGGCGAAGGAGATTGTGCTTTGGCTCTGCAAACAACTTAATGTGGTCTTTCTGTCTCTTTCAAATATATATGTATGTTATGTATAAATATTATATATGTATGAATAGTACCCAATGGGTATTGGGAGTGGGATTGAAAAGTCCTTGAAGGGAGGGAGCACCTATATTTTGGGTTTTTGCATCTATATTCCATACAACGTGGCTTTGGAGCATCTTGTTTTTAACAGGTACTCAAGGATTACTTGACTGAGCCATAGTCAGGTCAATGGTATCTGTGACTCCAAAGCAGTAGGGATGACATTTCCAAACCAAAGGCGCCTCCATCTTAGCCCCAGAGTCAGCTGAGCTCAAAACGGACGCTTCAGAGCAGCCGGGAACAAGGGCGTAGCCGGTGCTGATGGCAGGACCCGGGAGAGAAGGGACGCTTTCGGCCACCTCGTCCAGCCTCAGCACATTCGGCGCCGTGTTTTCCAGCTGCTTGATGCCTCCTTTCCACTCTAACTTGACAGGGAAGGTCGCTTAATCTACTTTAGCAAATGTACTTCGCTGATTTTGCATGTGCATTTGCCAGTGAGCCGAGCTCAGGTTTGCACCTTGGCATTGTCTTGTAAAACAGGAAATTCATACGGAAGGAATACAAAATATTGGCAAAATGCTCCTAGGCCATTTTAGGAGATAACGTCGTTCTTACACTGTTTGAATTCTCCAAAGACCTACCAAGAGTTGTAGGATGGAAGTCATCCTTTGGGGTATTTCCATAAGGATGTAGGGTGAGAATATTGGTCCTGGGGCAGTTTTCTGGAGAGTGGGGGACCTTGAGGAGATTTCTAGGGAGGCAGAGGTCCACTGACATCACTATCAATCCCAGACAGCCCAGGTGGGGGGCAAAGACCTGCACAAGCCCTGCTGTTCAGACTCCCCCTGCGCTGCCCCGATTGGTGTGAGTCCATTCTATCGAGCTGGCCCCCATCCCCAAACCTGCTTCACCAGGCCCAGAGTCAGGAGAACCACCCAGAGGTCTTCCTGATGTGCCAGTGCACCCAAATCCTCCTGCCTTCCTGCCTCTTGCTCTGGGCCCTTCCAGAAAGGGGAAGACGTGTAACTGTCCTTTGACATCCATCAGCATCCCTTCAACTCCCTGGACCACAGTATTTATTTCTGTTCGTTACCGCCCTCCACTCCATCACAAAAGTTACTTAGAAGTCACTGGTCCAGGAGCCAAGGCCAAGATGAGGAGACCTCACTTGAGCACTTACTCCCTTCCCCTCCTTCCTTTGTTCCATTTGCCTTAGTGTTTCCATTTCTCTATCAGGATGTAAGCTAATGGAGGATAGGAATGATCTCTGTATGTGTCTCTCCTAAATGGAAGGGATTGTTTCGTTCCTGACATCTGTGTTCCCAAGATCGGGGTGTTCAGGGAGGGCCGGCACCTCTGGGGTGAGCCCTTGCCAAGCCATTTTCAGGGCTGCACATCCACCTTTGGCATCTGCTTTTACACAAATCTTACCTGCAGATCCAAGAAGCTGCAGCACGCACAGACGTCACACTCGGGTAAATCAGCCCTGTGACCCCTGGAGACTGAGGGGGGAGTCTACCCCAAGCATGTAAGACTTCTCCCTGGTGGCATGGGTAGATGAGAACAATTTGTTCCAGTGGCCATGAAAGTGACTGAAGCAGGTGCCATGGAGCGCTTGGAGCTTGCTCAGACATTGGGGTGCCGAGGTCATTGCCTGCATCCCAAGCCATCACCGGCCATCCTGACTTAGCCTCCCATTGGACTTGGATGACCATGGGAGGGAGAGAGAAAGAGAGGGGGGGGAGAGAGGGATGGAGAGGGAGGGAAAGAAGGAGAGAAGGAAAGAGAGACAGAGACTGAGGCAGAGGCAGAGAGACAGAGAGACAGAGCAAGAGAAAGAGAATGACAAAGAGAAGGGGGAAGGAGGGAGGGAGAGGGAAGAAGAGCAGGAAAGAGTAAAAGGAGAAGAAAGAAGAGAGAGAGACAGACAGACAGACAGAGGCTGATGACTACAATTCTGCCTCCCTTAAATCCAACTGACCCACAAATCAAGATATCATCTCATGATGTCACTGGTCATCTTCAAAAACAGAGCACAAAGGGGACAGCTGGATGGTGCAGTGGACAGAGCACCAGCCCTGAAGTCAGGAGGACCTGAGTTCAAATCTGTCCTCAGACACTTAACACTTCCTAGCTGTGTGACCCTGGGCAAGTCACTTAATCCCAACTGCCTCAGTAGTTTAAAAAAAAAAAAAAGATATCCAAGGCATCTTCCTTGTGCCTTCCGTGCTTCCAAGTTGAGATCTTGGGCAGCAAACATGAAATTTTGATGGCACGTGAAAGTCTGAAGCCTCAGGGCACTGCTTACAAAATCAGAAGTGGCAGCAAGTGGGAACTTGGTCCCTGGAAACCATGAGTATGTAGAAAGTCTGGGGACCTGGACCTAAAAAATGGGAAACTAAGAGGTAGGACCCTGATGTCTCCATATATTTTAAGCTGCTTTGCTTTGTCACAAAAGCAGACTGACCCGCACTAGTGGATGGAGTCCTGCAATCAGAGTTGGAACTATCTGAGCTAAAATAATAAAATAAAATAACCTAATGATAGATAGGATTGTGCCCTAGTCCCTTAATATCTGTGGGCCTCAGTTTCCCCATCTGTAAAAAGATGATAATCCTACCTTCCAGGACTATTGTCAAAGAATGAATGAATGAAAAGATATTTATGAAGCACTTACTGTGTGTTAACAAATAGACAAGTGAGAGTTCCTGCTCTCTAGGAGATCATGACTTAGTTGGGAACCAACATACAAAGGAGGGTTCAGCTGCAAGGCAAATGGAAAGGGCCAGAGACCTCCTGGGTGCTCTGTAGGGCAAACATAAGATTTTGTGGTCCTTAAGTTGTAACAAAAAGGCAAATGAAAGAAACAAAAGGTAGGGGAAGGGAATAAGCATTTATTAAGCACCTGCTGTGTGCTAAGCACTTTACAAACATCATCTTCTTTGAGTAAACAGTGAAATAATACTTGTATAAGCCATTGGAAGCCTCGTGGAAACGTGTAAATGTGAATTATTTTAAAACAAGACAACTTAGCTGTCCAACTTCCCCAGTAAAATTGAAATACTTGGATTCCCCCAGCATGGCCTCCCCACACGGAGAACTTGCAGCCCCGACATGACTCCGTAGTTGGTCTTTGAGAGCAGCTGCAGCCAAAAAATACCCCGTGAATCCTTGCCCCGCCTGCCGCCATGCCTGTGACTGGGCTGATCTGGGAGAAAGAACACTGGAACTGAGACCGGACCTCCCTGAAACTCAGTTTCCTCCTCTGTAAATTGGGGGGAGGGAGAGCGCCTCCAGGCCTGTGCTCCATGGCCCTTGGCTGAGAGCCTCACACTGTGGGCTCTTATTTGGGGCCATTACAATTTGGTAGAACCCGCCCTAGCTCGGGGTCCCCCGGTTGAATCTGTGTGACCCCCGGATCTTCCCCATATCGGGAGAAAGTGTCAGAGGAGGACATCCGGGCAGCCGTGGCTGGGCCCGGCTCTGTGCCAGCACTGGGCTGTGCCCGCAGGAGCGCTCCCAAAACCCCGGTCTGCCTGCCAACCAAAGCTTCCCACCAGAGCAGTTAGCTATCAGAGGAGCCATCTCCGCTCCCCTTCCTTAGGGTGGGAACCTCCCCAGCACCCGATCCCTCGGCCACAGGGATCGTGTCCAGGCTCCGAGCTCCAGGCCCGGGCCCAGGAGGAAAGCGCCGAGGCAGGCGAGGTGCCAGCGGCCGGCGGGAGCTCCCAGAGAGCCGGGGGAGGCCTCCTGTGGCTCCTCCTGTTACAGACAGTTCAATACACCTTATTGACAAACGAGAGACCTCAGGGTCCGGGGGAGCGGTGCTGAGAGCGGGTCCCAGCTCCGCTCTGTCCCACCAGTTATATTCGTGTGCAGAGAAGCATGAAATCACACCCATGCCCCGCGGCGTCCCATTGATTTCCAATCGTGCCGGCTTGCCAGATGCTGTTTGGCCTAAGTAGCGCCTTGACCTCTGCCAGGGACGACGCTGCCCCCCCAGCCCTTTGTGGCAGGTTATTTTCCCAGCGGGAAGGCCCACTCCCCCCGCCCCGGCTGTTAGAACCTTGGCTGGAGGCTGGAAGGGTTTCCCATATGTCATGGGCGGAGAGGCCATCCAAGCCTGGCATTAAGTCCACCCAAGCGTCCAGCACCAGCCAGGCCAGGGCTTGCTCCCAGGAGATTACAAGGGGTCCCCACCCCCAACTAATTAAGGAGGTGGCCTCCTGCTGATAAAAGGGAGCGGGAGGGGAGGAGGAGATGCTTGACTTAACTAGGGTGTGAGTAAGGAGCTTCACGGATAGCTCCCGAACCACTGAGGCGTACCTTAAAGCCTTCTAATGGGCCAGAGCAGGCCCATGTGCCAGATGGGGGGGCTGCTCTATTCAGGCTCCTGATGGCTGAGAGCCCGAGATTTCAGAGGCCTGGATTTGGTCTGGGATCAATGCCCCTGAACTGTGCCCAAAGGGCCATAAAACCGTGCTGACCCTTCCTGCAGCAGGGTCTGAATGAAGAGAGATCTGGATCCAGAGAGACCATCCAGCAGCCTCTCTCCTGGGGCCGGATCCCAAAGAGATCACAAAGGAGGGAAGATGCCCCAAAACTGTCTGTGGCTGCCCTTTCTGTAGTGGCAAGGAACCGGACTCTGAGCGGATGCCCAGTGGGAGAATGGCTGAATGAGTTATGGTTTATGAATGTTAGGGAATATTATTGTTCTATAAAGAAACGATCTGCAGGAGGATTTCAGAGAGACTTACATGAAGTGACGCTGAGTGAAATGAGCAGAACCTGGAGATCATTATATACTTCAACAACAATACTCTATGACGATCAATTCTGATGGACGTGGCCATCTTCAACAATGAGATGAGTCAGACCAGATCCCATGGATTCTAGGAGAGGGAGTTTGGGGAAAGGGAGGGAGAAAGGATTTGCAAGGGTGAACATTGAAAACTATCTTTGCACGTATTTTGAAAATAAAAAGCTATTATTAAAACAGAAATGCTGTTCCCAGAGCTGGCCCAGGCAAGTGAGGAAGCAAGTTTTGTTCCAGAGGATGCTGCTTCTTTGGGATAATGGCCTCAAGTTAGAAATCGTGTGTATATGGCAGAAAAAAAGCATTGAATGTAGAGCCAGTGAAGGAACCTGATTCAGAACTCAGTTCTGCCACTATGTAGGCCTGGAAGTAACTTTACTTGGGCCTGAGTCCATGGAGCAGGGGTCAAACTGAAAGAGCAATGGGGGGGGGGGGTGCTAATAAATACAGAAGGATCCCCAGAGGCTGCATTTTGACTCATTTCTAAGATTCCATATTGACTACGTTTTATTGAATTTTTAATTATCTCCTTAAATATTTCCCAATTTACTTTTTATCTGGCTTGGGCTGCCCCTGAGGAGTGTGGGCCAGACTCGGGTCAAGAAGACATGGATTCGAATCACCACGCAGATATTTACCAGTTGTATGATCTTCAGCGGCTCACTTAACTATGACATACCTCAACTTTCCTCATCTATACTATGGGTCACGTAAGCCCTAGGAAGACTTCAGCACCCCTCTTCCAATAATAAGAGCAACCACTTCATAGGTTTGCTATGTGATATAATAGATGTAAAGTGCAATGTAAATGTCCGCAATTATTATTATGTGGATTAGCAGCAATAACTATTACTACTGTTGATTATTATGAATATACATAATTACAAATTAATCACATAGCTGTGGTAGTTATTATAAATTAATTATTGAATTAAATAGATTTATTTATTGTTTATTATTGGTTATTTATAATTTTGCATGTGAGTAATTCTAATCATTGATTATTATTCTAGCAACAAAGGTCCCTTTGGGTTCTAAATCTAGGGTTCCAGGATCCCATATTTTTCTCCTGCAGAAACAGTACAGTGTTTACCCGGGCTCTCCTTAGGAAGCTGCAGGTACAGGCCCCAATTAATTGAGGAATTGTCTCCTTTTGGATCACAGCCAAAAGCAGCTGCTAAAGTTAGCCCAGTTAGGTCAGTGTCCATATGGCTCAACTGCTTGGTCAAATTCTGTCTAGTCCTGGGGGTGACATGGAAGCATTTGAGCAGAATGGGAGAATCAAGAATCTCAGGGACTGAATAGTCCCATTCCTCCTTCTTCAGAGGGAGAAACTGAGGCTCAGGCAGGTTCCTTGCTCAAGGTCCCAGATCCCAAGGTCCTCGGGCACCAGAGGCTAACCTCTCTTGCCTTGCCTTCACCCTCTGCCTCCACTTTGGAGGGAATTATTGTGAAGAGAGGAGTGAGCGCGGGGCACTGAGCTAAATTAAAGTGATCCCAAGTCATTTTGCAGCTTGAGGACCAACTCTTGGCTTTATAATTAAGCTAAATGGTTATGCAAATCCGGGCATTCAAGCCAGACCTCGGCAGCTTTAGGATCCCCAGCAATTAGAGGCCGGCCAAAAATTAATCTTGCAGCCCACCCCCCCCCCACGCCCCCGGGCACTCCGTTGTTCCCAGCTGCTCTTTTGTCCCCGCTCACCCACAGGACGCCGCCCATTTTCCCATCCTTCTAATGCGATCGGACACCCAGGATGCTCTCAAGCGGTAGAGGCAGGCTCGGCCGGAGGCTGGGCTAGCCTCCTGCCCCACTTCTCACCAGCACCACGGGCATGGACAGAGGCTCGTCCCGGGGAACTCAGAGATATCAAGCTAGCCCGTTTTCCTTAAAAGATTTGGAGCTGGAAGGGACCAGCGAGCCCAGTCCCTTCAGGCTCAGGAGGATCGGGACTGGCCCCAAGTGACGCAGTAATAAGTATCAGAAGTAGGATTTGAACTCCCATCTTTGGACCTCACTGCTTTAAGAACTTTACAGATCTTCTATCTTTTATCATATATATTGTCATATATACATATATGATCATATATATTTTAAAATTTTAAATATATATATTTTTTTATTTTTAAAATCAGTGCTGGAAACTCTCAGTGCGGAAATTTCCCCCTCCCGATGAAGATCTGCAGGTCAGAGTCTTAGCCGCTCAGAGTAGCGCAGGTGACCTATCGGGAGTCACAGAGCTAAAGTTTCTCCTTCGAAGAAGCAGGAAGTCTGGCAGACTGAAAGATGTTCAGACTTCTTTCATGTATCAAGCAGGTTTGCTGATTTTTTTTCTTCTGCTTTGATTTTCTTTAAAAATATCCCTGGTAGGAGTAGCTAGATGGCACAATGGAGAGAGCACCGATCCTGAAGTCAGGAGGACCTGAGTTCAAATCCACCCTTACTTAACATTTACTAGCTATATGATCCCACATAAGTCACTTAACCCCCACTGCCTCACCAAAAAAGAAAGAAAAGAAAAGAAAAAAAAAAAATATATATATATATATATATATATATATCTGGTAGAGTCCCGAGGAGAAATTTTAGTGATGTAAAAAAAATAAATAAATAAAAAAGGAAGAAATAGTAAAAATTCATTAGAAAAAACAATAACAAGCCTCTGACCTCTTTGTGTCTGTTTCTTCATCTTCAATAAATAAATGTATATAATACCTACTTCGTGTCAGGGAATGTGCTCAACACTTTATAATTATTATCTCATTTAGTCCTCGCAAAGACCTGGTGCTATTATTATCCCTATTTTACAGATGAGAAAACTGAGGCAAATATTAAATGATGGGTCCAGGGTTATACAGTCAGAGTCTGAAGATAGATTTGAACTCAGGTTATCCTGCTTTCAGATTATGGGGCTACCATCTGGCTCTATTCAAAAATGGAGCTTTAGAAGAAATATTGCAAAATTGAAAAATGCAGCCCTTAGAGAACTTTTACCCCAGGTGACTAGTTGTGTATCCCCAGGCAAGCATTAAACCTCAGTGTCTGTATCTATAAAATGGGAAGAATTCCTAGCGTACCCATTGTTGTGGGAGGGGGAGTGAGAGAATAGATGTAAAAAGCACTGGTTCTGGGCCCCCAAAATTCTGTGTTTACATGGTTCATGATCAGTGATGGGATAATGAGAAGGGGACTTCTCACTACTGAGCTCACTCTTTGGCTCATGCCCCCACCCAGTGTTTACCCTAAGATTTCTGGGTCCTGCCTAAATCTCCACAATTGAACTGAATTCAATAAATGTTCATTAAGGTCTTCCCAGAGCTTCATATCTGAGTTCAGTGGGATTGGGGAAAAGAAAGGTCCACGTAAGGTCATTTGGAGAAGAGGATCAGGAATATTGAGCTGGACCTTTGAAGGAAAACCTGAGCATTGGAAAGATGGATGGAAGGGAGGAGAGACTGGAGACAGGAAGGCCAATGAGGCACGGTTTGCTGTAGTCCAGGGGAAAGTGATGACACTCTGAACTAGGGAGTTCAGCCCTCAGGGGAACTGCTGGGAGGAAAAAAGGGAGGAGGGATGGGAGATAGGAGACAGAGAGGAGAGAGGGGGGGGAGGGGAGAGAGAGAGAGAGAGAAGAAGAAGAAGAAGAAGAAGAAGAAGAAGAAGAAGAAGAAGAAGAAGAAGAAGAAGAAGAAGAAGAAGAAGAAGAAGAAGAAGAAGAAGAAGAAAGAAGAAGAAGGAAGAAGAAGAAGAAGAAGAAGAAAAAGAGGAAGAAGAAGAAGAAGGAAGAAGAAGAAGAAGAAGAAGAAGAAGAAGAAGAAGGAAGAAGAAGAAGAAGAAGAAGAAGAAGAAGAAGAAGAGGAAGAAGAGGAGGAAGAAGAAGAGGAGGAAGAAGAAGAGGAGGAGGGGAGGAGGAGAGAGACAGAGAGAGACAGAGGGAGACAGAGAGAAGTTGGAAGATGGGGTTTCAGCCTTCAAAAGAAAAATGGCAAGATTTCTGTTCTGAATTCCATTTCCACATATTCTTATTCTGTAAGAAACGACCAGCAGGATGATTTTGGAAAAGCCTAGAGAGACTTACCTGAACTGATGCTGAGTGAAGTGAGCAGAACCAGGAAAACATTGTACATAGGGACAAGATTATACAATGATCAATTCTAATGGACGTGGTTCTTTTCAACAAGGAGATGATTCAAGCCAATTCTGATAGACTTGTGATGGAGAGAGCCATCTGCATCCAAGGAGAGATCTATGGAGACTGAATATGGATCACAACATAGTGTTTTCATCTTTTTTTGTTGTTGTTGTTTGCTTGCTTTTTGTTTTCTTTCTCATTTTTCCCTTTTTGATCTGATTTTTCTTGTGTAGAATGATAATTCTGGAAATATATAAAGAAGAATTGCATATGTTTAACCTATATTGGATTATTTGCTGTCTAGAGGAGGGGAAAGGGAGGAAGGAGGAAAAAATATGAAACACAAGGTTTTGCAAGCATGAATGTTGAAAACTATCTTTGCATGTATTTGGAAGTAAAAAGCTAAAAAATAAAATAAAAATTAATTTCATTCCCACATCACAAGCTGCCTGCTAGACATCGTCCCATCAGCATGGTAAATTCAACATGTTGAAAACAGAACACATTTTCTTTTTACCTTAAAACCCATCTTCCAACTTCTCTCTGTCTCCCTCTGTCTCTCTCTGTCTCTCTCCTCCTCCCCTCCTCCTCTTCTTCTTCCTCCTCTTCTTCCTCCTCCTCTTCTTCCTCCTCTTCTTCTTCTTCTTTTCTTTCTTCTTCTTCTTCTTCTTCTTCTTCTTCTTCTTCTTCTTCTTCTTCTTCTTCTTCTTCTTCTTCTTCTTCTTCTTCTTCTTCTTCTTCTTCTTCTTCTTCTTCTTCTTCTTCTTCTTCTTCTTCTTCTTCTTCTTCTTCTTCTTCTTCTTCTTCTTCTTCTTCTTCTTCTTCTTCTTCTTCTCTCTCTCTCTCTCTCCCCTCCCCCCCCCCCTCTCTCTCCTCTCTGTCTCCTATCTCCCATCCCTCCTCCCTTTTTTCCTCCCAGCAGTTCCCCTGAGGGCTGGGACTTTCTGTTTTTTGCTGCCCTAAACCTATCCTAGTACCTTACACATAGCAGATGATTGAGAAATGTTTACCAAATCAAACTAGTCATTAATAATTCTCAGGAGTAGATCCAAGACTTCATGTACTTGGTACTTTAAACAGATCTTAGAAATCCTCTATTCCAACACTCTGAGTAGACACAAAAGGAAATTGAGGCTCAGAGAGGCTGTGGCTCACCCTGGATCCCACGGGAAGCTAGAGTTTGACCGCGGATCTCCTCTGACTGCAATAAATAGAAATGCCCACCACAATTCACAACCATGTGGTTGGACAAGACCCTACAGACCCAGGAATGGCTTCGGGCCAGCAAGATCGTGGCCCCCTTGTACCACACAATGTTGTTTTTTAGCTGATGTCCAGGGTGACAATAATTAATGAGCTTGTAAAAAAATCTCCCTCGGCCCCGACGGTCCATGCGCAGTATTTACCAATTTTGTTTGAAAAGCCTGAAAGAGCCAGCGTGTGTTAATTAATTGGTCTTCAGGTAGTAACTAATTCGAAGGTGTCTTGTGGCGTCCTGGGAAGCAGGCTACTTGGCTTTCCCGAGAATCAATCAGCCCAAGATTGATGAAGGGCTCCGAAGGTCAGCTTTGCAAACACAGAACCATCTGTACTCTCTCCTGGGCTGATACCTGCAATAGAGCAATTTTAGAAGAACAGGTGTTCACTTTTAATCTAGCTCCCTTCTTTTCTTTTCTGCTGAAATGCTTTTTTTAGGGTAGCTTGTTTTTTTTTTCTAGAAAGAGCTTCTAGTTAGTTGGGGGACAATGAGACGCAGGCTCGTGTTACTTCCGAGATCGTGGCCCTAGTCCTTCCCCAGCCGGCTAGTTCCAACTTGACCTTGTTGGCAGGGGTGGCTACTTGCGACTAAAAGTATCTCTGGGCCCCCCAGTTCCTTCAAAAGAAGCTTAAAGACCTGCCTGGACTTTAATTAATTAATAAAGGTGATCTTGCCTCAGTCTTCTTGGGAGTGGATGGAAGAGCTTTCCTTAGTTGAGCGCCTTCCAGCCCTCTTACCCCACAGTCCTATAGTCAGAGGGTGGGGAAAGATGAGATTCAAACCCAGTGCTTCTTTCTCTTTTCCCTTCAATTATTCTGATGATTCATCAACATTTCCTGCTTTCTTTCAGTGAAAAACCCCCATCCTTCATAAAGGTACTTCTGCCTCTATGCTGTCCCCCAACAGCCTCTAGGGTCTCAAAGCAATCCCCTTCAGTCCAGTGGTGTGACTGGGGAAGAAGGGAGATGTTCATCTGGGACTCCAGGTCCCCCCCCTGGAGTTCTTCCCCCAATTCTCCCCCCAAGAAAATCCACGTGAGATGAGGCAACTAGATGGTTCCATAGTGCATCAAGTGCTACTCATCTTCCTGAGTTCAAATCCAACTTCAGACACTAGCTGCGTGACCCTGGGCAAGTCTTTACCCTGTTTGCCTCAGTTTCCTTATCTGTAAAATGAGCTGGAGAAGGAAATGGCAAACCAGTTCTGTGTCTCTGCCAAGAAAACCCCAAATGGGGTCATGATGAGTCAGACACAATTGCAAGGAAACAACAGTCCATGTTGATCTTCAGTTCCAGAAACAGCACGACCTCTCCATCTCTGTTTTAGGGTGTTTGTTTGTTTTTCCAAAAAGAGCTTCCAGTGAGTTGGGGAGAATGACATGCAACCTCTTGTTGCTTTGTCTTCTTTACAGTGGCTGTCCCCTCCTCCCGAGCCAGGAATACTCCATCCCTCACCTTCACCTTTTGGTTTCTCACTTCAAATCTTCCTCAGGAGAGCTTCCTTGTACTCCTCCAAGCCCCCAAGCTCCCACCTGCTAATTCAGGTTACCTCTATGTATCTCCTGTGACCGTAGGTACATTATTTACCTCCTTGAGAGACTAGAGATAGGTTCCTTAAAGGCCAAGGTTGGGGGGGGGGTTGCTTTTAGTCATTCTTAACTCCCCCAATACTCTTTGCACTGCGCCTGGCACACGCCAAGCGCTTAATCAGTGTTTTCTTGACTTACTGAGTGAAGGAATCACCAGGTTTTCAGCCTTTGAGTGGCTTCATTTGCATAATATAAAGGACTGTTAACGCAGACCAAGGGATGTAAGTGAGAGCCCCTTTTAGGTTTTAAATCCCTAATTTGTAGTTTGCAAAAGGTGTGAGACTGCGTCTCATTTACTTCCCTTCTTGCAAATAAATGAGTCAGGAAATTCAGCTGAAGATTGGCTGAGAAAATAAATGAATTTGCCTCTGGGCAGGGATAAGTGAAAGTTGAATGATTTTTTTAAGTGGACTACCCAAATTGTTGTCTCTGGATCAATCATCTCTGGACAAAGAACTATTAAAGACAAGATCTTTGGGGCAGCCAGTGGCTCAGTGGATAGAGTACCAGC